>NC_090172.1:28572927-28915293 GCF_024679245.1 Pseudorasbora parva
AGTTGATATTATGCTAGCTCAATTGAATTGTGACAGAAATGTGACACAATTGTAGCGGATATATAAAGGAAGGTGAAACGTGCCTCGAGTCTGGGAATACAAACTTGGGGACATCTGAGACTTATATTACATCTTGTAAAAAGGAGCCTAATAGGTCTCCATTAAAACAAATAATTAAAATTGAGCTTTTATTTATTTACAAAATACACCAAACAATACAAAACTACATTTTAAAATGATATATGCAAAAGTCTCTAAAATGCAGAAGTATAGGCATGTGTGTGTGTGTGTGTGTGTGTGTGTGTGTGTGTGTGTGTGTGTGTGTGTGTGTGTGTGTGTGTGTGTGTTTGTGTGTGTGTGTGTGTATTGTGTATTGTGTGTTTATGAATGTGTGTTGTCTCAGGCCTCATCCACATGGAGACGCGTTTAGCTGTACATGTATACACTTTGTACCGTATCAGCGTTTCGTCCACACGGATCCGGCGTTTTGGAAGCATGAATCCGATATTTTTTGAAACCGGGTCCCAAAGTGGATAAAACTGAAAACGACAATCTTCCGTTTTCGTGTGTACAGCCAATCCGTATATTTTGCAAAACGGTGATGTCATCACACTACGTCCAGCACGGTAAAAGAGTTAAGGGTTACAACTACGGGCACTGGGCATGCGCATATCAATATCGCATCATATAATGACCGTATTTTCATTATTGTAAGGGTATGTTTAGGATCGATGAAGATGTAGACGTTAATAAAACACATCTGTTAAGTAGCAAATTTATTTATTGCTATTTTATTGTGAGATTTTGCCTCACTTCCATCCATTGCTTTACCCCTTTTAGCCATAACTCTTCTTCTCCATTTTAAGTGAATTTCTGTGGGAGAATTACAGCACCACACACTGGCCTGGCATACATACTACATCATTTTGAGTCGTTTTCATAGCTCTCGTGTGGACGCAGATATTTCTTGAAATAAGGGGAAAAAAAGATTGGATAGAAAAAGCTCTGGCTTTGTGTGGACGGGGCCTCAGTCCTCTAACTTCCTGTCTTGGAACAGAAAAACAATCATAGATTGCAAGTCTATCCTGATACATTTTTGATTTAAAAAAACAAAAATCCTTTCTGGATTTCAGGATTGTATCTGTTATTTTCCAGTGATGACTGGTCTATGTATATTGCCAGTTACCAAATATGAAGAAGCAGATCCTGTGCACAACTACAGCATGTCCTCTAGAACAGTGGTTTTAAAACCTGTCCTGGACGCACCTGCCCAGCACATCTTGTATGTCTCCCTTATGAGACACACCCAATTTAGTTCATGCAGTCTCTGCTAACGAGCTGATGAGTTGAATCAGGAGTGATAAATGAGGGAGACACAAAAAATGTTCAGGGCTGGGGCGCATCCAGGACAGGTTTGAAAACCACTGCTCTAGAAGCCTTCCAAAATTGAAGTTCTAATGACTCTAAGGAGTTATTGGGAGGGTGAGGTAAACATATAGCCTAATCATCCATATATGACTCAGAGTATTCAAATTATTATGTCTGCTGTGTAAATAATACAGTATTAATATATATATATATATATATATATATATATATATATATATATATATATATATATATATATATATATATATATATATATATATATATATATACAGTATTGTTCAAAATAATAGCAGTACAATGTGACTAACCAGAATAATCAAGGTTTTTCGTATATTTTTTTATTGCTACGTGGCAAACAAGTTACCAGTAGGTTCAGTAGATTGTCAGAAAACAAATGAGACCCAGCATTCATGATATGCACGCTCTTAAGGCTGTGCAATTGGGCAATTAGTTGAATTAGTTGAAAGGGGTGTGTTCAAAAAAATAGCAGTGTGGCATTCAATCACTGAGGTCATCAATTTTGTGAAGAAACAGGTGTGAATCAGGTGGCCCCTATTTAAGGATGAAGCCAACACTTGTTGAACATGCATTTGAAAGCTGAGGAAAATGGGTCGTTCAAGACATTGTTCAGAAGAACAGCGTACTTTGATTAAAAAGTTGATTAGAGAGGGGAAAACCTATAAAGAGGTGCAAAAATGATAGGCTGTTCAGCTAAAATGATCTCCAATGCCTTAAAATGGAGAGCAAAACAAGAGAGACGTGGAAGAAAACAGAAGACAACCATCAAAATGGATAGAAGAATAACCAGAGTGGCAAAGGCTCAGCCAATGATCACCTCCAGGATGATCAAAGACAGTCTGGAGTTACCTGTAAGTACTGTGACAGTTAGAAGACGTCTGTGTGAAGCTAATCTATTTTCAAGAAACCCCGCAAAGTCCCTCTGTTAAAAAAAGGCATGTGCAGATCAACTGGCCTAAAGAGAAATGGTGGAACATTTTGTGGACTGATGAGAGTAAAATTGTTCTTTTTGGGTCCAAGGGCCACAGGCAGTTTGTGAGACGACCCCCAAACTCTGAATTCAAGCCACAGTACACAGTGAAGACAGTGAAGCATGGAGGTGCAAGCATCATGATATGGGCATGTTTCTCCTACTATGGTGTTGGGCCTATTTATCGCATACCAGGGATCATGGATCAGTTTGCATATGTTAAAATACTTGAAGAGGTCATGTTGCCCTATGCTGAAGAGGACATGCCCTTGAAATGGTTGTTTCAACAAGACAATGACCCAAAACACACTAGTAAACGGGCAAAGTCTTGGTTCCAAACCAACAAAATTAATGTTATGGAGTGGCCAGCCCAATCTCCAGACCTTAATCCAATTGAGAACTTGTGGGGTGATATAAAAAATGCTGTTTCTGAAGCAAAACCAAGAAATGTGAATGAATTGTGGAATGTTGTTAAAGAATCATGGAGTGGAATAACAGCTGAGAGGTGCCACAAGTTGGTTGACTCCATGCCACACAGATGTCAAGCAGTTTTAAAAAACTGTGGTCATACAACTAAATATTAGTTTAGTGATTCACAGGATTGCTAAATCCCAGAAGAAGAAAAAAATGTTTGTACAAAATAGTTTTGAGTTTGTACAGTCAAAGGTAGACACTGCTATTTTTTTGAACACACCCCTTTCAACTAATTGCCCAATTGCACAGCCTTAAGAGCGTGCATATCATGAATGCTGGGTCTCATTTGTTTTCTGAGAATCTACTGAACCTACTGGTAACTTGTTTGCCACGTAGCAATAAAAAATATACTAAAAACCTTGATTATTCTGCTCATGCTGAATTAAAGCCACAGTGCTTTCTGATCAAAACTGACATGATTACATGAAAAATGTTACGCCTATGTGTTGGACAGCGTAAGCAGGAGACAGCCAGTTAGGAAACAATTTCTACAATGATATAACTTTTTAAAAATGCTATATTGTGGATAATTAAACTATATATCATATGCTGAAGTAAATTTATGGAGTGTTAACATAAAAGAAAAAACAACAAGGACTGTATAGAACCGAAAACCGTGACCCTGAAAACGTGATACGAATCTTGGGTTTTGTGAACATTGCCACCCCTAAAAGAAACTTGATTAATGTCAGGGAAGCATTTTCTCTTAAATGAGGAGATAACAAAGCACTCTTTAATAAAGGTAATAACTTTAACATGAGTATGTTTTTAGAAAATGTATCTAGTTTACACCTACTGTAGTGAACAGCACATTCTAGGGCCCAGTTTATGGCCGGGCCCCTCTTTGCCCGTAACAGTGGACAAAGGTTTGCTCCATTTTGATTGGATCTTGTTGGACTAGCACAAACAAGATGTCCAACACCATCAGATAAAGATGCTTGGACAACAGCCAGACACCTCTTTGAGGGCAGGAAGAAGACCTCTAGTTCCAAGCCCAGGAAGGTTCTCATTGGTCCACATGCAGTTTCTGCCCTTCACCCATCTAGAGATGGATCCCTAATGACCTGATTTGTGACGGCCATAAACATTCCTCGGGACCTCAGCAGTAGTGGGTGAAACAAAGAAAGACCTAAATTGATCCATCCAAATCCATTCACAACTATGTTTGGAAACCTTAAGACTGATGCAAATTACACACATCCATTTCATACTTATTCAGAGAAATAAGTATTCTCAGTGACAGCTATTTGTAATGCAACATCTTCCACAAATGCAGCTGTTAATGAACAAATGAATGAACACATGACAGTTCAATCTTTTTCCATCATGTTTGGTGTCTATGTGTTTAGTATATTGCCAAGGGTATTCTGATGGTGGTTTGGAAAGTGAGAAATGCATTGATGAACTTTAAAGACCCTTTAAAGACTTCTCACTGTGTACAGTATGCAAATGAGTTCCACAGGGGAAAGAAGGGTGGGCCACACTGTGTGCCCTCTCTGGTGCCAGCAGCCAATAGTAACACTGGAATGGAGAAGCGCCAAATTGCAATCTCCTCCTATTCGGAAAAGGATAAAGGTACCCTTTCAATAGACACTCCTTGTTCTGAGTCTGTCCCTTGAGGATTAGACTGTGACAGAGCAATCAGGTTCTGAGTCTCCACATCCGAGAGACAAACAGTTCACCAAGTTCTGAGTCTGTCCGCCGAGGATTAGACTGTAACAGAGCAACCAAGTTCTGAGCCTCTGGTTTAACCAGAGAGACAACACAAGATCCGAGGATCTGAATCTACAGCTTGTGAGGCAGTGACAGATACGACAACGTTCTGAGCCTCCAGCCTGTGAGGAAAGAGACATTAACCAACACTACGTTCAGAGTTTTAGTCCAGCGAGACGACTACAGCACGTCCCAAGTCTCCATGCTAAAGAGAACAGAGCAGATTGACCAACTTCTGAGTGTCTGGTCCAAAGAGGCAGAAGACACACAGAGACATTTGCAACAAGGTTAAGCTCAGGAGAGCAAACCTTTACTTCAAGGTTCCCTTGTCTGCGTGTTCCAGATTAAGGACCTTCTGCACCTTCTTCAGGGCCTCATCTGCGTGTTCCAGATTTTAGGACCCTTTGGTGCCCCAGGAGATCAGCATCCCACAGATCTTCGTGTTCAAGGCTGTTGAAACAGATTCCAGCTCCTTTCTTTACTGCACTGTCTCCCAGCAAAACCATTGGAAGAAGTCATCACCATCGGACTGCTTACTCAACCACATGGAACGTAAATATCACTTAACCAAACCTCTTTCTAGAGACCTTGGCATTGTTGTATATGATCAGTATATGATTTTCTAATTTACATTAGAGGTAATATAACTGATGCTAGTTAATAACAAATAATCTTTCGTTTATTTGTTTGATACATAATAAGGTTCTTCACCTTAGTTTCAGAGAAACAACAGTTTATCTTTCCGTAAGATAACGTATCTCTTCTATAGCCACACTTAACTTACTCACATGTATTTTACGCATTTTACGCACTTTATTCCTTTATCATTCATTGTATTCATTTAGTAGTTGTGTTAATTGTTCTGTTTATCTTTTGTTAATAAAATCTATTTTATTACAATTGTGTCTTCCTTGTGCTGATAAGGCAGAAAAGGCTCTACAAGTTAGAAATTTCACCAATCTTTCAGATAAATCAGCTGACCAACTCTCCCCCCCTTTACATTCATTATAAATGACTGGGCAGCCTCCTGTGCGGAGTGTTCTCATACAGCCAAGGTAAAAGGCCTTGACTAGTGTCCCAAACTAAGAGGGGGGAAGGTGGTCATCTGATGTACTCATAACCACACCTTAAGTGACGTGTGATCCAAATTCACAACGTCAGCGGTGACGTGAGTACCAATCACTCTCTTACTTAGTGTCCTTGGGTGGACAAAAGTAAAAATCACTACACTACATTAAAAACATGAAAGTAACAGTTTTTTATTTGTATGTTTGTTCTGTTGTAATTATGTACAGTGTATGTATATTATGTATATAGGCCTACTGTACTATAATACACATAAACAATATCGGCCAATATATCAATATCATATTTTTTACTCCCTAATATCGGTATCGGCGTCTGCCCCAAAAAACACATATCGGTCAAGCTCTAATTTGATTTAATACTAATAAAACAGTCGCAAGTGCTGAATTACTACTCATACAGGTCATTTTATTTGACAAATTAAAATTGTGTGTTAACATAGAGCTGCTTAATTTTGATACGTTTGAGTGTGTTGAAAGTTGTTATTATGCTCTTTGGATTTGTTCAGTGGCTGGTATGAGACACTTGTTGCACACTGCAGTAAGCTAGATTGATAATAGAATACAATAATGAAAGCTTGATGACTTGTGTTGCTAAATGGCATACAATTAATTTTAAAATATATTGTATGGTGGAGAAAATGCTGTATCACTGTTACTACAACTAAAGCTCTTTTTGATTACGCTATTATGATGGCCCAGTAGCATACAACACTATGAAATGTAAACAATTCAACAGAAACAAGCCATAACACAACACAATGGAACACAGCACAACGGAAATGGGATTTGAAAAAGGTCTAATGATCTAATGAAATAAAAATGTTGATAGCCAATATATTTTTTTATGAACCCTTGAAATTTGGGGCAATACATTATCATTATATTGTGTAATCAGCCCATTTCACAGTGCCGTTTCAATAAAGGTGCATTAAAGCCATCATGCCAGCTTTATACTAGAGATAATGGACTAACAAAATAATTTTGAACAGTTTTTACTGTACCAACATATTTTATGAACCCTTGAAGTCTCTATGGAGCAATACCCTATCCTTCTATTGCACAATCAGCCCATCCACGGTGCTTTTTCAATAGAGGTGTTTTAAAGCTAAACATTCAAGCTTTTCTATAAGTTGTACTGGACTAATGAAATCCACATTTTGAACAGTTTTTGCTCTACCAATAAACCCTTAAACTTCCAATATGGGTTGTTTTCTACTTCCATTATAATGTAGGCATTATGCTGAATACACTCCAAACATGACACCGGATGGCTGAACTTTCACTCTTGCATTCATTTATTAGGATGTTTCTGTGAATTGTTGTGAAACAATAAACAGTCCTTAGAGGGATACTTCACCGCTTTTTCATATTAAACTATGTTATTTCCTTAAAGGGATCCCCTGGTGTTGAGACTTGTATGGCTTAATGTAACATAAATGATGTCTCTTACTGAATTATGTAGTAGAAAACCCATGAAAGATCTACGTTATTTTAAAAAACGATTTTATATTTGGACCATGGGCGGCGCCATTTTGTTTGCGTTCTAGGTTGATGACGTAGAGTGGTTGAACTCCTCAATCAGCTGGCATTACCCGTAGCTATTTTTACCACAATCCAACTCGAAAATTGTTTCAGAGTTAAACAAAACCAATGAATTCCTTTGTAATTATACTTAAAACACACTCAAACATACATGTGCACACAAACTCACCTACACAAGTCACAAACAGATCGGCGGGCGCGCACACGACAGGCTCTGTTTCAATCGAGATGTTGGGCTGCTCAGTCTCCACGACAGGGGCTGAATCTGAAATCGACCCTATACCCTTAAATAGGGCGTTATTTGAAGGGACGGACATTTGTAGTGTTGTCCGACACCATAGGGACATGTTCGAGTGCAGTCATTCAGTCTCACGTTCACCGCAATAACGAGTGTACAGCTGATTTACAAACAGCTGTCCGACTTCATGCACTCAAACATACATGTGCACACAAACTCTCTCTCTCACACAGACTCACACACACCCCAACAGATCGGCGCGAACACACACACACCCCAACAGATCGGCGCGAACACACACACACACACGCACGCACTGCGTGCGCGCATACATAACCCTCAATCTATTCCCTGTGTTGATATCCTAGATAGACTGTTGATAGTAGATTAACTGTAATGCCTAATGTGACCAGCAGAGGGAAATATCTAGGTAGGACGATGGGATAAAGTAACGTGAGGAAGAGAGGCAGGATGTTTTGGTGTTTTGGTGATGATGCATGCGATTGAGACAGAGCAGTCTGTCGCTGACCTAGGTGTGTGTGTGCGCGCCCGCCGATCTGTTTGTGACTTGTGTAGGTGAGTTTGTGTGCACATGTATGTTTGAGTGTGTTTTAAGTACAATTACAAAGCAATTCATTGGTTTTGTTTAACTCTGAAACAATTTTCGAGTTGCGTTGTGGTAAAAATAGCAACGGGTAACGCCAGCTGATTGAGGAGTTCAACCACTCTACGTCATCAACCTAGAACGCAAACAAAATGGCGCCGCCCATGGTCCAAATATAAAATCGATTTTTTAAATAACGTAGATCTTTCATGGGTTTTCTACCACATAATTCAGTAAGAGACATCATTTATGTTATATTAAGCCATACAAGTCTCAACACCATGGGATCCCTTTAACTAAAACGAGTTGATACATACCTCTCTCGTCTGAGTGCGTGCACTTTATATTCTCTGACATGCGGTGGCATTCTGATAGCATTTAGCTTAGCCCACTAAGCCCAGTTCTACCAGAAAGACTCGGGAGATAGAATGATGAATGAAGCATACATTTATTGACAGCCCAGCAAGCATAATAAAGTTTTGGCATAGGCCCCGTCCATAGTTTATAATCCGAGGGTAGCGGATCATCATATTCCTGCCTGAAGATGAAGGCAGGGGCGCAGCCGACCCCCCTTTGGAGGTATGGACGGAACCATCCTGGTGGTGGTGGGGAGGATGGAGGTTATTGTCGCATCGGCATCTGCGAACTCAGACATGTGAAAGTACGACCTTTATACAGAAAATATGAAGACGTGATTGGACTAATAATAAGTGACGAAGTGATTAAGTCTTCCTGGCAGAACTTAAGATGAAGCTTCCATTTCATTCACTATGGTACCCAACAGAGATCAAGTTAGAAGCCACCAAACACCACGTTTTCCATTTCAATACAGTTACACGAATAGTTAAACGACCTATTATGGTGACATAAAATAAAACGTGGTACTTTTCTAAGCAGATTAAAAAGGAGAACTATAATGTATGGCGGAATAGCACTTCTGAGAGTACTACGACTCGGCACAGTAAAAAGTCCCAGCTGAAAAATCCTCCCTCACAACCCCTCTCCCTCTCTCATTTTTGTCAATCGGGGGGAGGGGTAGATGTGAGGGAGGATGTTTCAGCCGTACCATAGTACCATTTTTTACCATAGTGAATGAACTGGGTTAGTGGGCTAAGCTAAATGCTATCAGATAGTCACCACGCGTCAGAGAGTGCACGCACTCAGACGAGAGAGCATTTTATTCTTTGCATTTGTAAAAGTAGACATGGTTTTATGACTATGTATAGGCTATTTTTTTTGTTTTGGAGCAACTAACCTAAATCTACCCACTTCTAAACAATATAAAACACATAACAGGCAAATAAAAGAACACTCCCAGGTTTTTATTGCAAAAACTGACCAATAAAAAGTATAAAAGTATTGCATTGTTTTGCATTACAAGTCTTCTGAAGTCACACGATATCATGTAAAGAACAGAGTTGACCTTAATGTTTTAATCACTGAAATGATGATCCCGCCACTCCGTGAACGCACTCATATTCATATCTCATTCAAATGATAAACACGACTCTTGAGCATGACACAATCGGTCATGAGACACATTAGAGCCAATAACATTTTAATATCAATGCTGACGTAATGACGCAATTGGCCACGAGACATACGAGAGCCAATGCAATTTCACTATATGATCTGATGTAGCGGTAATTTTGGAAATTTGATTTGTGCCTGATCTTCGGCAGATGGAGACTCAATCATTTGGCCTTGGAACACTTGAAATATTTGTTCTTTTTAAATAAATTGTGCATGCAGTTGTATCTGTTTTTGTATCATATAATACACAAATGGGTAGGTTTAGGGATTTGATGCGGTTGGGTTAAATGTTCAACGGTGTCTAACTAGTGTAAATAAAAATAAATGTGAATAAAAATATACTCCAACATGTCATAATGGCAAAATGATATGCCCAACCGGTCTGTGTATGACGCCAAAGGTTTCCAATTGATATGAATGGTGTACCCTGCTCATTGAAAAGTGGCGCTATAGGGGAGCACGGTCCGTTAAAATGTGACGCCGAGGAGTCCTGACCAAGTGTCAATATGTGACTATACAGCCTCTGACACTTTCACTTTCCTGCCACATATTGACTGAAAGGTATTGCTTTCTGCAGGGCTGGGTGTTGGTGATTTAAACCCTGTAAGAGGTGCCTGGCAGTTGTCCTATCCGTCTTACCTGATGGCAACAGGCATTTGTTTGTATTAGTCCACTGAAACGGATCACACTGAAACAAATTTTCCCATTTCTGTGGTTGAAAAGGGAATTTGGACTGCTGTCTTGCATGCCAGTGGTTTTGTTACACTTTAAGGAAAAAGATATTCTATACAAATATATCCAAGCTCTGCCCATGAAGTCTGTCACAAAGGTTAATTATTGTCTAGCAAACCATTTTACGGTGCAGTTTCTTGTTGACACTTTTGTTTTCTTCTTTAATTTTTGTAAGTGTTCTTGACATGTAATTCAATCCTCTCTGTGCATTGAGTGAGTTAGTTGACATAAATCAGACGGTAAATTATATTCCCTTTCAACTTTCAACTTTTTTGAAGCCTCTCCTCATCTCATCAAACACTTGTTGCTTTTATCATCGCAGGTACATATCAAAGAGAATCCCTTCACCGGTCTGTGTGTAACAGCTCAATATTTCAACCAATACACATTGCCAATCAATGAAACAGCAGACTTTGAAGAGTGAAATTTATGAAATGAAGAGCATATGAAGACCTTTACATCATTCCACATATGTCATTGCCCTGCATCACACCCTTTATCTCTTATTTCTGACATCATTTCCCTTTTTTGTCTCACTCTGTCCATGTCTTTTTCTTTTTCTCTGTTCTCTGTCCTGTTTCTCTCTGTGAACTCTATAAAGGCTTTATTCGTTTTACATATTCAACCAAGGTCAGCAGAGTCACTGCAAAGGCATACTTTCTGGATGAAACTTATCCGCAAAATGGGTCTGATTTATTCATGGTGGTGTAAATCCCTTTTCTACGAACATAATGTTTTTATTTTCATTTCTAAATGAAAATGCATAAATGTAAAATGTATGTACTTTAAAGTAAAAAATGACAAGGTGATACAACTAGCCATATAATAATGAAGAAAAAAGCCTGATAGAAATTGGCATGAAGGTTTTCTTTTTTTATGTTAAGGTTATGACAATGCAAAGTTTGTTGAGTTAGTAAATGTCATGTGGTGGGACTCCCCAAATACATAATGATATATAATACATTCATAAGTCATTATATTTATGAAAACCTCTTGTCATTGACCTGTTATATACAGTATTGTGACCCAAATTGAAAGTGTGTTTGATTTTATACTTTGAAGTCTTTTGGCTTAGCAGAGCATCTTTGTGGTTCTGACCTGTTTTCTCTCTGCACCATTTTCTTTCTTCTCTAGTTTACAGTGAGATTATGGCAAAAACCTCTCTTTAAACTCCCTCATGAACCAACGTGATTGGCAAATTAAAACAAACTATCAAAATATTGCTTTCTGTGCAGTGTCCCTAGACAGCCATCTGCTTTGCCATTTGATGGCTCCCCTCTGCTCTAATCCCCACAGATGTTTAGGAAGTCACTTTTAGTAAGCAGGTAATCGCCTGCCACTAGCAGCGAAACCCTATAGCACTGCTAATTACCAACAAAACATGGTTAAGCCATGTTAATTCACTGCTGGAGGCAAGGCACACACAAGTAAAAGAAAAGGGCTCAATTACAGGGTCTGGTGGGGAAGACTCTTGTTCCCCTCATAATGGCAGATGGAGGAGGATTGAACTAAGACTAAATAAATACAGCACTGATAAGTGAAGGAAAGTGGTTGTCTTCTCTTTCTTCCTCATCTTCCTTAATATTCACATAGGGACAGAAAATGGCACTTTTAAAATATAAAACCTTTCATAAATGGTGTCTTTCTCTAATACTCTTGAAGTAATTTTCTCTCTCCTTCTTTCTCCTTTACTCACATTCTCCAGATGCTTCTTTGTAATGTGCACCATGTTTTTGAAGCATTTCCAATTGTGAAGTGAGCTGGAGAACTGTAAGTATGCAATGAGCACCTGCAGTGAAGAGCAAACACATTCTAGTGGCATCTTCTCAAACCCTCAGAACGCTTCTGATTATTGATCTGCCTAATCTGGACTCTGAATGAGGGCTAGGAGGACTGGAACAGATGAGAGAGGTTGTGTATGCATTTATCATTGGCGATAATCCTGTCAATTACTAATCCTTGAAAACTGATCAGCGAGAATGGCTGTTTGCCTCTTTCTGTGATGCCATCTCTGGAGAGTGATCACCGAAAAGCACCTGATCAAAGCTAAGCCAGCAAAATCTCCCTCGGGTTTCAGTTTCTTAAATCATGACAGAGAGAAAGAAGTGATTGAGGAGGACTCTCAGAATAGTTCATGTCCATATGGTGATGGAAATGTGGACATGTGTTCTGATTACGAATGAGATTGCTAGATTAGTGTGTAATCTGTGCTCGGAGGCGAGTGTCAGAGAGAAAGCAAACGGAAGGTCCCACTGATTGTAGGTCAGGACTTCTGAAATCCCCTTTTAGGGGATCATATGCAGTAAGCCTCTCTTAGGGTTCATTAGAGTACACATCTTCCAATGTTTATTTTCATTGTTTAGATATAAAAAAGAAAGAAAAAAAGACCTACACTGAAATGATGTTGTGTATTATTACAGAATTGGAAACAAACTGGAGTGCTTGGAATTGTGGTCTGCAATGATGGATGGTTAAAAACAAGAAATATAAGATTTATTAAAATTGGCCTATTAAGATCTATTAAAAGAAGCCAATACAAGGATCCAAAATATTATTAAACCTCTGTTAGATCCTCTGAGTATTACAGAAAGGGAATTTTATTTTTATTTTTAAATATCCCATTTTAATAAACAGGGTTAAGTACTAGTAAGCTGTACATAGATTGTCTGAATCTATGATTGTAAGTCATTATTTGTGTAATTTTCACCTCAATGATGAAAAATTATGCTATTTACTTTTACTATTGACTAGTCTTTGTACAAACTATTTAAGTATTCTGTCTGTTGAAAGAAAATTTGCACAAAGTAAACTTAATTTTAGCATTTCTCTAGTCTTTTTTTGTGTGTGTGTAGTTGAAATTTCCTTTGCATTTACTCAAACAACATAACGCTGAACTAAACCACACTTTTAAAGTGTATGCTTTACTTAGAAACATCTAAGTAAATAATACATTGTGTAGACACCATTTCTACATAATAGAAGTAAAGAGTGAACACAGAGACCTCAATACTTGGTCAAAGTGTCGGCGTTTCACAAAACAGGGTATGGCATGTGTCTTTCTGGCCATACAACAATGACATTCCCAAATAATTCAATTATATATAAACAAAATGTGGACAAAAAGAACTTGAACAACAGAAAATAACTTAACAACAGACTTGACAAAAAAAAAAATAAACACTGTAAAAAAAAATGCTGGGTTGTTTTAATGCAAATTTGAGTAAAATATGGACTGTTAGGTAAAACATTTCAATTAAATGTTTAATCTCACAATTTGGTCTGTACATATTTGTCCCAAATTTGAAGAAGACACAGACACATTCAAAAGACACAGAACTAGGGCACTAAACAATCTCCACTGGCCAAATTCTAGAAGTGGGCCAGGACCTGCTACAAGGTGGCCACCATTCACTAATTCTGGGAGGCGGGTTTAACAGCTAGTCTTCTTCGTGCCAACGAAAGACGGCCTAACCCTGCTTCAGGACCACTGGCTAAGTCACGCTCTATTCTGTCTCAACACCCATCTGCATTACTGACATAACCACAGAATGCAGAGTAGGGGGCGGGCCTTGGCCGGATGACTCTAAACAGAGGAGGCTCACATTAGGGATGTGGAGCCATCCTTCACATAGTGATGGGCCAGATCACTCAGGTGATGCAATGTCTACAGTCTACAGAGCGGGACATCAGATCTAACTGAAGCGACAGTGTTAGTCTAAAGTAGTAGTAGTGCAATAATAAAACTCTCAAGACAATTTTGAACGAGAGGAAACCAATGAAACCCTGAAGTGGCACAGCCAAACGGCTAATGTTCACTAAGTGAAACAGGAAAATGACAGAAACTCTACACTATAGAGGAATCCGAACACTGCCTCGCAGGGGTTACACTGGTAATTACCTTGGGAAAACCGGCTGCATTCTCCAGAAATACAGATTTTCTGCATTAAATATACATAATCATTCACCACAAAGCAGGGGCCTCCTAGATACTCAGATGATCCCTCAACCCTACACAGGGAGCATAAGTCAACAGAAGGAAAACTTCTGACTCTTCTCATAATAACTAACTATTAATTGTCCGAGGAGACTTACTGGCTCACCTGCAGCGTGCAAACGATGACTCACCATAAGCTTCATCTTCAAACATGTATGTTTGCTTATGGTGCACCACCACAACAGGCCGAAAGGGGGACCAAGCCAGGCGGGCCGTCCGAATATCATAACTGCTCATAATTGGCCCAGCCGGCCTGATGTAAGATGCGCCCAGGTAGAACGAAGTGGAAGAGGAGAGAAAGAGGCCTATATTTTATTCTTGATTTGACATGCCCTCGAGGATAGACCCTCTTTCTCTTACTGCGGGAGTCTGCCTCCACAGCGCTGTGGTCCTCCACAGAGGGGGCAACGCTAGCCTATACTGGTTCTGTCGCCATCCCTCGGACGGTAACAGACCAGGGCCTCCCGCCTGCCTGGGACCAAGATCTCAGTGGTAAGCAGGTCCTCAGATGCTGCCAAATGCACCTATGTGATGCTGGCCCTCCGGCCTTGTTTCCGCTGGGTGCAGTGCAGTTTGACCACCGCATCAGGAGGCAAGACCCATCCCCTGATCAAGATCCCTATCAATGCCCATATTCACCTATCCTCCCAACATCACCATTTACATTCCACTGATGTCAGTGAATACAGCTGAATATGGGTTATTCCATGCCCTCTCGATCTATGTAAGGAGATCAGGAAGGAATGGAAAGCTGAATTAAGCGATGGTTTATGGCAGAGAAAAATATATATATATATTGATTGCTAAATCTAGTACGAGTGATCTCTCCTCTAACGCGCCAACATGGCAGCCGCAGCCTGCTTGCAGTGCATTCCATAACATTCATCGGCTCGGCATACACAGTCAGGATGGTTTGAAAACATTAAGAACGCTTGCTGATAAGTCTCGTCAGCCGACAAATCGTCTGCGGGAAAACGCCTTCTTGCGACGATCGATGAGCTCCATCTGAGGAAATGATACGCGTCAGCACTCAGCCCTAGTGTGAGCGGGACCCCATCACCAATCTCAGATGACAATCCCTTCCCTCAAGAAGACAGCAGACGAGAGAGGGGCAATCTTGATTTTTTTGCTTTTTACAAACGCTCACAATTCACACATTTACCAACAAACAATTCCATAAGAGCTGACTGTGCATGCTCTTGATCCCTGGCAGAAAACAAAGAATTTGGATTACCTTAACTCACAGCATTCAGAAAAAACAGTCCCTGAAGATGAAAGGATGGTGTTTTGTTTGCTAGGCGCCCTAATATACTTCCTGGTCGCATATTGATGACATTATAGGGTGTTGCCGGTCAATAGAGGGAATGCACGTGACGTCATCGTCAGCTGAAGTGACCGTGATTACGCCCCCGCTGAGTGGCAAAAAGCCTGAGAGGCAGCATTGGTTTACAGCGCGAATGCAGCGAAAACACATAAAACCAGGCCCGACGCCAGAAGGGGGAGGCTTGTCCACGGACCGCATAGTCATCGCTGTTCTGAGCTTAAGACGGACTTGATAATAGCGTGTAATTTTCTCACTCAAACCACTGCCAACTGCTGCAGCTTCTGCTTTTAGAGTGAAAAGCTGCACATAACTGCTTGTCTAGGATATGTAATTCTCTGTAAGAACTTGTAATAATTGCATATTATCAGCGAAAAGGAGCTAGCAAAAGATCCAGTGTGTATCTGTATTTGCACTCATCAAATGATTACATTTCCAACGTGTTTTAGCCTCGGTGAGTAATGTAGCCAATCACAGACATGTTTGTAGACTTCTACAATGGAATTGGCCAATCACAGGTGTTGAATTTGGAATCACTCACCGCTCGAGCGCTTGTCCAGGCGCTGAGTTCAGTTAAACACGCGCAGCAATCCTCTGTAAGTGCAGACATTGTAAAAAAAAAAAAATGAGATTCATTCTATACCAACATCACTGCGGAACTTTGTGAGATTGCGTTGACTGAATGAGTGACAGCCTTTTAGTGAATATAAAGTATATTAGCACCACTACACGCTTCAAAACACTGACCCATCCACATATACATGCGGGATTCACTTGAAAAATGTGATGAATGACAGTTATAAACATTCTTGTCGAAATGAGGCTCCTAAAAATGTCAGGAAAACACGATTCCCGGCTGCATATCATTATCCATGGATCACTGAATCTTTGGTAAGTTATAAGGATCGTTTGCTCTACTCGTGTTTTCCTCCATTAACTCCAGTCACGCAGCGGCTCTTCTGCCACTCAGTTCCGGCTGAGGGGGCGTGTTACAGCAGGAAAGTGACGTCCCGAGGGAATGCATCGACATCACTTTCCCGCCAGAACACGCCCTCCTCAGCCGGGGCTGAGTGGCAGAAGAGCTGCTGTGTGACTGCAGTTAATAGAGGAAAAGGAAACAATCATCAGTTTAAACTAGTAAACTATTTAAAGGATAGTGTTCTTTACAACTGACCAAAGATACAGTGATCCATGAATAATGACATGCAGCCAGGAATCGTGTTTTCCTTATATTTTTATGAGCCTGATTTCAACTGATTTACTCATTCATCACATTTGATGGGTCAGTGACTCTATTGAAGCGTGTATGTGGTAATAATATACTTTATAATCACTAAAAGCTGTCATTCATTCAATAAACACAATCTCACAGTTATATTAATCAGTGAAGCTAGTATACAATTAATCTTATTTTCCCAATGTTTGCACTTACAGTGATGCGTATGTTAGCACCTGGACAAACACTCGAGTGGTGAATGGATTCCAAATTCAACACCTGTGATTGGCCAACTGCTTTGTAGAAATCTACATGTCTTTGATTGGCTACATAACTCACCGAAGCGAAAACACGTTGGAAATGTAATTTGTAACATTTGACGAGTGCAAAAATACTGATACACACTGGATTGTTTGCTAGCTCCCTTTCGTTAATGATATGCTATTGTTACGAATTACAGAGGATTACAGATCATAGACAAGCAGTTATGGGCAGCTTTTCTCTCAAAAAGCAGAAGCAGCAACAGGTGACAGTGGTTTGAGTGAGAAAATTGCACGGTATTATCAAGTGGGGCGTAATCGCAGTTGCTCCAGCTGACGGTGACACCACGTGCATTCCCTCTATAGAGGGTATGCCCTGATGTAACCTTTGGAACACGCCCCCTCAGCTGGGGCTGGGTGGCAGAAGAGCTGCTGCGTGACTGGAGTTAATAGAGGAAAACGTGAGTAAAACAAACGGTTGTCAGATTAAACTAAAGGTTGGACTTGATATACACAAATCCGCCGCGAACTTTATGGGCGCCGCCATCTTGCCTGCCGCCATTACTGCGTGCCTGCGAAGTGCGCGACGGTGTGACACTTGCCGGTGTCCTCTAATGACATTTCAATGAAAGCGGATCCTGCACATTAAATAAAATGTCTGGTGAAAGGGAACATTGGGTAGATGATGTCAGGCATTGGCCAAAACTTACAGAAAGGTAATTTACTGACAACAGGATGTATTAATGTATAAATGCGTCTGCCAAATGTAATGTAATTAAGACAGCAATAAAACGGAACACTGTCATTGTGAGCTGTGTTGCTAATATTAGGGCCCTGCTTTCCGTGATCACGGAATTGTTTTACACAAACACGTTTTAAGAACATGAAATAACGAACAGTTATGAGGACTTATGCTGCACTTAGAGCAGCGCGCGGCAGTAATGCACGACGCGCTGTAAATGATAACAGAAAATAAATAAAACATACGTGCCTGTTACAAAGGGACTTTAAGTCACAATTACACAAATGTAACTTTGTAGTTTTCTCTATTGTTACTGACATATTATGGTACGAGTCCACTGCCTGAAAACCTCACGACACTGTGATTCATACGCAGCGGCTGATCTGTGATGTAGGATGCAGTATCTGGCCAATCCATCCTGAACTCATGCCCTGTAGTTTAGGTTCTGACATGGTTCTGACGCTCATTGCATGCCAGATGATTAATAAAATAATCTTATACCTGTAGGAAGATGTATTCTATTGCTACAACTGGTCGTGGCTATTTATTGCAGCTTGTGAACTGCATGAGCACATCGGTTGGTCACGCAAGTACGTGCTGATTTAATAAGGCCATATTTTTTGTAACTGGTCGTTTCATATATGTCTAACGTTAATTGTGACTAGGTCCATTTGTAATGGACACGTATGTTTTAATTCTCTGTCTTTAAGTGGTTTTCTTTACGTTCATCACAGCGCACCGTGCATTACTGCCGCGCGCTGCTATTTATTTATATATTAATCAATTAATTGTATTATTATTGAAAGTATCAAGATTTACAAACAAATATCGCTGCATAAAATCAACTTCTTCGAATTTGAAATAGGATACAGAATAGATAGCCTGAGGGAGCAGCTCTGAATATCCTTAATACAAACAGGGGGGAAAATAATAATAGTATGCATTCGTAACAAAAATAAAAATAATTTATAAGGGAAAAAAAGGTAGGCTATTATAACATGACATGAGGGGAGAATCAGTCATTGTTAAGCTATTAACCTCATTTGAGAAGTGTTTTCGTGTACGCACTGCTCTAAGTCCTTAGCAGCAAGGCACGCAGTAATGGCGGCGATGCTTTACTTCCGTGTTTCGCCGGATTTGTGTATAGCGTTCCTTACAACTTACCAAAGTTCCAGTGATCCATGGACATTAAGCCTGGAGTCATTTTTTCCTGACATTTATGAGTTTGATTTTGATATATAAATTTGTATCCCTGTCAGTCATCACAATTTAGAGTGAATCCTGCATGTATATGGGTCATTGTATTAAAGCATGTATGTGGCCGCTTGTCAAGAATGGAAAACAAAAGTTTAATTCATATTCTGAATATATTATACAGGTCCTTCTAAAAAAATGTGAGATAAAGTAACACAGATAAACTCTTTTGTGATAAAGTTCATTATTTTCCATAATGTAATGATAAAAATTTAACTTTCATATATTTTAGATTCATTGCACTCCAACTGAAATATTTCAAGTCTTTTATTGTTTTAATACGGATGATTTTGGCATACAGCTCATAAAAACCCAAAATTCCTATCTAAAAAAATAGCATATCATGAAAAGGTTCTCTAAACAAGCTATCAACCTAATCATCTGAATCAAATAATTAACTCTAAGCACCTGCAAAAGATTCCTGAGGCTTTTAAAAACTCTCAGCCTGGTCCATTACTCAAAAAAACGCAATCATGAGTAAGACTGCCGACCTGACTGCTGTCCAGAAGGCCATCATTGACACCCTCAAGCGAGAGGGTAAGACACAGAAAGAAATGTGTGAACGAATAGGCTGTTCCCAGAGTGCTGTATCAAGGCACCTCAGTGGGAAGTCTGTGGGAAGGAAAACGTGTGGCAAAAAACGCTCCACAACGAGAAGAGGTGACCAGACCCTGAGGAAGATTGTGGAGAAGGACCGATTCCAGACCTTGGGGGACCTGCGGAAGCAGTGGACTGAGTCTGGAGTAGAAACATCCAGAGCCACCGTGCACCAGTGGCGATTTCTTTAAGACTGCAAGGGAAGCATGGCTTCCCTTATAATGTCACAAAATTAATGGTCAAATATGTACTATTGTATTAACATTTTATTGACTAAAAATGCGTTAGAAAACGTTCATCTCAAAGACGAGTTTGTTCAGAATCAGTTACATATAGCAGGTCGGCTGACTCGATTTCCTTCTCATACATTCCCGCAGCGTCACAGTGCATTTCCCTATTGAAGCCCAGCGTCCATTGACTTCAATGGGGCTGCTTTAAACGTTTTTTTTCAGCGCTTCGAAACTAGACGGTCATTGGATAAACGCTGCGATTATGTCCCGCCCACGGACGCTCAGCGTCTCTGGGGGTGAATGGGGAGTGGGCTGGCCCGGACTCCGAGCTTCTGCGTGATGATTGGAGGGTCTGTCAAAAGGCTGCATCTCCTTTTGACTGACAGCGATTCTGTACTATAAGGAATCACTGAAGCTATCCATCGCGGATTTCTCAAGTTCAGTCGAAATAAAAACTGCTGCAACCTATTTCTTTGATATTTGCTTGGCGAAATTGCTTGATTTTCATCATACATTTCACACAATTATACACCACATTCCTTGTTTCAGTTTTACAGAGTTTAATTTTTTTTATAGCTCTGCTGGCCATTGAGAGGACACTGGTCAAGTCACTTGAAAAGACTCCCAGTTGGTACGACAGGGTCACAGACCATTTTCTTGAAAAGGAACGTAGGGCAGAATTTACTTTTAAATAAATAGACAATTTTATGATGTAGGCCGAAAATGAGCTTCCCCTCTCTGAAAGACCAGTAGCCGCCACTGCCGTGCACAGGCGTGTGCAGGAAATGGGCTACAGGTACCGCATTCCCCACGTCAAGCCACTTTTGGGCTACAGAGAAGCAGCACTGGACTGTTGCTCAGTGGTCCAAAGTACTTTTTTCGGACAAAGGCAAATTTTGCATGTCATTCGGAAATCAAGGTGCCAGAGTCTGGAGGAAGACTGGGGAGAAGGAGTGCCTGAAGAGAATGCCTGAAGTCCAGTGTCAAGTACCCACAGTCAGTGATGGTCTGGGGTGCCATGTCAGCTGCTGGTGTTGGTCCACTGTGTTTTATCAAGGGCAGGGTCAATGCAGCTAGCTATCAGGAGATTTTGGAGCACTTCATGCTTCCATCTGCTGAAAAGCTTTATGGAGATGAAGATTTCATTTTTCAGCACAACCTGGCACCTGCTCACAGTGCCAAAACCACTGGTAAATGGTTCACTGACCATGGTATTACTGTGCTCAATTGGCCTGCCAACCCCATAGAGAATCTGTGGGATATTGTGAAGAGAAAGTTGAGAGACGCAAGACCCAACACTCTGGATGAGCTTAAGGCCGCTATCGAAGCATCCTGGGCCTCCATAACACCTCAGCAGCGCCACAGGCTGATTGCCTCCATGCCACGCCGCATTGAAGCAGTCATTTCTGCAAAAGGATTCCCGACCAAGTATTGAGTGCATAACTGAACATAATTATTTGAAGGTTGACTTTTTTTTTTTTTTTACACTTTTCTTTTATTGGTCGGATGAAATATGCAAGTTTTTTGAGATAGGAATTTTGGGTTTTCATGAGCTGTATGCCAAAATCATCAGTATTAAAACAATAAAATACCTGACATATTTCAGTTGGTGTGCAATGAATCTAAAATATATGAATGTTTAATATTTATCATTACATTATGGAAAATAATGAACTTTATCACAATATGCTAATTGTTTGAGAAGGACCTGTATACCTATTACTACAAAATAATACTAATTATATCTCATAGACAGCGCGCAAAGAGCGCTCCCTGCTGTCACTTATTCAATAAATGCAATCTCACAAAGTTCCACTATATTAATCAGTGAAGCTGGTATACAATTAATCTCTTATTTTCATAATGTTTGCACTTACAGAGGATTGACGTGTGTGTTCTAAATTCCCTATGAGTTCATGGGAATGACTTTTATTATGAAACATCTTATTGTGTATGCCACCAGGTAGCATTCATTTCCGCTATTCTGCTATGGCGTTTACTTTCACTTTCACCAGCTGTTTGCTCCGCCATTTCTACAGGTGTTAATGTCAAGGGGATAATCTAGCACTCGGAAAGCTTACCAGGGGCGGCCATTGCTAACCAAGCCATCACCTGCTGTTAGCATCCCATTGACTCCACTTCATTTTTGCGCAT
This sequence comes from Pseudorasbora parva, assembly GCF_024679245.1. Taxonomy (NCBI): domain Eukaryota; kingdom Metazoa; phylum Chordata; class Actinopteri; order Cypriniformes; family Gobionidae; genus Pseudorasbora; species Pseudorasbora parva. The sequence continues at coordinate 28,594,997 of NC_090172.1, forward strand.
TGCCTCCCATTCATTTTTGCGTCACTTTGAGTAATTTTACATCTGAGGCGTTTAAAGACTCCATTTGTCCATTGTTTGTTTATAAAGAAACACGACAATGTATAAAAGCCTCTATTACCTTGTATCTTACACTATCGCCCCGTAGAAGCTCAGCCATCAGGAAGTAAGTGCTTCTAGTTTACTTCAGTTCTTGCCGTTGAAGTCTATGGGGTCGCGGTGTCCATTGCTTTTACTGTCTAATATTAATGTGCGTAATTGAACGTAAATTGATTTAATAATACAGTTTAAGTGATGCATGTTCATTACATTGGTAAGATAGTTATTCAGTTTGTGTAATCCAATTTTGCCTTGTGCTATTTTATAATATGAGAGCTTTATACGGTAATTTGCGTGCATATGTTCGCCTCTGTTAATCCCTCTCTGTGACGTTGGTACATGTTATAACATGTCAGCAGTCAATTAGTGTTTATGTTAAGGTAAATCAAAGTTATTAGCAGTGGTGGAATGTAACGAAGTACAAATACTTTGTTACTTTACTTAAGTACAGCGTTTGAATGAATTGGTTGAATCAAAGATTCAATGACCTGTTCGTAAACGACCGCCTAATTCATGAACGAATCAGCCGTTTGAACGAACCGACTCAATGACTCACTCATTAAGACCTGCCGCCTCCTACTGGTAGTTTAGTTTCATGTTTAAACATTCTTTCCAACGTTTTTAACTATATTAAAAATATATAGTTAAAACAATAACTATAAATCTCATAACATTATTTATTACAGTTGTAATTTGTCAGTGTAAATTATTTAATCTATTCTAATTTAATTTATTGATCAACTTTAAGAATATAAAAGGAAAGCTGAAGTATATCCTATATTTAAGATTAATCCTCACAAATATGAAGATTTAAATACATCAAAGCTGATGAAAATGTTCTTCTGAATATTGAAATATTAACTCCGCAGATCACCCTGACATTGTGAGTCAGAATGTAAACTGGGCAACAGATGATACACACAATTAGCCTACATTAACCCAAAACTAACTTAATTAAAACGCCACAGCCCAAACTGTTTTCTTCTTTTAATTATTAGAATATAGACCATTAGAGAATAAATTGTTATACAAGTACTTTTACTTTTAATACTAAAAGTACATTTAAAATCAAGTACTTTTTTTACTTTTACTTAAGTAGGATTGTCGTTGTAGTACTTCTACTTTTACTTAAAGGTGCACAAGTATTTTTGCAGTAAAATATCCAAAAACCACTAGGCCGGTGTTATATATTTTGTTCAGTTGAGTACCTACAATATCCCAGAAGTTTCCAACTATTTGTAAATTGTGAGAAAATTGCTATTTTAACTAAGGATAGGGACATTTCAGCATTGCATTTGAGGGAGTCGCCTGTCAATTGCGTCATATCTGCGGTACCCTCGGTTTCGTGTTTTATTTGGCAGGAGCGCTTCACTCTTAGCAGTGTGAACAAGTGAACGCACGGAGCAAAGTCATAACATCGTTTTAAACACACTTAAATGTATCTAATATGATAAACAGAGCTACATTACCTCAAAATCATAACCGGAAGAGCGGATCTGTGCAGGCGAACGGCGACTGTGTCCCGTCCCGTCATAATAAAAGTCCCGGTATTCGCGAGGCGGGTATTTGTTTAACAATCGCTCCAGTGGCTGTGCTCAGGTCCATAACACTCAGTCCTGCTCTGCTTTAGACTACAGTACCGTTAATAACCGCATGCATGAACGTGATTTCTGCCCGAGTCCTATTTTCCACCGGCTGTGATGAGAAGACCACATCTCCCAAGATGCTGCGCTCACACTTTGCGTCATCAAACTACGCATTTGTTTTGAATAGGCGCCCTCCAGTGGACGGAAAGCTGCATAGTGCACCTTTAAGTAAATATGGCTCTGGTTATTTGTACTTTTACTTAAGTACTGAGATTCAGTACTTCCTCCACCACTGGTTATTAGACATACACTGATGTATATTTTTATTCTGTTTATTTCAGAAAGACCACATTTAATACCTTTTGTATATCATGAGACTGAGTACAACTGGATGATGACAATGCATGTGGCCAAACATTATAAACAAGTTTTGAACAGTTCCCTGTCTCCTGTCATGCTTCTTATCGGAGCCCCGTAGTGGTGGATGAGCATTCGACTAAATATATACGAAAACAGTCCGCTGGGCAAACACTCGAGCGTTGAGTGTATTCCAAATTCAACACCTGTGATTGGCCAACTGCGTTGTAGAAATCTACAAACATCTCTGTGATTGGCTTCATTACTCACCGAAGCGAAAACACGTTGGAAGTGGAAATTGTAATAATTTGACAAGTGCAAATACAGATACACACTGGATCTTTTACTCGCTTCCTTTCGTTAATAATATGCTATTATTATGAATTCTTACAAAGGATTACAGATCATAGACAAGGAGTTATGGGCAGCTTTTCCCTCTAAAAGCAGAAGCAGCAGCAGGTGGCTTTGGTTTGAGTGAGAAAATTACACGCTTATCAAATCCTGAACAGCGATGTCCATGGGGTCCGTGGACAAGCTCTCCAAATGTGAATGCATCCTTCTTTTACAGAATTGGGAGTGTGCATGAGGTGTATCCTTCACGGCTGGAGATAACCTACAAGTTGTTGCGTCGTCATTAGAACGAAGGACAACTTGTTTAATTCTTATTGAGGACACTCCGTATAGCTGCATCCTACACAGGACATGTCTTCCGGAGGACGCAGCCTTCGAAATTTAACGAAATGTTACACAGCTAATGTGTTGACGTGATTTCCCCTGAAACGGCTCCAGCTGTTAGCAGCTCCTCCCCTTTTTTGAAACAGCCAATAGCATTTCGTTTAGGTGTCAGTTTGACTACTAGAGCCTTTCTGTTTGGTAAAGCCAGTTTCCTCTAACTGTTTATCATAATCTACTCCAAGTCAATTTGAAATGCAGCAGATCTGTGCAGAATTCAAATGGGTCCAATATGTTTGTTGTCTGTGCGGATGATCCATGCTGCGCTCTTGTGTCTGTAGTCTAAATTTAGACCAGAGCCGTTGTGCGTGTGTGCTCATTGCTGTGGTGCGTGAAACTAACGTGAAAACAGACTTCATTCACCTCAACTGAAAGCATATTTACACTCAATCATTTCCTATCACATATATAGTGTGCTATGTGCTGCTCACCATGTAGAAATTAGTAAATGTTTGAACAACTGACCAATTCCAGCCGCAGCTTCAGCAGTGTAGGGGGCGGGCTTTAAATTCTAGAGAGCATTTTGATTGGACAGAAGATTTAACGAGAAGGTAAAGTCTGCGATGATGTCATCAAAATCTGTAATTCGTTTTAACGGAAGTGAGAGACTAAAAAAACGTCAATTTTGATTTCAGTGGACCTTTAAAGATGGCGAAGTAGTATGTCCCGAAGCTTGCATACTTTTCTGCTACACACTCAAAAGTATATACTTTTTCTTCACAAATAGAGTAAATACTTTTAGGACGTAGTATAAGTAGGCGAATGCAAGTGCTAGGAGGAAGGCGGGACCACCTTCGTCTGTAGCCACTCAAATGACCTGCTGCTGACTCTCAATGTATAGCCTAGTCTTATTCCCATGCCTTTCAAAGATCGTATACAGCCTCAGATTACTGCTAACATTCACTGCTCGTTAAACATCACACTATATTACTTTATCTGGACGAACTCAGTATCATCAGAAAGATTAAAGACTCCAGCTTCGATATTTGAACACTGTTTATGATAAAACTGGGTTGCAGTGATATTCATTTCTTAATTTATGTCAGGAGTGCATTATTATCGATCTGTTATGAACGATATTTTGAATAGATTATCACACGCACATTCATTTTCTCTCGTCTGCACTGGCTCATTTGTGTTCACAGCGATCGCAAAGAACAGCTTTCAGTTTAGCTATTAGTTCAAAAGTGCTCATATTTGGAGAAATTGACTGACATATTATCACATGTTTGCAAAATATTTTGTCATACAGTATACCATTTCTATTTATTTCTCACTGAATTGTTCAATATAAAAGAGCTAAAGCATGCACGGAGCTCTCTCTGGGACTCATCTTAATGATTTGCATCAAATATCAGTCATCAGGCGTTCATTTGCTCACTGAGCTGCCAAAAATCTGACACGCTCAACATTGCCCTCCGCATGACGTGCTCCTCCTGTGTGGACACTTCCTCATTCTGGCTCTGTGAAGAACGATCCTATTCTACATTTCTACGCGTGAACTAAGAAGCTAATAAACACACGATAACTATGAAATATAGCTCCATATAAAATGATAAATATAACATGTTTTAACATCACCATTTGAATGGAATCCTCATTATTTTGCAACAGGAAACTAATAAAAACACTCAATGGTGGTCTAAAGTGACATAAAGAATGTTTTAAATTGTGTTATGTAGCTTGATGCTAACTGAAGCTCTAATGCACCTGTTGGACCAGGAGCTTTTGTCTATTTTGTTACAATAATTCCCATAATGTGCTTTTAGTCACATTTTTTTTTAATTTTTTGGAAAGACTTTAGATATCTGTGGCTTACTATATGAAATACTGTGCTGATATTAGGCCATTTAGGAAGGCATACATGTTATAATAGATTTGAATAATGGCTGTTAAAAAGCAAAAGTTTCATAATAAAAAAATAATGAGGATTACATCTCATACATTCAAAAGTGTAAAACGATCGTTGAGTGAGCACATTGTAGCATTAATTGAGGTGTTGTCCTCGCCAGACATTAGACAAAAGACTGCAAATGTGTCTTCAGGCCAACAAACTTATTTGATAAAAATATCTTTAAAAAAAATCCAGACATGGTCTTATAAAATGTTTCATAAATTCATAGTTTTGGACATAACAGCCTTAGATTTTAAATAAAGCATGACCACACTTGTGCCTTCACTTTAGTTGTAGTTATAAGTCATTATACTATATTCACATAATATTTTTATACATGAAGAAATATAAAAATAATGTTTTAGCCTATATATCTCTATATTAATACTGTCTGAGTAATTCTGAGTATTCAGCTGTAAACTCTAAAGTTTTGGCTTTCTAAATATATATTGGTTATGTGTATATTCAGAATACCGTATGAGCAGCTGTCTTAAGCATGTCTAAATGCTCCATTTGCCAAATCGGGAGATGACAGGTAAGGGGATTTATCTGATTGGTTAAATAAACACCCCAGACGCTAGAACACATCTTTATCTTTCATTTGGCAAAACTGTACTTTATGCATACACATGTTAATGAATGAATGAATAAATAAACCACAAAAAATAAAGCATGATTGCTCAATAAGCCACTTGCCACTAGGCTGACTGATATGTGTTTATTCTGAATTTCAAGCTGGTCTCGTTAAGAAAGAAAATGTATGTGTTTTGCATATATCCTTATCATCATCATCATCATCATCATCATCATCATCATCATCATCATCATCATCATCATCATCCTACTGCCATGATATTAGTTTGTAATCTTTATGCTGCTAAAAGTAGACCTAGTATCTACACTACTGCATGCATAATTTCACCTGTCTACTGATCAGGGGTGATTCCAGAATTATTATTATTAGTAGTAGTATTTTACTAAAATTAGTTAATACTAATAAAACATTTTTTTTTTCCTTTACCATGTATTTTAAGGGCATCTCTAAATTATGCACCATTTCTGCGGTTTTACTTCACTAATTTTATCACTAGGGATGCAGTAATGGCAAAGTTCAGTTTTAGAGGTTCAATGATGGATTTTATTCATTTTCCCAAACAAGTAGTACAAAAGTAGTTGTCTTTTGATTAACAATGTGGTTGTTTGTGGCATCTAGTTTCTGACGATTTGTAGTAATTTCAAACGTGCTATGAATTAAAATAATTTGTTTTGCATGTTTGCATCATTAAAATTTCAGTGCTGTCAGAATCTTCAAGGTCATTTTATCTCAACTGACTAGAGTCTCAGACAGTGTGTTTCTGCTGTCTTTGGCTTGAGTTTTGATTTCAATCAATTTGGCTCATTCGTTCCACTCAAACTTTGCAGAAACTTTTAAAATGGGCAGCCTAGAAAATATGACTGTAAACAATTATAAATAATAAATAAACTCTTGTCTTTTAAGAATCCCAGAATGAAGTGAATAATGCCTGAAAAAGAGATCAAAGTCAAAGAGTCCAGTGGGTGAAAGACGGAGTGAAAAAGGTGGAAAAAATGTAGTGCAGAGTATGATAAGAGAAGGGAGATGAGCCTTTCATATTAGCCGTGCCTTTGTTCCGCAACATCAGGTGCTAGAGAGGCATGGCTGAAATAGAGGAAAAATCCTTTTAGAAATGAAACTTCTGGAATCTTAGAAATGTATTTTGCATTTATAGCCCTTTTTCGCTGACACTTTGGACTTGTACATCCCTTGCTGCCCTTGAAAAATTGCGCACACACCCATAGTACTCATAAAAACAAAGTTCTTTTCTCAGTAAAGATGATGTTAATTAGGAAAGCTTTACTTGTTGCATGGAGGTCTCTTGGAGCTTGAAAGCTCATGACGTTACCACACTTGAGAGCAAAATGGATTTCCTATTCCTTAATAATTTATGAAGGGGTGCATACACATATACAGAGAAACATACTCTTACTGTACAGAGAGAAACAAACAAAAAAATGTTTCTGAAGCTGCTGGAGCTTGTGTCAGTTGCCTCAGGCTTGTATGTTTTCTTAAGAGAGAAAACTATGAATAATAACAAATGGATAAATAAATATTCATTGTGTACTATTAATTCAAAAGTGTTTTGTGTCCCTCTGTCCCTAATTTATGTTGTTTGTCCTACTGGAGACTGAATTACAGTCTGTAAGAAATAGAGTTAAAGAGGTGTGTTTAACCTACCTGATTTATTGTTCTCATACTCTTCAGACCTCTCGCCTTTCTTCTCTTGTGCTCACAAAAATGTCATTGCTTTGTTATTGGACTTCTAAATTAGAGGCTTTGACATTTGCAACAGCTGTCCAATAATGGTATATAGATTAGTCCATAGTTCTTCCCCGTGCCTCAGTCATTCGATTTGTTTGGATTAAAACGGCCTCTGTCTTAGCTGCCTAGGTGGTAGAATTTGGACTTTCGCTGCCAGCCATTTTTAAAATGAAGTCAACCCTAATTTGTTTGTTTTTTCAGCTAATGAATATTAACAGTCACGACTAACAGAGAGAATATCTTGTCAAGATGAAGGAACCACCATGTAAAATTGAAAGTCAGATTTGTAGTATTCAAGATGGAGGGTGTAATAAGATCTGATGTCCTACCGTTTTGTGAATTATTTATTTTGTTAATGTTGACACAATAACAATGGTCTCATGGTGAAGTAGTATGTAGACTAAAGGCTTAACATCTTTTAAACCCTTTAGCCCTCTGGTCAAACAACAAACAAACAAACAAACAAAACTTCAGTAAGGTTTTTTATTTTTTTTTATTTTTTTTTAAATTTATTTGTTATTAGCGTTGTTAATTATGGTAATTGTAAATTATTTTCAATTATTAATAAACAAATACTTTTAATTCAAGGGCACATTCAATTAACCAAAAGTGACAGTAAAGACATATACACAGAATATATTTGTAATCAGCCCAACTGTTGTCAGCATTGAGAGTAATTATGTTTTCTTGAAACAAATCAGCATTTTATAATGACTTCTAGAGGATCATGTGACACCGAAGACTAGAATATTGGCTGCTGAAAATTCAGCTTAGCCATCACAATAATAGTAATAGACTTGGTCTGTGTGTCATAGCTGGGGGCATGGCATGGGGGAAAACTGTCCATTCCCCACAATGGAAATGCATGGAGCTAACCCAGTATAGCCTGTATAAAATGACTTCTGCCGCTTGACAGAGCAAGATACATAGAAAATCTGAGCCGTATTGGGTCGGATTGTCTCTACAGTATTTGTGACTGATAAACGACCCAACGGAGTAATTTTCTCTTCAAAATGCATGCTGCTCCCATGGCCCTAAAATAGCTATGACATGCCAACTTCATAAATCACCCTTTCGATGAAGACGTTAATTCAGTGTTCCTAAATTAAATGGATTAAAAGTATGTAATATATACATTTTACTTTTTTAAATGATCATAAAATGTGTATTGCGCTATGAAATTTATATTTGTATTTATATATGTGCAATGCAAAGGCTGTTTGTTTACATATGCACACGGCATATTCAGAAAAATATAAATGTCATAGTGCAAGACATGCACCTCTAGTTTAATGCACCTCTAGTCTAGTTCACTGCACACTTTAACTCAAAAGACATAGACTTGTCCATAGCAAAGTTTAACAGATTAAACATAACATATCCCTATAATGCCCCCTGGGTGCTTTTTACGTTTATCGATAAAGGAAATGATAGCACTCTAAAGAAGTGCTGAGTTAAAAACAACCCAAGTTGGACAAAAATGGACAAACCCAGAAATTGAGTTGTTTGAACCATGTAACTGGACCCCTTCAAATGACCCAATTTCAGGGTTTGTCCATTTTCAACCCAAGGTTGTTTTTAGAGTGAGCTTTCCTGTCAGGACACATGTTGCATCAACTGTGCGCAAGTTACAACAAGCCTAGTTTTTACAGAAATAGGCACTAAGTTACAACTTATGCACTGCTGAATATTTTTGCATTGCACCATTAAACTTAGTTGAACCCTAAGTAAACTAAATTTTAAGTTAAGCCTCCCATCAGGAGTAAGATTGAAGTGCATCATTTCACTTTTGTTTTACATGACATATTTCGGGTGCGTCTGAATCAGCTCCCTAGTTCAGAAGTTAGGGCACAGGAGTCAACCCACCTACTTATGTCCTGATCAGTGCCCTGACTACTGAACCAGGGAGCTGATTGAGACCCTTCAATTTTTGTCCATGTAGTGCATGTCAAATGAAAATCAGTCATAATCAATAAATGTAATTTCTTATTTTTTTGTTTCAGAATTTATTTATTGATCCTTAATTTAATTTCAAATAGCCTTTCTTGATGTTTTTTTATAACGTTATTCACGATTCAGTATCATATTTAGAAACTTATTTTTATCATTAGTTACGTGAGGTGAAAGTAGTTAAGAATGAAGAATAAACTGAAATTCATGACATTCAACAACTTTCTACGATAAAATAATTTCCAATTTGCTTTCCCCCGCCTGTTCTGGCATCCTGGCACACATCAGCTATGCATGATGTGGAAAGAGTAAGGTTTAAACAGTCTGGTTTTAAATTATTTTATACATACCAATGCTACAGCCGCTCTAGCGCTCCCCTGATTGCCTGCTAAAATGGCGGAGTTCAGGCTGTGTGACATCAATCTCTGTAGCTCTATAGTGTCATTATTCAGCTCAATTGAATTGAGTGTTGATTTAGTTCAATAGCTTTGTAAAGTTCAGTTCAATCCCTCAGTTCAATTCAGTGCCACATCCCTCATTTGCAGTGTATACTGTGTATCACAACATAATCTAGATTGCAAGTGAATCCAAAGCTTCTTTTTGAGGGTTATGTTCTTTGGCACGCATTTCTGTACACCACAAACAGAACTGAAACATGTGGCTCACGCTGCTGTGAAGTCTCACATTTTGAGTGGTTGTACTAATAGGCCTATTAGTACAACAACACGACTTCCAGCATGTTTCCTTTATTCCTTTATAATTGCCGCACACACAACTGCAATCTTCTAGTATTTATATGGTTTGTTTTGCAGTCCTACAAAGAAACATTTTTCCTCGAAACTTTTCCTCGAGAAAGTAAAAATACATTTTCCCTGACAGTATCCACTGGACAGCTTCTCTCCAGGTTGAATCAGATTGGGCACCTAAGGTCATGTGTATTGACAAAATAAGGCACAGTCAAACGATAAATGGATGTTCAGGTGTTACCCCAGAGTAGACTGTACTGAAATTGCTAAGGGCAGAGTGGAGAAAGGTGTGTAATAAGTGCAGAGTTTTGAGTGCTTAAGGTGGCAGCGGTGCATAGGCTGGAGCATGAGTGGTGTGCCAGTCCCGGGGCTCTGTGGTTCAGTGCAGTGTTCATGTAATGCCATCCTTATGGTATCTAGCAGCCTTCATACATTTTCAACATTAATAATAAGAAATGTTTTTTGATCATAAAATCAGCAAATTACACCGTATCTTAACCATGCGCGTTACGATAAGATCCAGTGAAAGCAATTTGTCTGTCCACACCAAATCCAACAAAATCAATCAAAAATCACAGCCAATTAGAACAGAGTGTGGGTGGGGTCTATATTATGGATACATTTGAATACTACAAAATCAAATACATACCGAGTGTGCGAATATAATACATTTAACATTCCTTTTGTCAAGATCCGATGTGAATGATCCAATTTCAGTGCTAAAGGGCACGCAAAATATTCCAACTTAATTGAATAAACTTTTTAACATTAACTTATCATTGTCATAGTTTGAAGAGTAATGACTGCTGAAAATTATGCTTTGCCATCACAGGAATAAATTACATTTTAAAATGTATAAAAATAGAAAAGTTCTTTTAAATTCTAATATTATTTAGCAGTGTTACTGTTTTAATGTTCAGTGTTACTATTTTAATGTAAACGAGTTTAATTAACTCTTTCAAAAAATGGTATACATGTTGCATTTATTTGTAATACTTTTTTAAAGGCTGGGCTTCCTATACTATGTTGCCTTAAAGAACAGCATGGCAAGCTCGTCTTTTAAGCAGTGTAAGTAGAAAATACAAGCTCTGTTAGCTGTAGTTATGTTTTAAATCCCTGATGTGGAAAATGTGAAACAATCCTCGGCAGACAACCATCATCACAAGCAAAGCTTTCTGTGATTTTGTGCTGAACCTCAGTATCCAGGAAGCATGAAGCACTGCTGAAAGATGCACAAGGTTCTCCAGATCACTCTCTGTAATGTCCAAGTGTATTGTCCAGGTATACATTATGCACAGAAGTATCCTAGTCCATGGTCTTATGCCTCAGAACTTTGACGTGGACACAGTGCCAAAAACAGCCTTTTATAACACCACACTTGTACAGCCACTTAATAGTCATAAATACATTGGACTCTCTCTCTCCATGTCCATCTGTAAGCATTCATCCAGCAGATGTGCTGGTGGTTCAGTGTAATTTATAGAGAGTGTTTTTGGTCTTTGATATGTTCCCACAGCTCAGCTGGTACATTATAGTGCTACCAAGGTTATGGCTTCAACTCCCCATGATAATAAAAAATGTATGTACTGAATCCACGATAAATTGCTTTGGATGAAAGTGTCTGCCAAATAAATAAATATAGATATTTATTTTGCCAATACAGTAGGGTTTTGTGTGTGTGTGTGCGCGCACGTGTGTGTGTATATGCAAACAAACACAACTGGAGAGCCCCAACTCCCAAACGTCCCATGCTTTGTGAGATAATGCATGGTTGTGCCCTGTGGAATTGGCAGCTGCTTCAATGAAAAATATTTCTCTCTGAAATGATTTAAAAGCATATATATTTGAGAGCAGACACAGTTCCATCATATATAATCTTGTTTTTGTGTGTGTGTGTGTGTGTGTGTGTGTGTGTGTGTGTGTGTGTGTGTGTGTGTGTGTGTGTGTGTGTGTGTGTGTGTGTGTGTGTGTGTGTGTGTGTGTGTGTGTGTGTGTGTGTGTGTGTGTGTGCGTGTTTTAGAGAGGATGTTGTATATGCTTAAGGAATTCCAGTCTATTTGCAATATCTGCCCATTACCCCAAAGCATGGTTTCTTAAGTTGACTATGTGTATCCATCTCACACAGTTACTCATTTTGTACAGTTGCAGTCACCCTCCATCATGAACTAGTTTTTCATTTTTTATTTTGTTTGACTTCTCATCATCAGCATGCACATCGCCACATTTTATTCACTGTTTGCTCACAGCTTTCTTCTTAAAACTTCCTGATAACTCAGAATGACAGATCCATTGAGTGGTTATGTTAGCTTACTACTGATTAAATACAGCATGACTGTATTTACTCATTAACTATAACTGACATTAACTACACTATACTATACTATACTATACTATACTATACTATACTATACTATACTATACTATACTATACTATACTATACTATACTATACTATACTACATTATACAAGAATTCATTATACAAGGTAAGCATTTCAAATAGTTAGATGCTATATCTTTGTCATATGACCTCATGTTGCATGTTATCATCTTAAAGCACCCCTATTATGTTTATACCTTTCAAGCAGTGTGTAATATAGCTGTTTGTGAATGTAAACATTCTGCAGTTGTAAATTTGAAAGTACACAAAGAAAGAATCGACTCTGAATTGCCAATACGAGTTGTTTTTGTTTCTCACTGTGTGACGCTTCTACCCACATTTTCAACGTTGGATTCGCAAAACGCTTGCTCTTGAAAGATGAATCTGTACCCATGTTTATTTGGACCAGCTTGCTCCTTTTCTATGGTGTTCAAAATACATAGTTTTGTGTTTTATATTGGCTAGGTTATTACTGTCTCACTAAAATAGTTCTGCTAAGCAGCGGCGGGCAACCATTACCTAAAACTGTGTCTATCAATGCAGATTGTCTTTTGTTCTTACTACTTTGAGTAAAGATAAAGGCTGGAGCTTTGTTTTGCAAACTTTGTTACATATAAGTCATTCAAGTTATTTCTGGGCTAATGCACTGTTATTAATACAGTTAATACGGTTCCCGCATTTGCACCACAATAATTTAGAAAAATGCACATCGGTTTGTTGATGGACATACACTTGTTAATGCAGATGGTGAGGAACTATAGCTGCAACATCTCATAATGTACCTCAAAATAACTGGCTTATCACTTATCACAGAAATGTCCTGCTCAAGTCATCCTTTCGCCTCACTGTATACAGTACAATAATAATGATAGTATGCTAGAGCGCATTTGTTTGCTGCAAGTATTTTTTTTTCTAAAACTCCATTAGACCCATAATGCATCTATCACTGTGGTAAGTTTTTTTCAACTCCCTTGCATCTATTAGAACAATTTTTCAACCTTTTCATCTCATTGACATAAGATGCGTAAGTCCCTCCTTTATTCTGGTTGTGTTCTGCTGTTTGCATGCAGTTTGATTGCAAGTGTCTTGCACCATTTTTACAGGTGAATTCTGAGGGCTTTGTTGGTAAAGAATAAGCTTTCCATTTTAATGTAACTGAAAGACTTCTTTGGTCATATTTCTGACCCTTTGCAGAATAGTTTCACTGATCTCAGCAGGGTCTACTCTGTTTTGTTTGTGGAATGTGTTAGATGACATAACCAAACAGGACACTAATTAAATGGCGTCCTTTTTTACCCTTAGATTTTACCCTTAGACGAGAAAAACTTCAACAAAGTAGTATAGAACTCTGTTCATAGTTTATACACTTGCACAGTTTAGATCCAATTCCTGTTTGAATAATCTCAAACAGTTTATCAAGGTCCTCAGGCTCACTTGAAAACAAATTAAAAAAAATCCCAGACATCTATATATAAGTAACAGTTTTAAAGAAGTAACAATATAAATGTATTTACTATCACTTTTGATAAATTGATAAATAAAAGTTTTAATTTTTGTACTAGTACAGCTCTTTGAACACAAATTATCAGTGTTCTTTCCTATAAGAATTTCTCTTTCAGCTTAATTCTTAACTATTGTGTTCCCTTCCATTGACTGCTTTCCACCCTTCATCTAAGGTGAAGTGAGGATGGATAAATATATAGCAGTCCTCAAAATATAGTAATACAAACCCTGTTCCTCTAACAGGCACAGTAACCTGCAATTCTGCTGACACTGGCAGCTGTTACTGACAAAAGTTTGCTCTAGCTTAATTAGAATTTAGAGAGATAAAATCCATTGCTGTGTAATTCAACAATTTCTATAGTTCCAAAGATCAATGTGTGAAATCCAAAGAGATATTCTTTGTAAAAATTAAGACTCAGCCAACCCTTCCTAAAATGTCTACGTCAGTATGTGGGGCAATGTTTCAAAACACTGCCTAAATGTTTATGCAAACAAAGAAGGTGTAACTTTTATTTGCTTAAAGGGTTAGTTCACCCAAAAATTTATTTAATTAATGACGCACCCTAATGTCGTTCCACACCCGTAAGACCTCCGTTCATCATCGGAACACAGTTTAAGATATTTTATATTTAGAGCATGTGCAGTCTATGCACACTTTACTGTCCATGTCCAGAAAGGGAATAAAAACATCATCAAAGTAGTCCATATGTGACATCAGTTGGTTAATTACAATCTCTTCAAGCATCAAAAATACATTTTGGTCCAAAAATATCAAAAACTATGACTTTATTCAGCATTGTCTTCTCTTCCTTGTTCCTCCAAAAAGATTCAAACGGTCATGAATCAGTGAGTCGATCAATGATTCGGGTTGCCAATGTCACGTGATTTCAGCAGTTTGGCAGTTTAACATGATCCGAACATCTTTTTGAATTGAATTTGAATCTTTTTGGAGGAACACGGAAGAGAAGACAATGCTGTATAAAGTAATAGGTTTTTTTAAAATATTTTTGGACCAAAATGTATTTTTGATGCTTCAAGAGATTCTAATTAACCAACTGATGTCACATATGGACTACTTTGATGATGTTTTTATTCCCTTTCTGGACATGGACAGTATAGTGTGCATACACTTGGATACGCTCTCGGACTAAATATAAAATATCTTAAACTGTGTTCCGAAGATGAATGGAGTTCTTACGGGTGTGGAACGACATTAGGTCGTATAGAGTCATTAATGACATAAGTTTCATTTTTGGGTCAACTAACCCTTTAAGTATTGTTGTCGCAGGTACCATGTCATGTCATGGAGATGCTGTGTTTTGCTGAGTTTTGGTGAAAGCCAAACTACTTTGTTTGGCCTTCCAGTTCCAGATGAGGGGGCAATTAGAAAACGGTGATTAAGCTTTAGTTACAACACTGTTCCACAACAGTAAAACCCAAATATTTGACTGTGTACTGCAAATTTTTTGGAGAACTGTTTATAGGACCTGGGAGAGCACAGACCTTTTCTACGTCTCTGTCATTTCTATGATAACAATTGCAAACTTACCAATCTGATACTTTCTGGACCGGTCATGCTGTCACCGTTGATCGATCAGTTTGGTCATCAGCATCCAGATCAGGTTCGGGCTCAAATTGATAAGGACCAACATTATCAATATTGCCTTGCTTTTGGATCTGATGTTCCAAATATAGTAAAAAGCGTGACATTTTCATCAAATGCTTAAGGTATTCAGGCCAATCACAACACACTGGATCGCTGGCCAATCAGAGCACATAGTGCTTTTCAGAATGATGAGCTTTGTAAAAATTGACACGTTTTAAGGAGGGGCATAGAGGAGAAACAATAATGTACTGTATGTGTAAAATAATGGTTAGGGTTAGGGTTAGGGTTAGGGTTAGGGGTTAGGGTTAGGGGTTAGGGTTAGGGTTAGGAGTTAGGGTTAGGGTTAGACTTCAAACCTAAAACCGCCTTAAAACATTGTATTAAACCAAAGACACAAAATAATGTTCCCTTTATCGAGGGAACTCAACACTGCGTCGTCGAGTGACGACACTCTGGGAACGCCCCCAGCGTGACGGCTCTGAAGTATGAATGAAATCAGCCACCAATCCGATTGGTGCAACGTCCTACGGCGTAAGCGGAAGCTATAAGAAGGCGCCGCCCCAAACGAAAGACAGTCTTTGCTCTTCAGCGAGGCGCTCTGTGTGATATTGTATGTCTGTCACCACATTAAAACAAACGGGCTGTTTAGGAGGTGTGTGCACCCGTGCCCGCGCTTCATTTCGGGCTCGGACACACACCGGCTGTGTGTGCAGTGTCTCGGGGCGCAGCACGCTCGGGCAACGCTTGAGGGTGCCGCCTGCAGCGGGAAGCTGCCGCTCCGGGTGCTGCGCTCACGGCTGGCCGTGTCTAAGGAGAGCGGCCGGGCTCGCAAGCCCCAGGGATCCGGTCCCGCGTCTGTTGAGGCAGCGCGGCGGCGTAGATCATGGGGCTCACAATTGGGTCTCGCGACGGGAGGCGGGCATGCGGAGGCATCTTCCCAATCCTCGTCCTTCTTCCTCCGAGGCGGAGAACCCGATGCTCGAGCCGTCTGATTCTGAGGAATCGGACGCGCACAGCATTGAGGCTGTCGAAGCGTTAAGCCAGTAAATACGCTACTTCATTCATAAAATAAAGGCGCGCCGGCAGCTCTCGAGGGGGTTGTCTGTAGCTGGCCAATGTTCTCATTTCTCGTGTGGAAACCCACGCTGTGGCTTTTTCCCCCGGGATGGAGAATTAGATGCTTGAGTGGTCCGATTCCGAGGAATTAGACGTGCTCAGTATCGAGGTAGCGAAGTAGAATGAGAGCTTGTGCTTCATAATGCAAGGCTTAATCGCGCGTTGCCGAGGCAGCGCGTAGATTACGGTCTGTAATATTAGTGAACACACGCCATCGGTGCACATGTGATACTGTTTGGTGCGAGTGCAGTCAGCTCCTGAGGGTGCTGGCTGTGTTTGTTGAGTATCTCGCAGCGTACAGCCGTGCGTTTCGAGTGTTTCAGCCTCGCGCCTGTGGTCTTTCATCTCGAGGGATGAAAGCCAAATATGTTGTAACGAGTCGAATCTCGCGTTGCTGAGGCAGCGTGTAGATGGCGATTCGTTAAATACATGTTTAAACAGTATCGTCTGGGAATTAGGGCTGTATTAATTCTGAGGAATTATAATTAAACATTATCTGACTTTGAGGAGTTGGGTATGTTTATTCAGCCTATTATTCAGACCATGTTCACCTGAGGGATGATTAGGGGCATTTAATTCTGAGGAATTAAATGGGATTTATCTAACTTTGAGGAGTTAGATTATCAGCCTATCATCAAATTGTGTTCACTGGGCTTTTTATAGCCCCTCTCCTGGGGAGCGATCGAGGTCGCCTCCCCTGTGGAGCTTTCTGGAAGTCGATGCTTGCGGTCCGCCGTCTACACGCTCTGACCACATTGACTTCCAGCGAACGCATGCTGCTCTAGCCGCCTCTAGAAAGACTGCAGCTGGGCAGCGAACGTGTTCGCGCACCGAAGATCCTCCCCGACTAAGCCCTGCAGGGTGGCCCTTCAGGGGGTCGGGCAGGAGGCGCGGTGGGTACCAGAGACCAGCCTTGAGAGGCTGGTTCCCCTAGTCGAATATCGCGGCGCATAGTTATGCTCCCGAATATATCTACTTGGGCCCTGTGTACCGTGGGCAGAGGGTACAGACCGCAGTTCAGTGTTCCAACACCGAATTCTTCGGTGTGGTCTGGACTGGGGTGTACCCAGCCCAGTGGCCTGCGGGCCAGCCCCCTCTCCCGGGGAGCGATCGAGGTCGCCTCCCCTGTGGAGTTTTCTGGAAGTCGATGCTGCGATCCGCCGTCTACGACGCTCGGGCCACATCGATTTCCAGCGGACGCATGCTGCTCCAGCTGCCTCTAGAAAGACTTGCAGCGGGGCAGTGACTGCGTTCGCACACCGAAAATCCTTCCCGACTAAGCTCTGCCGGGTGGCCGCTTCAGGGGGTCGGGCAGGGGGTTCGGTGGGTACCAGAGACTAACCCCGAGAGGTTGGTTCCCCTAGTGGAATATCTCGGCGCATGGCTATGCCTCCCGAATATTTCTGCTGGGGCCCTGTGTACAGTGGGAAGGGGGTACAGATTACAGTTCAGAGCTCCACCACCGAAGTTCAGCGGTGTGGTCTGGACCGTGGTCCCCCCGGCCCAGAGGCAGGTTATGGAACAAGAAGTGCAGTCTCTGCTGGTCAAGGAGGCGATAGAGAAGGTCCCTCCGCCAGACAGGGAGTCGGGCTTTTACAGCCGCTATTTCATTGTTCCCATAAAGGGTGGGGGCTTACGTCCAATATTAGATCTGAGGTACTTGAATCGGTCTCTGAGGAGATTCAGGTTTAAGATGCTCACAATTCAAATGATCGTGAGCTGATCCAGTTCGAGGACTGGTTCGTCACGATAGATCTAAAGGACGCATACTTCATGTCTCCATCCTTCCTGCCCACAGGAAGTTCCTGAGGTTCGCTTTCGGGGGCGAAGCGTACCAATATCGGGTGCTTCCTTTCGGCCTAGCTCTTTCCCCTCGCGCGAGATGGCGATTCGGCATCGAGATGTCGTTTTAGCCCATCCCAGGTGCTTGGGGCTGAGACTGAACACAGCCAAGAGCGTGTTAACACCCGCCCAGAGGACCATGTTCCTCGGTGTAGTATGGGGCTCAACCTCGATGCGAGCGAGCATGTCCCCCGCACGGGTGGGTTCCATACTGGCGGAGGTCTCAGGAATGAAGCTAGGCCACAGCCGCACTGTGAAGCAGTTTCAGAGACTGCTGGGACTCAGGGTAGCAGCGTCCAATGTGATTCCGTTCGGCCTGCTATACATGAGGCCCCTCCAGTGGTGGCTAGGGACCAAGGGGTTCTCCTCGAGGGGAAAACTTTTCCGTATGATCAGGGTAACGCGCAGATGCCTTCGTTCCCTCGTCATATGGAGAAATCCGAGGTTCCTGTCCCAAGGGCCAGTGTTAGGAGCGTTATGTTGCAGGAAGATCCTTTCAACAGATGCCTCCCTCACGGGCTGGGGCGCGGTCATGGAAGGCCGGTTTACGAGAGGTCTGTGGGGGCCCCAGCATTCCTCCTGGCACATAAATTGCCTGGAGATGTTGGTGGTTTACAAAGCTCTGAGGAGCTTTCAACCCGGACCTCCACGGCTACCATGTCCTGATACGATCCGACAACATGTCGGTAGTGTCGTGTCTAAATCACCAGGGGGGAATGATATTCCACCCCAGGCCAGAGCTGTGGGATCTCTGGGTCTGGCCCTTGAGGGGGCACAGTACCCAGGGAATGGCCTGCCACAATAGGTCGTAGAGACCATTCTCAGCTCTAGGGCTCCCTCTACGAGGAGACTGTATAGCCTTAAGTGGTATGTCTTCACTAGCTGGTGTAGAGAACGGGGGGGGGGGGGTGAACCCAGTTAACTGTGCAGTTGCCTCAGTGCTGGAGTTCCTCCAGCACCGTTTCTCCGCTGGTTTGACCCCATCCACCTGAAGGTGTATGTGGTTGCCATAGGGGCTTTCCACTCGCCTTTAGAAGGGGGCCCGCTGGGCAGACACCACTTGGTAGTACGGTTCCTCTGTGGGGCTAGGAGGTTGAGGCCTGCGGCTTATCCCAGAGTCCCAGCTAAAGGGGACCTGGCAGTGGCTCTCGAAGGGCTGGTTGAGGCTCCCTTCGAACCATTAGAGTCGGCTGAGGCGAGAAATCTGACCCTCAAGGTAGCTTTTCTCCTCGCTATCACTTCTCTGAGGAGAGTGGGGGACCTTCAGGCCTTGGCGGTAACGCCAACTTGCTTGGAGTTTGCCCTTGGCGGGGTGAAAGCTATCTTGTACCCCAGACCGGGCTACGTGCCCAGGGTCCCATCTACGGGGATGGGGTCGGTGTTTCTTCAGGCATTTCATCCTCCGCCTCATGCGACTGCAGAGGAAGCTAGGCTGCACCTGCTCTGCCCTGTCAGGGCATTGAGATTTTATTTGGACAGGTCAGCTCATTGGAGGAAGTTGGACCAGCTTTTGGTGTGCTTGGCCCCCCCTAAGAAAGGGTTGCCTGCGGCGAGACAGACTATTAGTAACTGGATCGTGCAGGCTATAGCCACGGCTTATCGGGTGCGCAATCTGCCTTCACCCATAGCCGTGAGGGCTCACTCTACGAGGGGCTTGGCCTCCTCGGTGGCCCTCCTTTCGGGAGCCTCACTTATTGAGATTTGTGAGGCGGCAGGATGGGCTAATCCACACACCTTTATAAGATTTTATAAGCTGGACCTCCCGGCTACGCTGGGTGCTAGAGTGCTTGCGTCCTGAGTGTGCCTGGTTTCCAGCTTCACACCAGGACGTGCGTGTCTCGGTGTGGCATAGTGGGTATTGACGTTCCCAGAGTGTCGTCACTCGACGACGCAGTGTTGAGTTCCCTCGATAAAGGGAACGTCTCGGGTTACTATTGTAACCCTTGTTCCCTGAGAGGGAACGAGACACTGCGTCTCGTCGCCACACCTACACGTAGAGCGCTCGCTTCATCGCAAAGGCTGTCTTTCGTTTGGGGCGGCGACTTCTTATAGCTTCCGCTTACGCCGTCGCCTACTACGTAGGACGTTGCACCAATCGGATTGGTGGCTGATTTCATTCATACTTCAGAGCCGTCACGCTGGGGGCGTTCCCAGAGTGTCGTCACTCGACGACGCAGTGTCTCGTTCCCTCTCAGGGAACAAGGGTTACAATAGTAACCCGAGACGTTATTTTTAGAACCATCATATGACCCCTTTAAAGAGAAACAACAGATAAAGTTTAACAGTCTCACACTTAATCACTGTCACATTTTCTTTAAATAACCATTGGGGACTTCTACACAATGCAGGAGGTACAAGTCTAACACATATTTACTATCAGAGGAAAATATACATGTATATCAGAGGTCTTTGTCCTTTACTTTCTAATATTAGGAAAGTGGGAAATGTCAATATATATGATCTTTATTTGTTTATTCTGTTTATTTCATTGTGGGTTATTTGGTGAACCAGACTAGTTTTACTAACTTTTACGGAAATAATCTATATGGACCCATCAGTTATGCCGTAAGTAATTGTTTTGAGACACAAGAACTCATGTACAGTCAGATGTTCTTTGTCACAGAAATGGTTTATTGCTGTTTATGTGTCAGTGAATCAAGCAAGTAACTTAAACAGTCAAGAACACACTGTTCTTCATAGGAAAAGGAAATAATATGTTATTTTAATTGTAATTTGTAAATTGTAAATTGAAATTTTATACACCAAGTGATCAAAGAACATTGCTATTTTAATTGCAGGGTTTTTTTTTTTTTTTTGTCAATAATATATTGTTCAAGGAGTAACACGTTTTAAATGATTTACTTACCCTCAAGACAAAAAGTGATATAAGACATTTTCCCCTGGTGTTTTTCATGCACAAGATTTACTTAAAAAGGAGGAGGCAATGGCGTTTGAGACTCACAGTATGTGATGTCCATGTATTGAACTCATAATATTTCACTACAGCAAGGTTAATTCAATTTTTCATTCCAGGGCACCTTTAAACTTTGTGTAAGCTAAGTACAGAAGGCTGTTACTATTAATTGAAGTGTTTTTATTATGACTATTGTACATTTTATTACTCTTGAGTGGATGGATGGATGGATGGATGGATGGATGGATGGATGGATGGATGGATGGATGGATGGATGGATGGATGGATGGATGGATGGAGGATGGATGGATGGATATGCAATGGGAGTAGATCTAAATACAATGCTACAATCAACACTTATGGACCGGTTTCACAAATAGCGCTTAAATTAAGCCACGATTAAGCCTTAGTTCAAATTAGGACATTTAAGAAGTTTTTTATAAGCGTGCCTTTGGTGTGCATCTGAAGACAAAAAAAATGGCACTTACATATTTTAAGTTATGTCTGTGCAAGATCTTCCAGTTAAAACAGCTCAAACATGCATTTTAGTCTGGGTGTTTATGATTATGATTAGTTAATCTTTGCAGAAGTATTAAACATCAACATTTACCACAAGTAATACATATTTCATATGCAAAGCTATTACCGTAAAGGAGACCCGCTTATTCTGTTTCTACCATTGAACAGTATTTTAATTTTGTTTTTAAAATTGATTTTAGAATTTTTAGGGGAAAATGTCTGTCTTTAACTTGGTTTTCGCAATGAAACAATTTTGAGCATATTTTACTAGACAACTTGCTTTTCATGGAATTCATGGAAAAATAACTTTTTAGGCGGTTTTCAAAATATAATAAATCTTTAGTTCTAGTACTAGTGGACATTCTGTACATCTTGTCAGACCAGTAATTGAGGGTGATGGAGTTTAGGGAAGGGGCCGTTTAAAAATTCCATCCCAGTTACAAATTGATTAGGATTTCCATTATGCCTTTGCTTGAAAACATTTTGTTTATCATTTAAATAATAGCCTAGGATAATATAACAATATCAGTCAAAACAGGCAAATATACAACAGCAGATGTTCATATGAAACAAGGATGTTGGACATATTTGAAGGGATTCCACAGAAAGGTCATCTTCTTCGCCTAGTGTTCTTGTATGAAGCAGAGTGATGAGGTCTCGAGCCATTCATCTAAGAGTAGAAGAGCAGCCTAAGTGTGAGCATCAGACAGATGATGAGCCCTTCCACTTAGACCTAATGATGGCAGATTAAGCCTTGATTAATCATTGATCTCTATATCCCTCTCTCCTTAAGATAGAAGGATATAAAGATCCTTAAAGGCCCATGTCCCCCTTGGGCTGTGCTCATTATGGGCACTATCAGGAGTGCATGCTTGCCTTGGATTACAAGTCTCGCTTTGTGCATCTCCTCTCTTCTCTTCACCCATTGGCTAAATGAAATCAAATTGCATTTACAATGGAGCTTTATATAGAAAATAGCTGAAAGAACTGATGAGTCTGTTAAATCTATGCCTGTTCAATTGTCAAAGTTCACAGATGAGATGGATTTAAAAAAAGAAGGGGTTTCAAACTTTTTATGTGTTTGACCTCATGCCAAAAGAAAAAGTGATTAATTGGGGCATGGGGAGCCATCACACAGTGTCGGGTCATTTTAAGCAGCTTTTATAAAGACAAATGCAGGTATCTTGTGCTGTTATTTTTTTTTTTTTGAGTTCATATTGGTTGTTTGGACAAAACCAGCTAATCAGTTATTTCCTTTCAATGTTCAAGGATATAAATCGTGTGAAAGAACTAAAGGGTGAATTAATTAAAGCCTTTGTCTCCTCCAGATCTGATAAACAAGGAGTGTTGTGAATGCAAGCAAACTATGCGTGCATGTTACAAATTACAGTTCCTTGTGTCAATTAGCACACAGCAGTCAGTTGTCAAAACCTATTTGTGTGAGAGACAACCTGACTTTAGACCTAATGAATGAAAGCTACATTCATTTACTCTGTTGTTTTACAGATCTTTATGTGGAGTTTGTCTTGAATATCAACTGAACAGCAAGGCTATTCATTCCAATTACAGTGACAGTCAGTGTTTAGGACCCTAAAGTAGTTAAACCGTCAACACAATCTCAAAGCAATTGCTTTCAGGTGAACGAGTGTTTGAAGGGCAAATGTTATAAAGAAACAAGTTGGGTTGATGGCAGAATTCCATGGTCAACTATCAATGTATGTTTTGTCTGTAAATCCGCGAGTTTCCCCTTCTGTTTACGTACAGTTGTACGGAGCAGAGGAGGGAAGGACGGGTGTTATCGAGGCCTCTCAGATGTTTTGTTCAATGCTCGGTGAGCCTGACATACAAAGAGAAGGGGCGCGGTGGCGGACACCTTCCAGAGATGCCAGCTTTGGGCGAGGGGAATCAAAGCTTTACCGTCACTTTTTATCTGCCCGTGCCACCTGGTTGGCGGGAGAGGCGCATGCGGCGTGCCTCCAGCTGTTAGCCCTTTGGACAATCTGAGGGAGGAGGATTTTAGCAAAGGATCATCTATTGGTGAGCTAGATGGAGTATTCCTCCACTGAGAGCAGATGGATAGTTAGGACAGAAATAAAGAGGGAACGAGAGATTGATGGGAGAAATGGAGAGGGTGAGTTTTTGTGCTGTAGTGATTTTTCTGATGGACACCTGGGGAGAAGGGATGAATGTCTTGCTGTGTGGGTAGAGAGAGAAAGAGAAAAATTGATAGGGGAGGTTAGTTGTGCTCTAAGTACCGTAAAATCCAATGGTAAGTTGATCTCATAATTGAGGGAAAAACAGAAATGGGGCAAAAGCGCTCAGCAGGGGGCAACACTCTGAGAGAAACTGTAACATCTGAAGCTCTGAGTAACTGATGTAGAGATGGCGGTGGGGAATCACTAACACAATGGCCCAAGATGAGGAGAGAGAATGGAGCATACAGTATTTGCCATTTTAAAACAGGTAGAAGAAGTGAAAGAGCAGGATTGAGGTAATGTAAAAGATTGTAAAAGTGTTACATAATCAAAAAAGTTAACTAATTTGATATTATAATGTGGCATATTCATAAGGTAAAATTGGCTTTACTTGCATGATTCCTTTGTGGACAATTCTGATTGATTCATTACAACATGATTCTTGAAACTTGGATGTTTTAATTGTATGTTAACTGTAAAAGTTATCTTATTTCTAATATAAAACCATGCCATTGAATTGACATTTTTTGTTGGCTTAGTAGTAGTAGTAGACTGTGTCCCGTCATAATAAAAGTCCTGTCGCTTCTGAGCCGTGTCTTGCATAACAATCGCTCCTTGCTCAGCTCCCTCAACATTCGGTCCTGCTCTGCTTCATACTTCAGTAACGTTAATAATCACATCCTTGAACATGATTTCTGCTTGAGTCCAATCACGATTCTTTTGAAGACGAGGTGAAGATGAGGTGAAGACCACATGTCCCAGGATTCTAAAGACCACCCCATTGTTTTAATAAGGTGACTTATAGCAGATGGAAAATAGTGTAGCTTTAATATTTCTTGGCTTATTTGCATTGAGGTAATCAAAGCAAAGCACTTGCCTTACTGAAAAAATGTTTTACACATTAAATAAACACATTTTATTTCAAGCAAAGTTCTTTTGAGCTTATTCATCAAAGAATCCTGAAAAAAAAAGATTTCCACAAAAATATTGAACAGTATACAGTTTTTTTCAACATTAATAAATAATAATAATACATTTTTCTTGAGCAGTAAATCATAATGTTACAATGATTTTTTTGAAGGATCATGTGACACTAAAGACTGGCATAATGATGCTGAAATTCAGCTTTGACATTTTAAAAATTATTAACCCTTAAAGGGGGGGGGAAATGCTGTTTCATGCATACTGAGCTTTTTACACTGTTAAAGACTTGGATTCCCATCCTAAACATAGACAAAGTTTCAAAAACTAATGTTGGACGTTTGATGGAGTATTTCTGTGTCAAAAATACTCACAAGTTTCGGCGAGTTTTTTTCGAGTATGGGTCTACTTGACGTTAATAAGAGCGGAAGGTCCTTGTATGGGCCGTACGGGCTCTTCTCCCGGTAGGGTGCGCGCGCGCGCATGACTAGAGCACGGCGTAAACAGTCTCTCAGATGCAGATCCAGTCGTCCGTGAACACTTATGTGGCGCCGCGCTTCTCTTTATTCCTATGGGTGACGTCGAGCGACTTCAACGCTTCAGCACAGCATTCCGGGAAGGCAGCGCTGCATTTGAACCGATTTGAACGCAGAAATGACGGGAAGCTTCACAACATCGTTTCAGTTGCGTCTCAAAATGGATTTACACGCCACTGCTGTCAGGACTTTACCAAATCATACCAAAGAAGTGTGTTTTTGACGGAGCAGTCCCAGCGATAAAGCTTCGGTCCAGCTTTGGAAGCAGCCGGTGAGTTAACTTAAACTGCTTCAAATGTCTCTGCTTTTGGCTACGGACGCATGAATAAACATCAGTAAACGACACGATCGCGTGCTTCGTCATTCAAATGCGCTAACGGTTACTCCATTGTTGTTCTCTGTATAACGTTACAGTATTCTGACGTGCAAAACCGTTTTGCTTGCTACTTCTAAGGTCTAGTCGCATACAATAGTCCATAAACCGAATCATGTCCTCATAAACTGCGAGTAAACACACAGAAATGTGGAGAGGCCATTAAATACAGTAACTTACATACCACAGAGACGGACGTCCTGATGTTGCCGTTTCTCCTGTTCAATTTATTTCTCCCTCAGATTTGATTCTGGATCATTATCTGTATTAGCTGAGATAGCGATGGGTTCCTCCACGCTTGAGGATGTCACCGCTTTGCGCGCTTGTCATTCTTTAGCTCCGCCCACACGATACGCCTCCAGGCGCTCGGTTTTTTCCGGAAAGACTCGGTACAGCCTATATTTCTTTTATAAATATGATAAAACTAAAGACTTTTCGGAGATATGAAGGATGCAATACTACTCTATAGGTACTCAAGATTGACATGAGATTGACTGAAACTGGGTGTTTCACCCCCCCTTTAAAAACTGAGACAGCTGCCCGTGGCTAAAAATAACTATTGTTCTAAAATGTTTAATATCTTTTAAACCGCAAATCCAATCTGTAAACTGCACTGTAAAGAGGAGAATCTCTGCTTTCCAAAGGTATAACATTTATCGCGACTGATCATTCAGAGGCTCCGTAGTCAGCATCGATGCGTCATCAAAATATGCAGCAGTGACTAAAAATAACTATCGTTCTAAAATGTTTAATAACTTTTAAACTGCTAATCCAATCTGTATGCTGTAAACTGCTAGCCTAGAAATCTAGACGCACCCTAGCGGCAGCAAATCTAATCTGCCCGCGAGTGTCGTCCATAGACCGTAAAAAAATATGGACGACTCGACATCATCCGTTTCCGCTTGCCAGATTTGAAGCTTTCAGGCGGCCTGCACGGCGCGGACATCTTGGGACCGAGTTTGCGCAGTAGAGATTTCGGGACCGGAGTTGCGCAGTAGAGAGCAGGAAGTACAGTCACGATATTAAAAGCCCACACTCTCGCAGATGCAGAACAATTAATTATGTTGGTGTGAAATAAACAGTTATGGAAATTTAGAAATTAAAGCTAAAGCTCCAATCTGCTCGAAAAAATTCTGAAAAAAGTGAGTGCTTCAGAGGAGGCATTACATTACAATTGGTAATGTAAAAGCGCTCCCTTTTGAACATGGACTTGGGATCGCTCTTGTTCAGAAAAGTATCCTACGTATTCGTTTTAGCCGATTTGAATGTATTTAGTTCAATAAAACGGTGATGGTGTTAATGATTTAGCCTACCTCAGACATGAGCGGGAGTGAGCTTCAGTGCATCGCACTCGGACTGCAGCATATGTGCTCTTAAAAACGCACCTTTCTTTTCAACCTGTGGGCAATAACTGCACTTTTGGTTTAAAAAAGTAATACTAATGTTAACTCTTGCTTTCCCTATTAATGTTTGCTACTGCATCCTTTATGTCTATGGGTTATCTTAATTTTTCCATCTATGGGCTAATGATACGCCACGGATCAAACAGAAAATGTGCGTTAATCGCGCGTTAATAAATTTAGTGCCGTTAAAACTAATTTACGTTAACGTATTATTAACACAATAATTTTGACAGCCCTAGTTAAAATGTTTCCATTCCTAACATTTAAAGGGTGTGTATCTCCTGCAGAGAAGAAAACAAGAAGGGGGAGGAAAAGCAGAGGGTAATGAAAAGACAGAGTCATAAGGACAGGATGTACACGTTGTGTAGTGTCAGGGGGGTGTTAGGGAAAGGCACGGTTAATGGGATGATGTTTGTGTATGTGTGTGTTAGAGCTGGCCATGCAGAGTGATTTTGCAAAACAGCTCCTCAGAGGGATAGATAAAGAGCGAGAGGGAGGTGTGGTGGGTACATAAGGGCCATCTAAAGAGTGGATGGTGTAATGAGGAGGAGAGGGAGAGATGGCTTAGAGGATATGGAGGGATATTTTACTCTATTGCTCGTGCTATGTAATGGCTGTCAGAGGATAATGGAAAATGAGTGAGTCGAAGATGATTTTTTTCCCCTTCAAACAGATGTTTTGTAAATTATCTCTTTTGTAAAGTAATGTAACATGCCGTTCAGGTGTCCTGAGAATCTCTGTGCACCATCCTTTAGCCAGTACAGTATATTTGCACACAAACTTTTTCTATTTCATGTGGCTTAGCTTTGTTATTACAGTGGCTGGATGTTGCTCTTTTCTGAATTCCCCTTCATTCATTATCTGACTCTTTCTAAAAATAGCAATACAATCTCAGTTTCACAACAATATGAGAGGGTCATTCTCTGACCCAAATATGTGGGGCCTTTAGGACCCAGGCTTAGGCGCTGCCCCGGTGAATGAGCTATCGCTGAGAGTGTGGCTTATATGGCATCAATGTTCAAGAGAGGGATATGAGTCAAGGGGAAAAAAACAGGAGGATTTTAATGACGGTGTGGCCCAATCACATCAGGCTATTGTCTGATGAGCATGACTGCACTCAGCCCAAGCCTTGATTATCAGGAGGGCAAGACAGAGCAGAGCGTTATTAGGGAACTAATCAACAACAGAGGAGCCTGCGTGTGTGTGTTTAATGGTAATGAGAAGGGAACTAGGTGCTTTGACATGGAGATTATTGGGTATTAGCATGAACAAAGAATAGTGCATGGAATTGTAATGACCAAACTTACTGCAGAGGTGTGAAAGCATAACACACATTGGCGGGGAAGACTGTATTATGTTGTGGTAATGAAATACATGTCCCATGAAGCTTCTGTGGGCTTAGTTTAATGAAAGCAAGCCTAGGCGTTTAGTGATCATGTTAGGTCTTGTGCGGAGGATGAGCCAAATGCCTAATGGTATTGCCATCATATCCATTAATAATTTCTTCTAAAAGCTTAGGATATAAAAGAGCACTCTTTATTTCATATGTAAACTGAATAAGCTTTCCTATAGCTCAAACAATAACGCATGGCGCTAGCAACGCCAAGGTCATGGGTTTGATTCCCAGGGAAAGCAAGAACTGACAAAAATGTAAAATGTGTCAATTGAACGTTGCTTTGGATAAAAGTGTCTGCCAAATGCATAAATGTAAATGAATAAGCAGTCTCAGGCTCGTACTGTTTTTACATATGGGGTCATAATCATAGAGAATTTTATCTTATCCACTAGGAGTCCTCCTAAGAGTTCTTTGCTAGGAGTTGTAGATTCAAAATGAAAGTATTGTATTGAATATTGGCACCTGTAATGCCCTCTACATGTAACTGTTTTCACTGTCATGCCGCGGATTGTAAAATGATATATAAACATCTTTTTCTATTCTATTTTGCCTGGAGACGCTTCCAACACACTCGCGTGTCGCGTGAAAAATAGGTGCTCTTCTATTTTTAGCATGCACACGTTTTCTGCGCGTGTCACGCAGGCAGTGTGCAAACTCCAACCTGTTAACATGGGAGCCGAAACAAAAACGGACACGCCACGCAGCCGAGACGCTCACGGCACGCTTGCAGTGCGTCCCCGGAGTTGCATACATATAAAAATCGTATATTGTGTTTCTTTGTTGTTGGTTTATACTTATTTATGTGTGTGTGTGTGTGTGTGTGTGTGTGTGTGTGTGTGTGTGTGTGTGTGTGTGTGTGTGTGTGTGTGTGTGTGTGTGTGTGTGTGTGTGTGTGTGTGAGTGTGTGTGTACTTTATGTTTTCAAGGTTTTATTGAATCCATTGCTCTTGTGTAGTCTTTTACTTTGGAATTTTAAGAGCAATAAACATTGTAATGTTAAGGAATTTGTTTTTTCATTCAGATAATTGAATCAAAATGTATAAATTGCTATTAGGCAATTAATGGGAAGATAATCAGTAATCGAAACGGACAGGAAAAATGAATTGTTAGATTAATCAATGCATGGAAAAAATAATCGCTAGTTTTATCGTTTAAAAAATAATTGTTTATCCCAGCCCTAGAACTAACTATTACTTACAATATGTTTATTCAAAATGTTTCACTTTATGAGTTTTTTTAAACATTAATATGAGTTCCCCTAGCCTGTCTATGGTCCCCCAGTGGCTAGAAATATAGATAAACATAAACCAAGCCCGGGGTATCAAAGATGGGTATAAATGGAGGTCTGAGCCAGCTGCAAATGAGTGGCAAGTGAGGCTTTATCAGCAAGTGGGCTGCACAAACTTCCAGAGGATTTTGATTGGTTTTAGTATCACCTGTGTAATAGTAGCTATTGGTTTATGGTTCACAGTCGACGGTAATTGAACTGGAAAAATTGATTCTGCAGACCATAAGGTGTTGTGGCAGTGTAATTTTTGTAATGAATTATTAGTCTTTACTGTATTGGTGATTAATTTAATGCATCCTTGCATTCAATTAATTTTGCCATTGACACACACACACACAAATAAAGTAAGTAAGCAATAAAAACCAATACAATGTCAAAAAAATTTTTTTTGACATTAACGATTAACGATTAAAATGTTTAAATGCGATTAATCGCAGCATGCACAAAATTCAATAATGAATACAAAAGTAGTGTATTGCATATTTTTCTTTTAAAAGTGCTGCTATATGAACAATAACATATGGTTTGCAAACCCTTTAAACAAATATGGTGCTTTTTTTACAGCAGGTAAAAGTTAGTAACAGTTACAATATTTATTGTAAATATTAAAGGTAAGTGCTTTCTGGTAACTGTTGTTGATATTTCAAATCACCAAAACAAACACGCCCCTACTCCCCAAAAAAAGGTCTCTGCCCTATTTTGATAGCTCCACCCCACACATACATAACCCAGGCAATGACTGGCTGAATCTGTATGTAACTAATCCAGGTAGAATATTCAATGAAAAAGTCACCCCTTCCATCACAAAAACACAAACCGTTCTCATGAACAAATAGTACACGAGCCGACAGTCCAACTAACGAACATATTACAATTATGCCACTATTAGAGTTATAGCGATCACAAAACACAAAGAGTTCTCATGAACAACTCGATAACGTTAGTATACAAGCTCGATAGTCCAGCTAACGACATATATTATGACCGGATATCGATGTATAGAGGAAACAAACATACCGGTATATTAGGAGTATAGTATCTTACCTTTCGAACACATTTTGTGAGCTGATGCTTGAAACCTTGAAACACTGAGGGGATTTAGATGCTCCATACGGTGTGGAAATAAACGGGTCATAATAAAACATTTAAACATAAACATAATAAACATTTGATTTTAAAAAATGGCCTTTATAAAATTAAATAACACCCTTGGGTGAATATCACAAATATGCAGATTTAAGTAGGCCTATGTAAAAGCTGATAGAACACTGATGAGAATATTACTTCAGAATCAATACATGTATACCACCAAAAATCCCCCCATACATTGTACTGTACAATTTGCTATGTACTCTACCTGATAGGCCCGAAGTTAATCAATATTAAATCAGATAATTTGTGACAATGCCCAGCGCTTTAGTGTACTTTTTTAGTGTACTTTAAGCAAACGTTATCTTTTACCTTTATTTTCTTGTCAGAGTGCACCAAAATGTTATAATATTATAATGTTATGATTGAGGCTCTAGACATAACCTGTTTTTTTGTTGTTGTTGTTGTTTTTTTAATACCAAACCAAACAAAAATGTTAATGCCCTGGCAGTGACAAATAGTTTTGGTTTTATATTTAATTTGATTAAATTAATGTTTAAGTTAAAAGTGGGAAAAGTGTTATTTCAAAACCGTTTTAGAAAAAGGACTCTGACGAGTGGAATAACAAACTTGTAGCCAATCAGCAGGTAAGAGGCGTGTCTATGAGAAGAGAGGCCCAGTGCCATAGACCGTAAAAAAATATGGACGACTCGACATCATCCGTTTCCGCTTGCCATATTTGAAGCTTTCAGGAGGCCTTGCACGGCGCGGACATCTTGGGACCGAGTCTGCAGTAGCGATTTCGGGACCGGAGTTGCGCAGTAGAGCGCAGGAAGTAGAGCAGGAAGTACAGCAGCGATATCAAAAGCCCGCTCACACTCTCGCAGATGCAGAACAATTAATTATGTTGGTGTGAAATAAACAGTTATGGAAATGTAGAAATTAAAGCTAAAGCTCTAATCTGCTCCCAAAAATGTCAAAAAAAGTCCGTTAGTGCCTCAGTGACAACTTCACTCAGAGAAGACGCCAGTCTCAGCTGTCAATCATGACCTCACACCCCCCGTTTTTATAGCATCAAATAACTTACTCAAAGTAAACTTATTTTTAAAACGAACACCTGAAATGAAATCATCGTGATGATAACTGCCTTCATTTTTGAAACATTTTTGAAGTGTAATTTTATTATTTAGTTTGCCTCGCGTCCATTAGAAAACACAGAGGGGCGGCTATACTGGGACCGGTCACCGGGGGGCGATCGAGGCGCGAAAGCTTCAGTAAATGAGAGGGAGACTGCAGGCTTGCCCAGTGCACGTCAATATTCAAAACACACGAGTCACACAGGATTGACATTAGCCCGGACAGGTTGATATTTGTGCGCATGTTACAATAACTATTTTTGTCGCATTGTAAAATTATTGTACAGCCACTGTAGTGAGATGGACTTTGTAAAGACGTCTTAAGTGCCTTTTATGGGTCTTGTGAGTGGGTCAGTGGAAATGAATGCCAATGGAGGCCTATCTAAAGCCTTTCTCAGTCATCAGCTTTCAACAAAAAATATCTTCATTTCTGTTTCGGAGATGAACGAAGGTATTACAGGTGTCCAACAACATGAGGGTGAGTAATTAATGAAATAATTTTATTTTTTGGCTGAACTAACCCTTAAAGAACACATTGCTTGAAGTTGCTCTTGAAGAATGAGATGCTGCCTATATATGGGCGTAGATTACGCGGGGGACGTGTCCCCCTCACTTTTAATAAAATGTATTTTCGTCCCCCGCACTTTTACTGGGTCTCACCGATCCTAGTCGACCCGCTCCGAGCGGGATTCGAACCGGCGTGGGGGCGGGCAAGTTTACAGAGACGCTAAAAACAGCTTTCTTTAATCTCGGTTGATAGCGCGCTTCTTGAGGTCACGGGCAAGTGTATTTACATAGAAAGCAATGTGAATACATCAAGCTTTAAATTCAGAGCCAAAAAATAATCTATGCATGACCTGTCATTTTATTCGAATCTTAAATATGAGGAGGGCGCTCTCACAGAAAGTCCAAAAGTGTAGGCTATTCGTAGAAGTAATATCCAGTCATGCTGGAGCTGCAGCTGAAGGAAAAGAATCGTTATGAGTGATGAAACTTGAAGACGACAATCAGACGATTGCGACAATATATGCTTTGTGTTTTTCCAATTTTTTGACAACAAAGTATTCTGCAGCTTTTAATGTTTAGTATCTTCTGCTCACCAAGGCTGCATTTATGTAATCAAAAATAGTTAAAACAATATTTTGAAATATTATTACAAATTAAAACAGCTTTTTTCCTATGTGAATATAAAGCAATTTATTCCTGTGATCAAAGCTGAATTTATAATCATTGCTCCAGTCTTCAGTGTCACAAGATCCTTCACTAATCATTCTCATATGATGATTTTATAATGAATAAACATTTATGATTATTATCTGTGTTGAAAACAGTTGTGCTGCTCAAAAATGTTGTGGAAACCATGATAGCCTACATGTTATTTTTCAGGATTCTTTAATGAATAGAAAGTTCAATGGACAGCATTTATTTGCATTTATTAAATAAATTATTATATTTTGTAATATTAAAAATATAACTTGTGATCAATTTAATGCATGTCTGATCAACAAAAGTATTATTTTTTCTCTTTTTTAATTTTACCACAAATGTTTAGATGGTTTCCACAAAAATTAAGCAGCACTATGAGCAGCACAATGTGACACTGAAGACTGGAGTAATGATGATAAATTCAGCTTTGATCACAGGAATAAATTACACTTTACTATATCTTCACACAGAGAACAGCATGATTTACATCAGAATATATATATATATATATATATATATATATATATATATATATATATATATATATATATATATATATATATATATATATATATATATATATATTTTTTTTTTTTTTTTTTTTTTTTCTACATTGCATACAATCTATGGAGTCTTAATGCACAAGTGTTTGTAGTATATAAACCAATCATAAAATTGGCACAAAAAATAGGAGAAGAATAATATATTAATTAGTGGTTATTGTTCAGCAGTGTATTTGATATCTTGCCCAAGTAAAAGCAAGAGATGCGATAAATTATATTGGAAAAAAAAAAAAAAATGGTATTAAGACATTTCTGAACTTCTGAAAAGATGGCCCCTATACATGCCCGGGTCATAGGTTTGCTCTAGGTTCAGGGACATAGTTGGGGACGAAAACTTCAAGACTCAGACACACTTCTTAAAAACATTTTCAAACTTCAAGACTCAGACACACTTCTTAAAAACATTTTCAAACTTCAAGACTCAGACACACTTCTTAAAAACATTTTCAAACTTCAAGACTCAGACACACTTCTTAAAAACATTTTCAAACTTCAAGACTCAGACACACTTCTTAAAAACATTTTCAAACTTCAAGACTCAGACACACTCAAACAACTCTGGAAAATGTACTCAATCTCCACTTGTTTGGAGTGCCATTTTGAGTACAAATTCTGCTCACCTGGTGTTTTGTATAAATTAATTGATGAATAAACTAGTTGTTAGTCTAGTCGTGGCATTGAAAAGGAATACTAAAATAGTAATAAAGTCTAATTTGCTTATGTCATCCCTTGGAGTTTAAAAGTTCTGGACACCGTTTACTTGCATGGCATGGACCTACGTATTTGAGAAATTATTCTTAATGTTTTTAAATGTTCAATGTCAACTATAAATCGTGCTTATTGTGCTTCCACCAGGTTATGCTGGGAAGGGAAAGCGAAGTGAACTCCAGGGCATTTATTCGGAAATTTGCATTCCACCCTGGATTTTGCATGCAGATCAAATCCAATGAGCTTATACAAATAATAAAAAAAGACTAAAAATAAAATAAAATAAAAGTATTAATTCTGAGTGAATTGTACATTATTTTATTAATTGAAAATAATACAAACAGACTTTATGGATTCTACAGTACCGCCACAAACAAACAGTGTGTAACAGTGTTCATTAATGCCTGATCTGTGCAGCTAATTATTCAAGTTCACACAGACTTTCTTTCTAAATCGTTTAATACTGTTTATACATCAGTGAATCAAGCCAATGTCTAACGATCAACTTCACATTGTTTCTCTTAGTAGCAAGAAACAAATCTGTTATTTAAATTGTGATTAGACTACAGAGAGCAATCAAAAAACACTCTCTTTATAATGGCTGAAGCTGTCAATCACACGTAGCGAGTATCTGCACACTTGCCCAAACTGCCGTTATAATGAATGGCGCTGTTATGCTGCACAACGAAGCTCTTACTGTATTTTAAGGTGTCATGAACTGGCTTTTTTATTTTTTTATACTGTTGTCTGAGGTCAACTAATGACGTTCATGTGTTTTTTAGATTCTAAAACATCACAACTAATAAGTAATAGGCTATTTTCTACACTGGTTTTGTGTCTCTCTCCAAAATGCTGGGTTTTATCGATGATTGATTGGATTATTATTTTTATATTACACATAGCCTGCAAGATCGGACGATATAAGCGCGAACACACATATGGCGGAGCGCGTGCTGCCCTTCAGATGTCAGAGAGAGAGAGAGAGAGAGAGAGAGAGAGAGAGAGAGAGAGAGAGAGAGAGAGAGAGAGAGAGAGAGAATAGCAGAACAAGAACAGAATAAAATGAGATTCATCGGCATGCCAGGCTTTGTGAGCCCTGGCCCATACTAGGGCTGTGTATTGCCAAGAATCTGGCGATACAATACGTATCACGATACAGGGGTTACGAAACGATATATTGTAATTAGGGCTGGGACAACAAAAAATACGTTGACGCAAAATATGCGCGTCGATTCGTCAGACTCAAAATAAAGATGGCGGCGCCGGAGAGTAGTAGCAACCATAGATGTACATAATAAAGTATATTATGTAATTAAGTATATTATTTATTATGTATATCTAAGGTAGCAACACGAGTGGCTCCTCAGACTTTCAGATGTGCAAGGCTTGCGGGTTGGCCACAGTCAATGGGGTTGGCGCGCGGTGCGCACGGAGCATCACAGGCTCGCACGCGTTTTGTTGTCAAGGCTACATAAACAGATTTCTGCACACAGGAAGACAGATGTTTGGTAATATTTGATGTATTTTAATCACAAAAACAAACGTTTGCATCAAGTGAAAGCATCGGACACATTGGCTACCTACATAATAAGCTGTTTTAAAATTAAAATGTTCAATGTCTAATCGCGCTGATCTGACCGAGGGTATCCATCCTCTAAGTGAGCAGTTTCATCCCAGGACTATTCCGGTTTTAAACGGAATATTGGCGCCCATAATGCACTCTACATGTAACTGCTTTCACTGTCATATGCCGCGGATGCGCGTGCCGTTTCTGTTGCGGGTCAGCCACGGGGCTGCGTGGCGTTTTCTCTGCCTTTGCACACTAGAAGCGTGTCTGACGCGGCGCTGCTGCTGCTATTGATGCGGAGGGAGGCCCTATTCCTAATGTTAAACATAAATAGCCTACTGATACAGCAAAGAAAACGTCGGCAGTAGCCACATATCTGGACGGCAAAATAGGCTACAGAATATTTCGTTCTGTATTGACAGTTGCAATCTTTCAAAATCGATAATTGACTTTTTTATTATTACAATTAGGCCTATATCTGCATTTATGTAAACCTACAGACTTTCAAACATGAAAATGTAATTTAATAATATGTATTCGTGTCAACATGATATATAAACATCTTTTCCTATTCTATTTTGCCTGGAGACGCTCCCAACACACGTGAAAAATAGGCACTCTTCTATTTCTAGCATGCACGCGTTTTCCGCGCGTCACAGGCAGTGTGCAAATTCCAACCTGTTAACATGGGAGCCGAAACAAAAACGGACACGCCACGCAGCCGAGACGCTCACGCTTGCAGTGTGTCCCCGGATTTGATTAACCAACTTGTTGATATTTAAACAATGGGCATAGCCTGGCTGAGTTGCATACATAGAAAAATCGTATAATATGTTTCTTTGTTGTAGGTTTACTTATTTATTTGTGTGTGTGTGTGTGTGTGTGTGTGTGTGTGTGTGTGTGTGTGTGTGTGTGTGTGTGTGTGTGTGTGTGTGTGTGTGTGTGTGCGTGTAGCCTACTTTGTTTTCAAGGTTTTATTGAATGCATTGCTCTTGTATAGTCTTACTTTGGAATTTTAAGAGCAATAAACATATATTGCAATGTTAAGGAATTAGCTTTTTCATTCAGATAATTAAATCAACATGTATAAATTGCTATTAGGCAATTAATGGGGAGATAATCTGTAATCGAATCGAATCGTAACCGAATCGGACAGGAAAAATTAATCGTTAGATTAATCGATGCATCGAAAAAAATAATAATCGCTAGATTAATCGTTTAAAAAATAATCGTTTATCCCAGCCCTAATTGTAATATATGGCGATATTCTTTTTAGCTGAAGCCAAAATGAGTCCACACTTCAGCTCTGTATACTGCAGGAGCGGAATGATGCTATCGTCTTGAGAGCTGGGTTTGCTAATGTAAACATCTAGTGGTTGGGTGTTATATAGTCAGTGGATTAAAGTGGACATATCTATTAAAATACTGATATTCTGTCTATAACTCCTCCCTGAACGCCGATTTAAAAAAAATTTTTTTCAGTCAGAACACATTTCACACAGCAGAGTTTGAATCGCTGACAGCTCTAGATATTTAGCATGCCAAATATCTTGCAGGCGTCTGCAACTTGTCGGCGTTTCTCTCTGATCGTGTCTTTGATTATTCACACTGCGTGATTGTCACTCGCGTGCATGAGCACCGATTTGCCTATGATCTTGGGCATTTGTCAGCGATTTCACAAAACCTGTCGGCGAGTCAAAATCGGGGCTAAAATCGGGCAGTGTGAACTCGGCTTAACTCAGTTAAGCCTGGCTCACACTACAGGAGTTTTAAAGGTGCCATAGAATGAAAAATTTAATGAACCTTGCCATGGTGAAATAATAAGAGTTCAGTATATGGACATCACATACTGTGAGTCTCAAACATCATTGTCTCCTACTTCTTATGTAAATCTCGTGGATCCATAACACAAGGGAAACAAAGTGCTTCTCAACATAAACCCAACCGTGACGCAAGCGTTTGGGATCATTTATATGCACGCCCCCAACATTTGCATCTTTCCAAACATGTTCATTGTCAGGCGGAAATGGGAGCGAATCATCAAAACAAGCTGCTTGCATGGACACACTTAATGTTCCAGGCTGTTCAGGAGACTTTTCTACCCTTCCCACAGATAAAAAATGTCAACAGTCATGGTTGATGTTTATAATCGGATACCACAACAATTTAATTCAAGATCATTGGTTTGTTCGGCTCATTTCAAACAAGCTTAGCTCATCATCTTAAACTGAAGAACGGGGCAATTACAACTGTATCCCTGCAAGCAGTAAGTAGCGATTTATCCACTTATTGACTGTTTAAACAATTTCTGATTAAATTGAAAGTTTCTTAGAGACAGCATTGTCTAGATAAAGTAAGTACAGTAACAACAGAAAACTACAAGTACCATGCAAAACTAAGTAGTGTGTCTAAAGACAAATGGTAATATTATTTTGTATTACAAAATACAACAGTAGATACTTTGCTTCTAGCAAACGTCACCTTTTTCACCATATAAGTTAAAACGATTTGACGAGGCTATTCATTTTGTAAAAATATAAGTTATATATTTATATTTTTGAGAACTGAAGTATGGTGTTTCCTATGATGTTTTTGCCTATTTGTATTTCAGATTAGGCTACATCACAGTCCTGCGTAACGTTAGCCTACATTGTGACAACGTTATATAAACATGCAATATCGTTGATGAAAAAAAGTCTAAAATGAAGACTGAATGACACACTTTAGGCAGAACATCTCAAATGGAGATTGATCAAATGCAGCTTACTTGTTTATTGGTATTTTCAGTTCACCGGTGCACGAGAGAGAGAGACCTCTCATGCATATGGTTGCCAGATTGGACATGTTTAGGTATAACACTGGATATCATATGGGTTTTTTTCACAGAAAAGCTCTGTTTGGGGAATTTAATTATTGAAATCTGGCAACCGCACGAACGCAAGCTCTTTCTTGTGCGCGGATGATCTGAAAACGGCAATAAACAAGTAAGCTGCAATATCTCAGTCTCCATTTGAGATGTTTTGCTTAAAGTGTGTCATTTAGTCTGTCTGTGTTCTGTCAGGAAGGTCAGGACTCACGAGCTTAACAGCTGAACTGCTGTGAGCTGCTGAAATAAGCCAATCAGAGCAGAGCTCAGCATTAATATTCATGACCCTTTCAAATAAGGCAAAAACAGAGCATTACATCCTAGGGACAATTTATAGGGTTGTAAATGGACCTGTAAAACTGTATCTGGACAATTGTTGCCCTTAAATAAGCCACATACCCTCTATGTAGATATCAGAGAACAATTTAACATATTGTTTCAAATCATTCTAGGGCACCTTTAAAATCCTATCTGCATGTAAAATCTGGTTGCAGCACACACTTCAGGAGAATCTTTGCATATTTTCTTAACTCAAATCTTAAACATGCTCACACTACAAGATTTGAAAATCGAGGAGCATCACACACTACAAAATATTATTAAAATGATCCAGAGCCATAGAAAAAGAGCTTTAAATAGTTCAACTCAATCTTTATATCAGGAGATACGTTCTTCCTTAAATGGGCAGAGTTCATAGAAAGACATTCGACAGAAAGATCTCGGAGAGAAAACTGTTCAAATATGACAGATAACATCTGGATATAGTAACTTTAGCAGTGTCGCTAACGTTATCTAACTGCAGTTGGCGTCTAATGATCTATAGCAATAAACATAAACTCTAACATGCTTCATAACATGTCTATCAATATTCTTTCAATAATTCCATAAAATCTCAAAATATTCACTAATTCCATGAATTTGCCAGCGAGTGTGGTTTGAGATATACTGAAATGAATGGGGTTCATATGGGGGTATTATTGTTGCATTATTCCAAACAAATATATTGTTATCCATAAATGAACGTAAAGCAATTCACAAAAAATAAATAATTTCACAAATTAATAGAATAAGATCCACAAATACATTGAGGAAAATAAGTATTTGAACACTCTGCTATTTTGCAAGTTCTCCCACTTAATCATGGAGGGTTCTGAAATTGTCATCGTAAGGGCATGGCCACTGTGAGAAACATCATCTAAAAAATAAAATCACACAATGTATGATTTTTTTTTTTTTTTTTTACTATTTATTTGTATGATACAGCTGCAAATAAGTATTTGAACACCTGAGAAAATCAATGTTAATATTTGGTACAGTAGCCTTTGTTTGCAATTACAGAGGTCTTGCACACACTGCAGGAGGGATTTTGGCCCACTCCTCCAAACAGATCTTCTCTAGATCACTCAGGTTTCTGGCCTGTCGCTGGGAAACACAGAGTTTGAGCTCCCTCCAAAGATTCTCTATTGGGTTTAGGTCTGGAGACTAGCTAGGCCACACCAGAACCTTGATATGCTTCTTACAGAGCCACTCCTTGGTTATCCTGGCTGTGCTTCGGGTCATTGTCATGTTGGAAGACCCAGCTTCGACACATCTTCAATGCTCTAACTGAGGTTGTTCCCCAAAATCTTGGAATACATGGCCCATGTCATCCTCTCCTTAATACAGTGCAGTCGCCCTGTCCCATGTGCAGAAAAACACCCCCAAAGCATGATGCTACCACCCCGATGCTTCACAGTAGGGATGGTGTTCTTGGGATGGTACCATTCTTCTTCCTTTTTCATCATTCTTCTTCCTCCAAACACGTTAAGTGGAATTATGACCAAAAAGTATATTTTAGTCTCATCTGACCACATGACTTTCTCCCATGACTCATCTGGATCATCCAAATGGTCATAGAAAGACCTGGGCATGTGCTGGTTTAAGCAGGGGAACCTTCTGTGCCATGCTTGATTTCAAACCATGACGTCTTATCACACCACACGTGAATAAATCGCGCTATTTTCACGCAAAGTTGGACGCGTGAACATTTTGAATCCATTCACTTCATTCGCGTGTGATATTCGCTTCATTCGCATGTAACAATCACTACACAACAGACGCGAATTTGCATCATGGGAGGGGCTTCTGCTAGGCAGAGGCAGTCGGCAGAAGGACAAGCCGAGTTAAGGCTGCTCTCACCGGGGTTGATGAGTGCTGAGCTCCGCTGATCGCCTGGGTCTCACACCTCAGAAAACACCAGATC
This sequence comes from Pseudorasbora parva, assembly GCF_024679245.1. Classification (NCBI taxonomy): domain Eukaryota; kingdom Metazoa; phylum Chordata; class Actinopteri; order Cypriniformes; family Gobionidae; genus Pseudorasbora; species Pseudorasbora parva. Next base: position 28,636,063 of record NC_090172.1, read on the forward strand.
AAATTTTCAAATAGGAGCTCTCTTAATAAATAAACCACATATTTTTCGCCTGAAAACGATTAAAACTACATTTTGTGACACAATAACAGTAGTATTTTTAAAATACTCTGGCCTCTGGGTTTCCCATCCGTCACTTCACCACGTGACAGAAGTAAGCAGGCTCCTTATTGGAATATCTGCCAATGTTCCGATTTTTCAACGAGCGATTTGCGTGTTTCACACGATTTGCGCGAATCACGCGTTCAAAACACTCAATTCGCATGAACTTGCCGCGTCATTCACGCGATTCGTGCCGCAGAATGCCTATCCGCGTCTCTGCATTGACTTAACATGCAAATCACTTGCGTAAATCGTGTCATTCGCATGTGGTGTGAAAGCAGCAATAATGTATTACCAACAGTAACCTTGGAAATTTCAGGTCATTGACCAGCTGCTCCCGTGTAGTTCTGGGCTGATTTCTCACCTTTCTTAGGATCATTGAGACCCCACGAGGTGAGATCTTGCATGGAGCCCCAGTCCGAGGGAGATTGACAGTCATGTTTAGCTTCTTCCATTTTCTTTACATTCTTTACATGATTGCTCCAACAGTGGACCTTTTTTCACCAAGCTGCTTGGCAATTTCCCTGTAGCCCTTTCCAGCCTTGTGGAGGTGTACAATTTTGTATCTAGTGTCTTTGGACAGCTCTTTGTCTTGGCCAGGTTAGGAGTTGGATTCTTACTGATTATATGGGGTGGACAGGTGTCTTTATGCAGCTAACAAAACAGGTGGACATTTTAAAGGCAGACTAATAGGTCTTTGAGGGTCAGAATTCTAGCTGATAGACAGGTGTTCATATGCTAATTTGCAGCTGTATCATACAAATAAATAGTTAACAAATTTCTGGATTTTTTTTTTGATTATGTCTCTTACAGTGGACATGCACCTACGATGACAATTTCAGACCCCTCCATGATTTCTAAGTGGGAGAACTTGCAAAATAGTAGGGTGTTCAAATACTTATTTTCCTCACTGTATATGCAGGAGTTTCACAAAAATTAATTATATTCACAAATATATACAATGACATTTGTGAATAACAAAAAAATCCACACATATATTTTTTTGTCACAAACACACAACTCTGCCTTGCATAAGTTGCATTCATTTGTGAACCGCTTCCTCTGCATTTGTGGATCTCTTCTTGCACATTTGTAAATCATGTGGATTTTGAAACATTTCTAGCATCTTGACAAATCAAACAAATCCACAAATAGGTAGACTCCACTCACCGTCTACTTAAGCCAATCAGATAACGGCCATATCTTGCTGACCAATCGTAGCACGTTAATATATATTACGTGGTAAATAAGTCCATGATTACACAGTTTTTTGCTCTCCTGCATCGAGTCTAGGCAGCTGTAAAACAGTGAGAGATCTCAAGGCAGGCTCACTGCTGTTTGTGGCTGGCGCGACACTTAGATGATGACACGCCCTTACAAACAAAAATAGCGGAATAAAATATTTAAGTGGTGAATAAGTCCATTTTTGCACAGTGTTGCTCTCCTGCATCATTACAAACAAAAATAGCGGCTTAAAATATAAGTTAACGTGGTAAATAAGTCCATGATTGCACTGTCTGATGGATCTCCTGGATCTCCTTAATGGCTGAAATATGTGGTAGAAAACCCATGAAAGATCTTATCGAATTTATATTTGGACCATGGGTGGTGCCATTTTGTTTGCGTTCTATGTTGATGACGTAGAATGGTTGCACTCAGCAATCAACTGCTGCTACCCGTAGCTATTTTTTTACCAAAGTTGTTTCAGAGTTAAACAAAACCAATTAATTGCTTTGTAACTGTACTTAAAGCACACTCAATGTGCACTCTTTCACAGACTCACACACCCTAACAGATCGGCATGAACACACATCCACGCACTGTGCGCGAGCACGCGCACTCAAAGAGCTGTAATGTTATACATGAGGGTTATACTTGCCTAATTTCATTGTCACCTGGTTCAGATTTCGCAGGCCAGCATGGCTGAATCTGAAATCACCCTTATTCACTATTCCCTTTGGCTCAATTGTAAAAAAAAAAAAAAAAAAAAAAGGGGCAAAATAATAATAATAATTTTATTATTAATATGCACTCCTGAACAAAATCTTAAGACCAGGGATGCATTGCAAGTTTTACACATTTCGCACTTGTGAATCATAACCGGGTTGTAAGTGCTGCTTCAAAATGCCAAAAGAAGAAACAGAAGCAAGAGACAAAAAATAGAGAGTAGGCAATGTATTAAAAACTGCATTTAAACTCAAACAGGCCGTTCATCAGCTGATCAAAAGTTTAAGACCATTCGTTACTATTGTACACATTGTCATGTTATTATATGTCAAATTTATTTTGTTTTATTGACACAAATATTATCATTGATATTTGTCTGAGAGGGGCACTTTTGATTTATTTTAAAAAGGGGCAGAGGCTTATTAAATGTTATTTACAAATTTTAGCTATATTTAACATTATTACTATTTTTTTTTTTTACTGTATTATTATTATTATTATTATTATTTATTCATTTTTGATCCAATACAGGGCGCCTTGGTGAACATAATAAACAGAACCCAGAGTTTCCCACTAAAGAAATCTTAGGATCAACAGGAGGGTGAGTAATTGATAACGAATTTTCACCTATCCTATGTTTGCATGCTGTGTTTGGAATGGGCTAATTTCTGCAGATTCTACAACTGAAGAACACAATTTGTCTCAATTTTAAATTCATTCCTGAGTATTGGCTCTTTGTAGCTATATTACGACAACAATCAGCATTTAAGACCACTTCAAACTAGATAAGCTTCATGGCAGAACATTAATTGAATGATATGCATTTAAAATTGTATTGCATAGTGTACTATTACATCCCACCTCAGAATAAAATACCATGACTGTGTATTATTCAACAAGGCCTGTCATTTCAAATGAAGTAAATATAGTAGCTGTTTATAATGAGTGTTTGCTCAAGGACAAAAATCCATTCTGAATCTGGTTGTTTGTTTGAAGATACAGAACCAGCAGGGTTAAAACATTATGACCTGGGTGGTTTAGACCTTGTTATACAGCCTGGGATTTGCTGTAGTGGCGGTTGATGTGGATTGATCAATAAATGGTGGATAAGAAAGTTTTTCCAACCCTGCTAATACAGAAAGCTCTTGTGTTGCCGTTTTTACAAAGTCAAACAAGCAAGACCACTGTCAGACAGTCATTCAGACACTCCAGAAAAACGGGAGCCCGTTACATTTTGCAGGCTGCTGTTTTATGCTTAAATAGGCAAAAACCTGTTGATCTCAGGTTAGGAGCTTTTATTTAGGAATGTTATTTTTCATAGAAATCTATGAATTTTTAAAAATCTTTGGGTGAGATTTTTTAATTATGTGGTTTTACCAATTAACTTTTATAATTACTTTTTTTTAAAAATCTAAGCCCCAGTATGACTAATTTATACAGATTGCAAGAGAGAATAAAGAAAGAGAATAAGATGATGTTGTACAAATAGCAGCTGCTTACACGCTTGTGCAATACATTTGCAGTTGCTGTCTCACATATTAATAACTCAACCGTCTGGAGTGTTTCTCTTGCTTGTGCATTTTAGTAGAGTGGGCATACTTTATGGCCATGATTCAGTTTGACAGACTGACACATGTACTATCAATTAGAACAGAAAGAACATGGTTTGATCTTTACTTTATAGTTTAAGAGGTCTATGGGCAACCTTACTTTTAAAAACACTGAACACGGCAATGGACTCTAAAGCAAAGAAAATGTCAGAATTGAATTTGCATAAAGCAGCCATACTGGGAGAGAATGTTGGATAAAATAAGGAAGCAAGTATCCATTATGTATGAAATCAGGATGCTTTCATAGCCACACAGGACATGAATGAGAAACAGCACAAGGCAGACTATGTAGACAAACCAAACCATCAAGAAGAAAAAAAGACATTAAAATGATTACAAAGAAAAGAATCTGGCAAACCTGCCTTTTTGCGTTTAGCTGAATATAATAGGCTGGGATTTATGATGTACAGTATAATGCTAGTAAAACATTTGCATATAACTTATGTACTAAAATCAGCCATCAGTTTAATCAGGCATTAAACTAAAATCAGTTTACTGAAAACTTGGTGCTCTCCACAGTTTTGAACAAACAAACAATTATTTGCATGTGCAAAAAATCATGCCATTGCATATATCGTCTAATATATACTAAAGGTTAGGAAACTTCAATAAATAATGAAAAAAATGAAGTCTCGCTATCAGTTCTGACGCAGGTGGACACAAGTGTTCCTCTAATTGACTTCCATATCTGCAAATTTTGGGTCACAGAGTCCATAGTCTGCGTTCAAAATGAATAGAAAGAATATCATAGAACAGAGAGGAAAAAAAAACATATCTTTACTTCACCAAAGCTGAGGAGGTCATCAGGGCCTCTCATAGATTGATCCGCTGGAGCCTGGAAAGCATTTAAAAATTCTGAAAGCTAATCCTTGGGTAGAGATACAGCGACAAGATGCAGAGAGTGCTAAGACTTAAAAATCAATGTGTAATTCAAACTTTGGTAGTTTTAGAATACAATGGATAAATGCATAAATTAATAAATGCAATAATTAATGTAGAGCATTTCTTTATTTGAATGTGTGTGGGCATCAATACTCTCCCTGCACTCCTAGAAGAACGGACACACACACACACACACACACACACACACACACACACACACACACACACACACACACACACACACACACACACACAGTGTTTCCATGTTTTATGGGGTCTTTTCATTGGCGTAATGGATTTTATACTGTACAAACTGTATTTTCTATCCCCCTACACTACCCCTAAACCTACCCATCACAGGAAACATTCTGCATTTTAACTTTCTCAAAAAAACTCCTTCTGTATGATTTATAAGATGTTTTCCTCATGGGGACAAAAACATATCCCCACAATGACAAGGATTTCAGATATTTCCATCTTTGTGGGGACATTTTTTTCCCATAACGTAGTGATTACTAACACACACACACACACACACACACACACACACACACACACACACACACACACACACACACACACACACACACACACACACACACGTGTTTGTGGAGCACATAACCTGTTAATGCCAACGCACTCTCATAAGGAAATATCACTCTAGTGACTTTTATCCTCCATCACAAAAGCATCCCTTTTATAACCCATTTTAAAGTCCCTATTGTGCCGTATTTCACTCTATTCTATTACAAGGTTAAACTGTAAATGTTAAAATGAAAGGAAAATATACTGTTATTTATCATCACTTAATTATATTGTTATAATTAACAATATCTCACAAATAGTGAGACATTTTTAATTATTATACACGTTTAATAAATATCTCATGACTGCCATTTTTCTTAAAATGTTCTTTACCAGAAGTTACCAGATTAAATGTTCAAACTTTATTTTGAAAGGTACATTGAACACATGTGAATCATTTATTATGGAGTTACAAACATTAGTAACCTGCAGATGCACCTCATTAATAAATAGTTCTGATGTGTTCACTTTACCTTGAGTTACAAAACATAACCTAAGTGCACCTTAATGTAAAGTGAACACGTGAATCGTATTTATGAATTATTAATGAAGATAACTACCAACTAACACAGTGTTTACACAATTAATATAAACACTTGAAAAACATAGTCTGCTGCACTGTCACCTCAGTTAGCTTACTCATCAAATCAGTAAAACTTAAAATTTCACTTCAGAGCACAATGGAACAGCATGACTTAAAAATAAAAATCCCCATCCAATCAGTGGCTGAGTTTTAAAGGGGGGGTGAAATGCTGTTTCATGCATACTGAGCTTTTTACACTGTTAAAGACTTGGATTCCCATCCTAAACATAGACAAAGTTTCAAAAACTAATGTTGGACGTTTAATGGAGTATTTCTGTGTCAAAAATACTTCTTCCGGTTTCTCACAAGTTTCGGAGAGTTTTTTTCGAGTATGGCTCGGCTTGACATCGACAGAGCGGAAGCTCCTTGTATGGGCCGTATGGGCTCTTCTCCCAGTAGGGTGCGCGCGCGTAACTAGAGCGAGAGAGGAAATGCACGCCCATAAACACTCGCTTAGGTGCAGATCCACTCATCCCTGAAAACTTATGTCATTATAGTCCGCGCCGCACTCCACTTTATTCCTATGGGTGACATCAAGCGACTTCAATGCTTCAGCACAGCATTCCGGGAAGGCAGCGCTGCATTTGAACGCAGAAATGACGGGAAGCGTCACAACATCGCTTTAGTCGCGTCGCAAAGTGGATTTCGACGGTCACTGCTGTCACAGGACTTCACCAAATCATACCAAAGAAGTGTGTTTTTGACGGAGCGGTCCCAGCGATAAAGGTTCGGTCCTGCTTAGGAAGAAGCCGGTGAGTAAAACTGCTTCAAATGTCTATGCTGTTGGCTCGTCGTGTGAGTAAACATCAGTAAATGACACGATCGCGTGCTAAAGGTTACTCCATTGTTGTTCTATGTATAACGTTACACTAGTCTGATGTGCAAAACCGTTTTGCTTGCTACTGCTAAGGTTTAGTCGCATACAATAGTCCATAAACCGAATCATGTCCTCATAAACTGCGAGTTAAGACACACAAATGTTGACAGGCCACTAAATACAGTACATACCACAGAGACGGACGTCCTGCTGTTGCTGTTTCTCCTGTTCAATTTATTTCAGCCTCCAAATTTGATTCTGGATCATATATGTATTAGCTGAGATCGATAGCCATGGGTTTCTCCACGCTTGAGGACGTCACCACTTTGTGTGCGCTCGTCATTCTTTAGCTCCGCCCACACGATACGCCTCAAGGCGCTCGTTTTTTTTCCGGAAAGACTCGGTACAGCCTATATTTCTTTATAAATATAATAGAACTAAAGACTTTTCGGAAATATGAAGGATGCAATACTACTCTATAGGTACTCAAGATTGACATGAGATTGACTGAAACTGAGTGTTTCATCCCCCCTTTAAGGGAATATTCCCCCCGAACAACGTCATTTAAGGCTGGGTGATATGGCCCCCAAAAAAAAATCACGATATAATTTTACATATCAGTCGATATCGATAATTATCACGATAAATGTAAAATCTTTATTTATTTGAAGTTAAAAGAATAAAAGAACTATTGAAGTTAAAAAGTGAACTATTTGAAGTTAAAAGAAAAGTTACTATTTTGAAGTTTAAAGACATTTTTTTGCTGCTGAGTGAAAGATGTTGAACACAGACAGTTAATTGCAGTTTTAAACAATCCTTTATTGTCAAAAAACATAACATTACATAACACTTCCCAAACAGGGGAACAACTTGTCAAATCTGAGGTAGATCGATTGATTGATTTATTGCTAATAAAATCAATATTAATAGAGTAAAATGTTTATTAATTTTATTAGAATAGAACATGTAAAGAAATTATCTTTATAGAAAACTGAACTGACAAGAACTGTATGACATAACACTGGACTATGCTGACTGCAAATGCAAAGATAAAGTGCTTTTCAAAAATAACGTCAATGAACAAATATAGAAGATTTTTTTTTTTTATCCTTCTGGTCGCCAAACCTGATAAATAAATGATATTGACAAAAATAAAATAAATAAATAAAAGAAAAATCTTAACTGGTCAGCATTTTTTTTACTCTAATTTACAAATTACAGGCAAGAAAGACAAGTCTGTCTACAGTTTCAGGTTTTAAAGCTACCCGGTGACAGTTCACAATGTTCCCTCCTCCTGTGCTAAAAATCCTCTCAGAGGGGGACCTGGAGCAGGGATGCACAAGTAGTGCCTTGCTAGTTGGCTTACTTTAGGGAACTTTTTGTCGTACACCTTCCACCAATCCAGGGGTTTTGTTTCACTGTCTGCATCTGGTCCCATGAGGTAGTTTTCTAGCTCCCTTTCCACTGACTGTGTGTCACTGAGTTCTGTGTTGCTGGGGCATGGCTTCTTAAAAAAAAAACTGCCCAGCAACTTCCTCTGCTTCTTTACAGGAAGAGCTGCAGCAGCGCCTCCCTCTGCCTATATTTCTTCTGTTCTGCATGAAGCCTGTGAAGTGGATGGGCCTTGATCTCCCTCCATTTTCAGAATCTCAGTCACTGCTCTTGTTTTAATGGCCTCAATCTTATCTGGCCTGATATATTGAGTCTTGAACTGTGGGTCAAGCAAGGATGCCGTATCAAGCAGTTCGTCTGTCATCTTCTCGTCGTACTTCTCATTGAGCTTTCCATGACCGGTCTTTATACCCCCTTTCACATTGCAATTCCGGCAAATACACGGATAATGCGACCCCGCATTTGTTCCCGGCCCGCTAGATTTGGTCCATTCACACTGCCAGCGAAATACCGTAATATGTGCGCTTTCACACACAACCCATAACGGTTCGGATCGAGTTGACACGTACATCCGAATGTGACGTATAATGGCGAGCGATCTCAGCTTCAGCGCGGATAGTAAGGAGCTCCGTGGTCTCGACTTGTGTCCAGTTTGTGCACGTTTCTGCTTGTTTAATTTTAGTTTCTTTTGTATACGAACACTCTCTGCGTTTAAAACACTGACTAACTCTTCTGGCACTGCAGGGTTGTATTATTGAAAAAACAAGCTCTAGGAGTCGCACGATAACTACGTACACGTTGCGGCATTAGTTTTGGCTTTTGTTCACACAGTGCTCGTCCCGGGTTGAACCACGCAATGTTACTAGGTCCCTGACCCGGGTTCAATTCGGTAATTAATTCCGGGACGTAGTTGCTTTCACACAGAAGGCAACCCGGCAATGTTCCAGGAATATTGCGGGTCCGACGTGCAGTGTGAAAGGGGCTTATGTCCTTTGTGAGCTGTTTGCCATCATCAGAGGGATTCAGGAGCTCTGTTCTGAAGAGGTGCAGCTTGGGCTTAAGGTAGGACACACTCACTTAAGATTCACCAGAGAGTGAATCTGTAAACTCAAGAAGTTGCTTTTTAAGGCCTCGTTCATTGACTCCAGCACATCAATGTCCTGCCAGGTAAGCACCAAGTGCCTGGTTTTCTTGTCAGCAGTGAGTACCTGAGAGAGAGACTTGTGCTGCTAAATCATCCTTGCCACCATCTTTTGACATGAGCCCCACCTGGTAGGTGTTCTGTCACCATCTTGTGCTTTGGCAGTTTAAGTTCTTCCTGAGCAGTTGCAAGGCCTCTCTTCTTCTTCCAGGAGAAGGAGAAGGCAGCCACTACTTTTTTACAAAGCTGAACGGCTCGATCCACCCTCTTGTCTTTGCCAGCTCTCTCCGAGGAAGGAAATAGAGAAAAAAATATGAGCAAAGAAATAATAAGTCCACAATGTAGTATGTAAAAAACAACAACAACAACATTATAGATATTATAACAAATTATTCACATTAAATATTAAAATTAGCATGTTTCAGGTTCAAATATTGCTTGATGTTTGTAATCTCAAACATTTAAGAACAAAGGACTAATACTATCATATTCATTACTATTTAGCTAAATCAGTCTGTTTCAGTTTTAAATATTGCTTCATGCTTGTAATCACTAACCTTTAAAAACAAAATACTAATGAAATATTTATTCAATTATTCATTAAATAATAATAAATCAATAATATAATAATAATTATTATTATCATTACTTCTACAGTAGTTGTTACTAAATGGAGAATGGAGACTAAAACTTACCAATAGCCAAGTGTAGCCGATGTCCAAAATACTGAAGTCATGTCCATTTGTTGAGTGAAGTGGCTTTAACCATGTTTGTAACATTATCAGTTGTGATACACACTTGTCGGTCTTCACTCAGCCCCCAGGACGCAAGTGTTTCAATCATTTCTTGGGCAATAACTTCGCCTGTATGGTCTTCAGGAAAGTAAGCTGTTTGGAGGCATTTGCTCTGAAGATTCCAGTCTTTGTCAATAAAATGAACCGTGAGGCTCAGATAAGACTCAGATGTGCGACTAGACCACAGATCAGAAGTAGAGGCGAAGAATTGTACATTTTGAAACTGCCGTTCTACCTTCTCCCTGCACTCCATATACAGTCGGGGAATCGCCGTCTGTGAAAAATGCTCTCGGCCAGGTAGCTCGTATCTGGAGTCAAGAATGCGGATAAGTGTCTTAAATCCCTCATTTTTAACAACGCTAATGGGAAGCATGTATTTTGCAATGCAAAAAGCAACTGCTTTTGTGATGTCTTTGTGTCTATTGTTTTTGTGTCTTAAGGCACACTGTGGGAAAATGATGACATGATACTTTGCTGAGACGCATTGGTGCTTGTAGATGGTCGACGTGCACTAACACTTTCTTGGGACTGTAATTTATTAGCTTCTTCATGTTCTAAAGGGTGAAATTGTTTCAAATGATAAAACAAGTTTGTGGTGTTGCCTGACTTTAATGGCACTCGTCTTCTGCACAGTTTGCAGTGTACATCGCTCTGTTTTGTGTCAGATCACAAATAGCCGAAATATTTCCAAACCACTAAAGTGGAGTGACCTTTCTTGTCAACAATGTTGATGTCAGTGTCATCTAAGCAGGTCGTCAGTGTTGTATTTTCTCCAGTGTCACTCATTTTTCTTACTCCTTACTCCTCACAGCCTGTCGCCCACTTTGACTGTCAACAACACCGCGTACAGCACCCAGAAGCCCCGTCTGCAAAACGCATGTATTAAGGCGGGCGTACAGGGTGCAATTTTTGCTGTCGTACGAACTCGCAGACGATTTTTTTATCTCAGGAGAAATCACATGGACATCATGGATGCTCGTGGCTCACACTGTGTGAGAGGAAATGGAAAACAAGCCGAGCACGTTAGGAGCACATCCCGACCTTACGATAATTTTTAAGCATGTTTAAAATATCCGTTGGAGTTGCCCGATTTTCACCAGCGTATGGTTGTCCCCTATTGCCAAATCATGCACAAGAACCCCGTCACATAGGCTTGATCTATGAGTATCATTTGGCTATATAGCTCAGTGGCTGCAACCATACAGCGTACACACACACACACACACACACACACACACACACACACACACTTTCTCTCTATCTTGCGCGCGGAGCACCCTCTCTCTCCCTCTGGATGTTTCAGTTGAAAGGAATGGCTACTCTTCTCTAGCCTGACAAGCCATACCCACATCAAGATGTTTGGTCTGGAAACTCACCATTGATAGAGCTCAATCCGAGGGGCGGATAAACGGTTGTCTTTCAAACTCCCTCTGCACACGATAGGATACGGTACACAACCAACCAGAGCAACGAAGGTGAAACAGAGCTCGTTGATAGATTAAACATTCGCTGTATCCGGTCGGCAAAACTCTGAACACATCTTCCCTTCTTAAGAATGACTTCAGTGTCGTTCTTTGTTCTTTTCTCAGAGAAAAGCTTAACTCCAAGTCTTCAAGAGTCGTGGTCAAAGCTGATTTGAAAGACCGCCGTTCGCCAGTTTCTGTGTTTACTAGAAGCCCGCAAATGCAACTCGACCGTCATCATTATGGCCCCGCCCACCGACTCTATACACGATGTGATTGGCCTGGCAAGAGTTAGGGGATTACAGCTCAGAAGGGTATTGAGATTTGCTAGACGACACTCGCGGCAGATTAGATTTGCTGCCGCTAGGGTGCGTCTAGATTTCTAGGCTAACTCTTCTCAGCTTTTCAACAAATCATTTGCACACATTTTTCTTTATTTTTTGTATCTGAAGCTATTAACAACATTAAAAGCTCCGGTCTCTATGTTTAACGTGAAAGCTTGTGTGATCGCGGCCGGCTTGCTGTGCAAACAGTTTCGTATACCAGCTGATTTCGAGATCAAATTAAATGACTCGTAGCGTCTGCAATATCTCACTACCTCCCGAGTGTCCGAATTGGCACAGTGTACGCCCGCCTTTATGCATAGTGCATAAGCATATCGAACATTTATCGAACTGATGTTATCGTTTTATCGAGAAAAAATATAAAGTGATAATTATCGTTATTGTTTTATCGCCCAGCCCTAACGTCAATGCTTTTATGTTTGCGCAAACCGCAAAGCATTTCTCACCAGGCTGCTTTATAAACAAGGGTCAGTAACAAGCAGGATTTGCTAAGAAGCTGCTGCTGAAAAACGGATCAGTACCAGCTATTCGTGGTCCTGCTGCACCTCCAGAAAAAAAGGTTTACAGGGTAAGTTAAAGGGGTGATGAATTGAGAAACCAACTTTCCCTGAAGCTTTTGATATATAAAAGGTTGTGGTAATATAAGTTTATCCTGTAAGTTTCAGAGCTGAAAAAGTCCTAGTCAAAGAAAAGCTTTTATAGACACCAGGACCAGAAAACGAGTGTTTGCTTCTTCTGACGTCTGTGCGCAACGAAAAACACCGCCTCTAAAGAATAATGAGCGCGTGAAGTTAAGAAGCCTCGCCCACCAACTCAGTGCAGTTGTGTAGTTACACATTGTCGGTTAAAAACAAGAAAGTGGCTGGTAAAAACATTGAGTGGCTGGTAGATTTTGAAATCCACCAGCCACAGTGGCCGGTGGACAAAAAAAGTTAATTTCCATCCCTGCACATCACTATGATCAGATGATTTCGTTCTGCTGCCACCACTGTCAGTTTTGTCAGTGTGTGTTTATTTTGTTACTGAGAGGAAAATGTTCTATATTCTATCAAAACGCTGAGAAACTGCTGACAGCAGGTCAGGCTGTTACAGCTTTGCACACCATGATGGTGTTTCAGGCGTACCAGGCCAGGATCCGCACCCAGGCAGGCGGGATTATCACCTCTCATGCGCCCCCTCTGAGGAGGAGTAAGTTTCATGAGAGGTGAGACTCCTGCAAGAAGAAGAAGCCTGACCTTCATGTTTCTTCTTCATGGTTTCCCCAGGTGCTTCTTACATCAGGTCTGGGACTGGGTGGAAAGATATCGGCCCACCTTGGCTTGATCAGTGAGAGCACCTCTTTCAGGTATGCAAGGGTGGTAGACACCATAGTCATATGAGAACTGTGCGGTGAGTCTTCGCTGTACATGCTGCGGGTGAGATGGTCTGTCATTTTTTGTGTTGATAACACTAAAATGTATTTCTTTACAGACCTTCGTTCCCTGTATAGAGTTTAGGGGTATATGTTTTTAAGTAGACTCCTGACAGGTAGTAGGCCTTAGCAGGCCTCCCTGGGATAGAGTCCCGACGCTTGAGCAATAGTGGCAGCTGCAACAGGAGATAGCCTCAAGAGGCCTCCTGTGGGCCCTAGGTTTGCTTCCAATGATGCTAGTTTGTACAGAATGTTTGTCATCAGCTAGTAGGCCCTCCCGGGCCTCCCTGATGATGAGATACAGAGTAGGGATTCTCTGTAGATGCAACACCAGATAGTAGGCCTTATCAGGCCTATCTGGATAAGAGTTTCCCTTGTCTCAGTCTCTTTGACAGTTATCAGGTATTGCTAGCAGATAGTAGGCCCCTCCAGGCCTCCCTTAAGGCTTGCTATCAGGTGGTAGGCCTTACCAGGCCTCCTTGAAGGTGAATTCTCGAGTCTGTACAAGCAGCTAGCATGACTTGCTATAGGTAGTAGGCCTCACCAGGCCTCCTTGAAGACTTGGCTATCAGGTGGTTGGCCTCACCAGGCCTCCCTGAAGGTAGCGTGACTCGCTATTAGGTATGACATCTGGGCACCTAGCCTTACAACATATCAGGTAGTAGGCCTCACCAGGCCCTCCCTGAGGTGAACTCAGCTGCCTGGGGAGTAAGCATGCATTACCGGCAGGTAGTAGGCCTCACCAGGCCTCCCCGAGGGCCTGCTTTGAGGTGGCAGGCTTCTCTAGGCCTTCATAAAGGCGAGTCTGGATGCTCTGGCAGTCCGCATGAATTACTATCAAGTGGTAGCCCCTCTTAGGCCTCCTTGAAAACTTGCTATCAGGTAGTAGGCCTCTCTGGGCCTCCTTGAAAGCCAAGTTCCCAAGATTAGGCACTTCTATTACCAGTTCTTTATGGAATTAGAACCTTTGGTAGCTTATCCTACAGCTGGGTGTCACCCACCAGGCAGGCTAAGGTGTTCCCCTCACTGAGGGTCATTTTATGAGCACACAGCCACCTGAGTCTGATCAGATGGTTGCAGGCCTCTCGTGAGGCCTCCCTGTTAGATCAATCCGTAGGCCTGTCTGGCCTCCTTAGTGCTTTGAAACATAAGTGCTTTGTAGATCCTTGGATTGAGCAGTTAGACTCCCCTCGCTAGCAAGGGTTGTAAAGCGCTATGCTGAGTATGGCTCTCTGGGATACTCGTCTCTGAGATTTGGTCTGAGAAGGATTGCCAGGTTTCAGTCCCTCAGTCTGGATGCCTCACCGAGGAAGTTAGCAATATTGCTATCGAGTGGTAGGCCTCCCTTAGGCCTCCTTGAAACTTGTTATCAGGTAGTAGGCCTCTCTGTGTCTCCTTGAAGGCAAATTTCCCAAGATTAGGTCTTCTTTACCAGTTCTTTGTAGAATAGAACCTTTGGTAATTTGGCCTACAGCTGGGGGTTACCCACCAGGCAGGCTCAGGTGCTCCCCTCGTGCCTTGTAGATCCTTGGATTGAGCAGTTAGATTCCCCTCGCTAGCAAGGATTGTAAAGCGCTATGCTGAGTATGGCTTATCTTATCTTCTGTAAGATATGTGCTCGGTAGATCCTAAGATCGAGCAGGTGAACTCCCCTCGCTAGCAAGTGTTAGGAAAGCACTGCACTTAGTACTGCTCTCTAGGATACCCATCTCTGAGATCCGGTCTGAGAAGGATACTGCCAGTTTGCAGTCCCTCAGTCTGGATGCCTCACCAGAAGGCGACTTTCCAGAGGCTCTGTTTCAAACAGACAGGGTTGGCCAGGCCGAAGTATCGGGAAAGGCATGGTGGCATGCGGGAAAGGTTTCCCGAATAGTGACTGGCTGGGGTGCCCGCATTCCACAGCCCAGTGTGACCAGAGGGGGAGTGGTGTAGGCTTTTCAAGTTTAATTTGCTTGTCCTGACAGTTATCACTGCCAGTGGGCATACACTCCCCTCAGCATGGCGGCGTTGGTGTATCGTTCCCCGAAGCGTTCAAGGACGCAGTGCGAGTTCCCTTTCGAAAGGGAACGTCTCAGGTTACGTATATAACCTATGTTCCCTGAGAACAGGGAACGAGACAATGCGTCTCGTTGCCATGCCTTGGGGCCTGCCTGCCAAACAGTCCCTTCAGACTAAAGAGGGTGTCATGTGTGCAAGGCGCCCTTAAATACTTCCTGGTCGCACATTGATGATATCATGGGCTGTCGCCAGTCAAAAGGATTGACGTGATTCGATTCTAGCTTAAGATAACCTGTCACGCTGGAGGCTTTCCCCGAAGCGTTCTAGGAAGCAGTGTCTTGTTCCCTGTTCTTAGGGAACATAGGTTACATACGTAACCTGAGATGTTTTCCGGGCACTTCTGTGGACACAACGTGGTCAGCGTAGAAGTCCAAACCATTCCACGGTCGCGATGCAAGACGGAGCAGCGCACAGCCGAGACTCAGCGGCCAAGAATTGATACCATCCCAACATCACGCCGGACGCTGATGACGCTGATGATGCTAGCCTGGTGCAAACTTCAGCCACCATGCAGCTCAAGCCCGAGGGAGCCCACCAGTGAGCAGCCGACACCCAGAACAGCCTCAGCGAGCAACATTAAATGTCCTTCAAACCAGAAGCAATCGTAACAATTCAAACATAAAAATTTCCACGAATACAGGCATCTGCCAGAAGAAGTCCTCCACCGCGCTAGCCATCTTACAATAATGACCGTCTTGCACTGCGGCCGTGGGGCGGCTTGGACTTCTGCGCCGACCCCGGTGCATCCACAGAAGTGCCTGTTTAAAAAGGGCATGCAGCGAAGTTCACAGACCACAAGCAGTTTGTAAATCAAGATATATTTGTGTGTGCATCAGAAATACATTTCTGAATCTGAGCGCATTTGTAAATTTTCTTTGCATTTCTGAATTTTGTGTGTATTTATGGATTTTGTTTGCATTTGTGAATTTTGTATTTGTGAATCTTCTGTGCTTTTTAAATTGTGTGTGTGCATTTGTGAATTTTTTGTGCATTTGTGGATCCTGTTTGTGCATTTATGAATCATGTGTGTGCATTTGTGTATCCTGTGTGTGCATGTGAATGTAGTTTGTGTATTTATCTTTATTGAGACTCATTTAGCTCTATATATTCAGCCGGATCTCACGAAAAATGTGTATAAATAGTATGAGTGTGCAATGTCATGGAATGTATACGGCAATACTCATTTTGGCGTGCATATGATAAGCTGTTTTTCATGTGCATAAGATACGCACTTTATGGCGTATTATACATACGAACCCCCCACCCCACTACCCTAAACCTACCCAAGATAGCTTGTCATATATACGCCATATAGTGCGTATCATATGCACGCGAAAAACAGCATATCATATGCACGCCAAAATGAGTTTTGGCGTATACATTCCACGACATTGCACACTCGTACTATTTATACGCATTTATGTGTGATCGGGTTGATATATTTTTGATACTTTCTGAAAAAGTTTCGTTCAGTTTTATAAAGTTTCATTCAGTTTTATTGAGACAAAGGTAATTCCATGTGAATGGGGATGTGTCCAGGACCTAGATCTGGATCAGAGTATCAGTGAGCTCCTGAAAAGTCTGTGGTGCAACTTGGCAGCTTCGGCTTCTCCGATTATCATCTACAAACTGCCTACATACTCTAGTATTAACTTGCACCAGGAGGAACCCAGGGTCCACTGCACCTGCATAAGGTCTGACAATGGCTCTGTCAATGACAATGGATGTCATTTTACAGGGCAATGGCAGTGCTCCTCCTTGCAAAAATGTATCAGATACCGATCCTGCTGCTGGGTTGTTGCCCTTCTACATCTTTCTCCAGCTCTCTTTGTGTAATGGCCTGTCTCCTGGTATCTCTTCCATGTTCTGGAAACTGTGCTAGGAGACACCAAAACTCTTTATGATTTTTCACTTTCATTGTCACCAAAGCAAGCAAAACTGATTTACAGTCACCTGTGCTTCCTAACTGGCTTGGTGTTACGGTGATGATTAAGTGTTCCCTACATTTTTTTAGCAGCATATTTGCAATAGTGTCTTAATTTACTCCACAACTTAGTTGATTGCCCTGCAGCCGCATCACTATTGGTGTAAATCACTAATTTATGCTATTGATCTACTCAATAAAAGCGCTAAATGCAAATATAATCAACAGCTACTATGGCGGAGAAAAAAGAGACAATGAGAAGAGCTGCCAGAAGCGGAATTTTGGGACTGAGGGGGTAGCTCGGTTGTGTTTGTCTGAACAAAATCGGACCAACAATACATAAAAGCTGCTGAATTTGCCATGGTCGGCCAATTTTCTTTTTCCTATTTTTTTTTTATTTTTTACCTCACTTAATCGTTGCTTCTGATATGGTAGCCATTCATGATTTGGATCACCAATATCACGTGATTTCAGCAGTTTGGCAGTTTGACACACAATCCAAATCATGAATCAATCTGCTGATTCATAACCATTTGAATCGTTATTTGAGGATTGAAAACAAACTAGAAATAGAAGACAACGCTGAATAAAGTCGTAGTTTTTGTGATTTTTGGGACCAAAATGTATTTTCGATGCTTCAAGAGATTCTAATTAACTAACTGATGTTACATATGGACTACTTTGATGATGTTTTTATTCCCTTTCTGGACATGGACAGTATAGTGTGCATAGACTTGGATACGCTCTCGGACTAAATATAAAATATCTTAAACTGTGTTCCGAAGATGAACGGAGGTCTTACAGGTTTGGAACAACATTAGGGCGAGTCATTAATCAGATAAATTTCATTTTTGGGTGAGCTTACCCTTTAAGGTACAGTTTAAAGTTGCTGTCTGTAACTTTTTTTGTATTTAAGATTGACAAAAATTGTATAATGAGAATGTACTACATGAATCCATTTTCTAAACCGTGTTTTTGTCTGGTAGCAGCCGCTACAGTGTGTGTGAGTGTATTTTAGGTAGTGGTTGGGTTTGTCTATATAGTAGGACTTAAGTACTTTAAGCATATTAATATTTCATATACAGTAGTGTAATAAAACATGTTGCAGTGAAAAATGTACCATCTAGTCTAGTGTCTACACTCTCAAAAAAAGATCTATGGTAACAAAAAAACACCAAGAAAAAAACCTTCAAGTACTAGGGCTGGGCGATATGGCCCAAAAAAAAAAATCCCCGATTTTTTTTCACCAAAAATTCGATTTACGATTTAAAACAAATTTTTCCCCCCTCCTGCTTAAAATCAATCTGCAGATGACAAAGAAATGGTACAAACAAGTTTTAACTTTATTTTGTTTAGGTAAAATTAAATATTTGCGGCTTGGTAGAGTGTGAATAACCCCCGACTATTCCACAGTATAAATGGGCCCCATATCTTTTGCAATATACAGTATACATATCAAAGGTTTATGAATTGATATGCAGATAACTTTTATTAACAACAGTAATGTGCAAAAGAAGTATAGGGGAAATTTAAATGTTATGCTCTTAGTAAATATAGATTAGCATCGTTTTAGTCTCACACTGAACTGACCGACAGCTTCAATGATTATTAAAGGAGCTTTACTTGTTTTCTGTGTAATTTAGTCACAATTTGAAGAAAAGTTTCGTTTTTCCTGAGACTTTGTGACTTTGTACTTTTCTCCATACATTAGGGAGTGGAAATCGCTAATAAATCAATAAGTGCTCTTCTGCTGGTTATAGTGGTGGCCATTTAATATCTTTTTTAAATAAAAATACTACAGAAAATATGCTAGATAAAAAAATGCTAGATAAATGGATTACACATTTAAAAAAAAAATAAACTAAAAAAAAACATTCCACTTTTTCTTTCACAAGACCCCTTTAAACTTTTAGTTTTACAAACCATCACATTAAAAATAACATAACAATCGGATATTTAGAGCTTTGAAGTGCTGGAAATAAGTGTGAAGCTCTTGAAAGCCATTGGAAAGTGCTTGAATTTCAATCTCAAAAGGTTGTACGAATCCTGAGATAAATAATGACAACAACAACAACAACATTAAATCCATGTGGTTTTACTACAGTAAGTCATGGTGAATGTTGGTGATTTGTGACTGAAACCCCTGACCTTCGCTCAGCTCTGTTTGATCTGATATCTGTGGTTTATAACAGAATTCTGAGCCGATCGCTTCCACTAGATCACAGTAGCGATGGTATTAATTCTGTGGTGAATTTAAATGCTCTTTCACTGGATCAGCGCTGTGTATCGAGCCTGTCACGAGATGCGTTAGTGTCAGCGCAGCTTTAAATGAGTAGCGCCTAGTGCGGTTCCATTCAGACTTCAAACAAACTTTGCAGCAGGGTATTGTTAATTGTTCTGTGAAAAACTGAACCAATAACGAGTGGCACTGTATGTTAGACGCTATCCTTGTTGTTTGTGTATCTCTGCGGCAAATGCGCGCAGGGAGTGCTGAGCCATTACGGGAGTCCAGAGGGGAGCGTCGGCGGATTTTAAAGAGAAAACCGTTTTTCATTCACAAAAATCGTCGTAAACTAAAAACTCGAATTAATCCATAAAATCGATTTATCGCCCAGCCCTACCAAGTACCTTTTTTGTACCTCCAAGTCAGGGGTAGGCAAGTTCGGTCCTAGGGAGCTGAGGTCCTGCAGAGTTTAGCTCCCACCACAGTATATAGTAATGGGTCCCAGTATGCATTGCAGCATTAAGTATGTCATCATTGTTGAGATTCATATGCTGATTCTTGATATCTGTGTGTGTCTAAACGATTTTCCCCATAGAATGTATCTAATAATCTAAATTCAGAATATATGATCTGTGGCAAGAAAGTATTGGTGAATATGATTTATTAACATTTACATTCATACATAAGTCAAGAGTCAAACTGCCCAACTAAAGGAGACACTTATCTCCATAATGGTGACCAAACATTTTCAATAAAACATCAACATCTAAACCTGTTTGTTCTCGATAAAAGCTTCAATAGATGTCTTTCAGGGTTGGAGCCACACTCTCCAGGACAGCAACTCACTAGGACCGAACTTGCCTACCCCTGCTAGAAGTAGAGGAAAACAATAGTATAATTGTACCCTAAGGACCAATTGTGTACCTTTAAAGGTACAGTTATAAGTTTTGTTCCCCAATGAACAGATTGTACCTCCACTGTAGCTTTTTTTCTGAGAGTGTATAGTGTAAATACAGTATGTATAGATCTGACTGTGGATGATTGACAGCTCACTGTGACTAACACAAGCCTGAAGGATCATGCAAAACCACACATTACTAGGAAAACTACAGTTGCTTTGCAATTTTTTTTACCTTCTGGTAACTCATCTAATAAACACTTTCTTCTGAACATCTGCTGTTTATTCCCCTCTGACAAAGAAGAATACATTGCATGAACTATAGAAATTAATTGACTTTTTCCTCCCCCTTCGCTACAGAAAAGATCCCCCCCCCCCCCCCCCCCCTTAACCCGTCCATCCTGTATGCTTCAACAAAAAGATTAGAAGATTATCCTTTTTATAAAGCCAGCTTGTCAGGACTAAGGGAGGGAGAAGGGCGAAGTGTGTAGAACAGCATAAAGGCTAAAATCTTGTAGCTGGAGCTTGGGGGTGTGGTGCAGGACATTTTCCAGCCATCCTCAGGGGTGGAATAATTAAGAGAGGAGGATTAGCTTCAAGACTCTTACTCGTATTAAGAAAAGTGGGAAAAGGATGGACGGACATGATGCAGTCAAATGCTCCATTGACTCACTCAAGTGTGTGCGTATTTGTGGTCATGCGGTAGTCATGCACCTGACATCACTTCACGCTCACCGTATGCAATTAGCCTCACAAGTTTTGCCTAATTAATAGGTCAAAGTAACACTACATATGCAACACTTGCCTGTGAAGGAATGAAATCAGGAACAGCACAATGTGTTAACACTTCACACACGGTCTGTAAACAGGCTATTGCAGTCCACATTTTTCTTTCTATGATGGATGAACAAGTAAAACTATTTATTTAGTGTTCTGTAATATAACAGCCCTGGTTTTTGGTTCATCCTTTGCTTGTCTGAGTTTTAGAATGGATGACTGTAGATAAATTGGTCTAGGCAGAATGGCAACAATGTGACTGTGGCAACAATGCTAAAATGCTTATTTATATGAGTGGTGACATTTTAAAATGTCCATCTCAGTACTCTGGATTTTTAATGACTTGGACAGGGGTGGCCTGCTAAAGAAGTGTGTTAATGTGTGTGTATTGCTGGCTATGGAAGAACAGCTCATTCATGTTTTGTTTGCTTCACTGTCTTTGCTGAACAACTATACTGCAAGTAATTTTTTCTTGCCGTTTTTTGTTGAAGCATATTATATACCATAGATCTGCACAGACCTTTCTGAAAAGATTAACTGTTTTTGACCTTTTAGAACAAGCCTACATGATGATAAGTTGATGGTTGTTGTTGGTTGACAGCATGTTGCAAATATGTTCTGAGTGATTGACAGGGTGTTCTTGAAGGTTGCTTCTTGTTCCAAGTCTCTATATTTATGCAAAGTTATTAGTGAGCTAGAGCAAATTTTTGCACACCTGAGCTAAAGTCTTTGTTTATCAATCCAAATAACATGAAACAATAACAAATGCCACATTTAAAGAATTAATACACATTTCACCACATCTCTGTCTTTCTAAGTTAGAGCACAAAGCTGAAGGCGATTTTAGATTAAATTTACATTTAGTGGATTTTAAAGACAAATTATTGCTCTTGTCCGACTGCAATCAAACTTTTAAAAGTTATTTTGAAATTTTTAACAACACACCTCAAGTACAAAACCGAAAAGGTACTAATATTTACGTTTAAGGTAATACGATGTACCTTTAAGGTACTAAAATGCACTCTTAAAGTACTGATATGTACCTTTTAAGGTACTAATATGTACCATTTATGGGTGAGTGAGGTACAAAGATGTACCTTTTCACTTTTGTACCTTAGGGTACCGCTCCAGTGACAGAACTGTACCTTTTTTTCTGACTGTGTGTGTGTGTGTGTGTGTGTGTGTGTGTGTGTGTGTGTGTGTGTGTGTGTGTGTGTGTGTGTGTGTGTGTGTGTGTGTGTGTGTGTGTGTGTGTGTGTGTGTGTGCGTGCGTGCGTGCGTGCGTGTGTGTGTGTGTGTGTGTGTGTCTGTGTGTGTGTGTGTGTTGCATTTTGATAAATCATACTGTAAAAACAGCAATATTGTGATTTATATTGTTGCATTTTAAAATAACAATTTCCTATTTGAATATATTTGAAATGCACAATAATTTATTCCAGCGATGATAAAACAATTCAGAAATCATTCTAATAAGTTGACTTAGTGCTATATATATATATATTTTTTAATGTTGTTAAAAACAGATGTCGCCTAATGTTTTTGCATAATGATGTATATTGTGTACATTATATAAAGAACCTGAATTCCTGAAGGGTGTAAGGGCAGGAAGCAGAATCTCTTACAATAATTTAGTACCTTCAAAATCTGTTGATACCTCCAGACATGCTAACAACTCAGCCTTGCATGTCTGCTATTGAACTTGAACTCTAAACAGACTGCATACGGAAGGAACCCTCTGTTGCTTTGCACTTCAGCACCAGTTCTCTTTATTTAGGAACGTGGGAGTGAGCGGATAGGATATAGAAAGTTTGCTTAATGGCCAAGAACTGAAGCAACCAACACAAGGGCACTGTCCTCACATAAATCCTACCTCTGATCCTACCTCTGCCTTTTTAATCATTTTTATCTTGTTTTATTTGTTTTCCTGCAAGTTTAGTCTTATCTGCCAATGAAGGCGACCCAGACACCCATTGTATGGCACCTGTGCTTCTGTTAGCCAAATGAAGGGAACCGAGGACACAGGTAGGGCGTTTCTGCTTCAGTGAGACATTCTTCTGTAGTAAATGTATGCGGGACCAGCTGACCAGAATATCCTGCCAACCGAATGATGGTCTGGCTCAAAATATCACTCCCTGGAGGGCACACAACCTGAGCAGTGAATTTGATTAAAAATCTCTGTACAATCTTACATTGAATTTGTATTGGGATTTAAGACTTGAGGACCTTAAAGACTTTACACCAAGATGGTGCACTTATATTACTATAATTGTGAGGAAGTGAAACTTTTTCTAAATAAAAAGCAATTGCCAGTTAGTAAAGTCATTGCAGCTGCATAGAAGCTAGAAGCTCAGTTCCCCTAGAAATAGTCAGTGTCTTGAGACACACTCATTGGGCTCCCCATGTGTATTGTCTGAATCAACCTGAAATATAAACTTTTATTTATTTTACAGCTATTTGGGCATAAATAACATTAAAGGGAAAGTTCCCCTAAAAATTGGCTCATGATTTACTCACCCTCAAGTCATTATAGGTGTATATGACATTCTTCTTTCTAACACATTTGGAGTTATATAAAATGTCCTGGCTCTTCCAAGCTTAATAATGGCAGTAAATGTCTGTGTCTGTTTAAAGTCCATAAAAATGTAATCTCTAACTTCTGCTAACTGTAAGTTCGCTCACGAGAGACTGGCGTTCCAGCATATAACGTTGGACTCTTCGGTGAAAATATGCAAGTTCTCGTGTGAACATTTTTTGTGTGTTTATTTTGCTCTAACCTCTACGCTTCCTTGTTCATCTCAGGAACTTGCCCTATGCCAGTATCCTACGATACAAATACTGTTCGTTTTCTCACACAAACCGCTCATTTCGTGTCTTAGGCCATCAGTGTACTTACGATGGGGGATTGTTTAATTTGGACTTCTCTGTGTATGCTCTTTGAGGTGACCGTAGACCTGCATGTGAGGCACAGACAAGAACGGTTTGACCTAAAATGATCAAAATTGAAACTACTGGGGAAACAAATACTCCTACATCTCGGATGCCCATGAGGTAAGCTAAAACATATCAAAATTAAATTTCAAAGTAAACTATCCCTTTAAAGTACAAAACAACAACAACAAAATATAAACTTAATTGAACTTATACTTGTGCTAAAAACACAAAACAAAATGCTCTGAGCAGCAAAATCTGGCATTACACAATGCCTAGTGGCATATAATATCCACAGGAAAAAACTCTATTGTCTCACCTCAGACACGGTCAAACACTTTTCCCAGTATATGGAATGCAAAAAAAAAAAAAACATAACAAATTCGGACAAACCCTGCATCCCAATTTGCATACTATCCATACTAAATAGTACTCGAAAATAGAATTAGTATGTCCCAAATCATAGTATGTTGAAAAGAGTATTCCAAAGATACCCGGATGGTTTACTATTTCTGGTCAATATTTGAAGTGCGGATCGATATGCACTCTAACGGCTGATATTGCTCACAACCCATTGCGAGTTGGACGATAGTTCGATTAGAACTACAAACACGGATAAAAAGCGTTAAAAACTACAAACATGGCGGATGTGCGAGTCCGACGGTTAAGAGAGAGGTTTAGATAAAGGGGTTTGAGTGACCAACTATCAGTATTTAACCTGACAAAAATATATTTTTTCAGTGTTGTCCTGTCCACATTATAATGCAGCAGCATTGTGAACTTTTGTAATGACACGTTTGGCCATTAACTTTTAAATGCATCATTATATTAAAACTGCAGACATTAGGTAAGTTTCTGCCTTAAAGACACATAGATGGCAGATCAACGTGCGGCTACATTTCTCTCCAAAACGGTAAACAAATTAAACCGAATGTGGAGAATTTTAACTGTGACGAATCTGACGATGATTGGGCAGTTAAACAGTGATAGGATGCATGTAACTAAGCAACAGAGTCCGTTAAAGATGGCAAAGTAGTATGTCCTGATGCGTGCATACTTTTCTGCTACACACTCAAAAATATGTACTTTTTCTTCACAAAAAGAGAACATACTTTTAGGATGAAGTATAAGTAGGTGAATGGGGACGCAGCAAATGGCTTAAACAGTCAAATTTCCCGCCAAACACTAGTGGGATAATCCATTGTCACAGGGGTGGGACCTTTTCTGGAAACATTCATCACCGAACTACACAGCTAAATGTCATATCAATATTATAAGTACATGTTCAAAACTCATATCTTAAATCCCCCTCATTATGCTAGAAACAAACCCAACCTATAAACAGAAAAAAAGAGGAAGAAAAAAAAACATTTAATCACTTCATAACACTTACATCTCTCCCCATGTTTGGAAAAGGGTATGATTGATCAGACAGCAAGCTCTGTTTACACACGATACCTGATCCAGCCTCCACACTGCAGGTCCTGAAAGATCAGATCTAACATGCTATATTATGCAAATGAACAATAAAGACATAATTTAGAACAGCCAATGGGTTGCTATTCTCCTTACCAAACATTAACAAGTTAAACCATACATTTTGGCATTACCCCCTCACCCATGTACATCACAGCATAAAGTTTTTCACACACAATTCAAACACAATGAATTTACCCAGCACTAGTCTGACATACTCATGATGATGTCATTGTCCAGGTTCATCATTACACTATCCCTTTAATGGGACAGTTCATATCAGATTTTGTTGTTGATTTGATGTTATTTAAGTGTGAGTGTAGCAAGCGTTTATTGAGATTTCAAGATTTCCCCATTCAAGTTTATAGTGCTTGGCTTGTAAAAGCAGCCCAAAGGCATTGCAAATATGGTCACTGAATGAACAGTCTTTCCTTGAAAGGGAATTTGTTTAAAATAAGTAGGTAAAGACCGAGATAAACATCTGGATCTGTTTCATAGCCTGACCTTACAGATGTTATAGACTTCTTTATCCCATCTACAGTTCCCCCTCCCCAACTAGAGAAGAATGTTAGTCATGAGGACGTTTAGAGGAGGTTTATTTTGGTAAAGGATGTAATGAGCATGATTGTGTGCTGATTACACTCAGCCAACGTACTGGAGTGTCTTGGGTGAGCTACGAAGAGGAGATGAGGGTAAAAGCGAGCGGTGACAAGCCTCATTAACAGAAAATACTCTGCTCTGCTGCCGAGGCCCTGCCGCTGATGAGGAACCTAACTGCTAGACTCTCTAATTATGCGCTGTAACCGCCATCTCGCAGAAAGCAATAACCCCCACCTCTCTGCATATGCAAATATGACAGACCCGATCATTAGGTTTTATGCCTCAAAGCCAAATTGTTATTGTAAAGCCATTGAAGCCAAGGGCAAAGACGTAAAACTCTATCACGCATTTTGACACATTTTTTACGAGCTTTCCTCAATAAAGGAACAAATGTTATTGAATGTCATGGATAGTCAAGGGTAATGTGCCATGAAAGTATTGTTTCAAATCAAAATAATTATTTGATGCTTTGTTAAAAAAAAAAAAAAGTGAAAGAAATGGTAGATTTTCAGAGCCAAGAATGTATAATTTGGCTTGTTCTCCACTCCGTGTTTCCCAGTATTTTGCTTAGCGTGCCATATTGAAATTTCATAATGATGCCCACAAATTATGTCCCATATGTTCATGGGTCTTGTGCTCCATGCACTCAGTCCTTTGACTATAAAAAACAATTTCAAAACGCGTTCCGCTGCTGATTTTAAATGCACTTTTGGTATTTCAGAGGACAAACTTTTACATTGTTTTGTTTTCATTAAAATATGAGAAAGTAGACCTACATCTACACTCACAAAATTAAATAAATAATAATTGGTCGCATTTGCCCTTGCTTAAAACCCTGACAGTGAAGCTTTCCACTGATCCACTTATAATGGAGTTCAGTTAGCCTGACAAGCCAGACCCACATCAAGATGTTTGGTCTGGAAACTCACCATTGACAGGGCTCAATCCGAGGGGCGGGATAAACGGTTGTCTTTCAAACTTCCTTTGCACGCGATAGGATAGTGCTACCACCAACCAGAGCAACCAAGGTGAAGCAGAGCTTGTTGATAGATTAAACTTTTGGCAAAACTCTGAACACATTTTCTCTTTTTAAGAATGACTTCAGTGCCGTTCTTTGTTCTTTTCTCAGAGAAAAGCTTAACTCCAAGTCTTACAGAGTCGCGGTCAAAGCTGATTCGAAAGACTGCAGTTTGCCAGTTTCTGTGTTTACTAGAAGCACGCCAACGCCCCGTCATTATGGCCCCGCCCACTGA
Organism: Pseudorasbora parva; assembly: GCF_024679245.1. NCBI lineage: Eukaryota > Metazoa > Chordata > Actinopteri > Cypriniformes > Gobionidae > Pseudorasbora > Pseudorasbora parva. The sequence continues at coordinate 28,663,269 of NC_090172.1, forward strand.
CTCTATACACAATGGCCCTCATTTATCAATCTTGCGTAGAAATGGGCGTATATGTTGGCGTAAAATTATGCTTACACTCCTCTCACCGCCTGATTTATGAAGCTGTGCACACCTCTGCAATCCAGGTGTACGCAATACTTGCCCTTGATAAATGCGGCGGCTGAAAACGATCGTCATTAGAATAACACGCCCCTATTCAAGTCTCCGCCTCCCCCACACCCTCATTTTACACCATGGATACAGAAGACGGCAAAGAAGTAAAACTTCTCTGACGTGGAGATTGGGCGCGTCTTAATAATCTTACTAGTCCACTAGTCAGGGCACTGATTAGGACATAAGTCAATGGGCTGACTCCCTGATCAGTGCCCTGACTAGTAGACTAGATTATTGAGACGCGCCCATCAAGACCATCACCAGGGAAGTGGAAAAAAATTAAATTGTTTTATTTGGGAGTAAGAGTGGGATTAAAGGTACCCAAAAAAATAAAAATATGGACCCAAATTACGAGTAGCCTACTGTTAATAGTGTGGAGGTTGAGAAGCGCACTCCAGTAGTTTAAATAGCTGTTTGGATGATAAATTAGGCCTACCTGACAGTGCATTATTTTACAGCACATGTTTTGAAACAATTAGCATTTAATGTCGTATCACGGCACATGTATTGGGGTGTACGATATGATGATGTGATGTGGAGTAGCCTACCATTCATTCACATTAATAATTGCATGACAATTTGTAAGATTCTTTTTATTATTATTATTATTATTATTATTATTATTATTATTATTATTTAAAAGAAGAAGAATGTAATTTGTATTATTTTGTCAGTCTGAATTATTCAGTCCCAGTCCGTGCGCAGCTGCCGCACAGGCTCGCAACTGAAGGAATACATGCCTCAAATGCTTTGGTATAGTCACACAAATTAAACATTGAAGTCTATGTTGCACAAAAATAAACACCGAAGTTTATAATTACTATGTTGTTGTTGTTTTTACAGTGGGTCATAATATAGCATATCTTTGTCAGTGCGTTTTGTGGTGTTAGAAATAGTTTTTCTGTGCATTTTCGCACTAACTCAAAACGTGCGTACACCACCTCCTGAGCTGGCATAGGATTTGAGCGTGCTGTACGCGAACGTCCATATTGATAAATCTCAAAGTCACTGTGGGTTTGGGTGTACGCAAGGTGTATGCTCGAAATTTGATGTTCGCACTTTTGATAAATGAGGGCCAATGTGATTGGCCCAGCAAGAGTTTGGCGATTACTGCTCAGAAGGGTATAGAGAGACGACACTCGCTGGCAGATTAGATTTGCTGCCGCTAGGGTGCGTCTAGATTTCTAGGCTAGAGTTCAGTGAACCAGCTTGGAGAACACTGGAGACTCTAGAGTATGCGGACCTGTCAGGCTTAACCATACCTAATAAAATACCATATAGTTGCTCAGATGTACATTGCAAAAGATGTGCTAATATTTACTGCACTTTGGCATGGTTTCCCAAAAGTCAGCTTGTGCAGATAATTACTGGGAAAAAAGCCTACAAAACAATTTTTTAAAAAACCAATTAGCAAGTTAAATCCATTTCTTTTTCTTTTAGCACATTTAGAAGTGTTTTCAGTTTGTGTACATGTGTGTGTGCTGTGAGAGAGAGAGACAGTATGTGAGTGACAGTGATGGAGAGGTGGAAAGAGAAATTGTGAAGGAATTTCAGCATTTTTTTTCTTTGAATCTTTCTGCTTGTCTGTCTCTCTATTTCATTCTCCTTCGTACAGCTTTGGAAAGACACATGTCTCACTGCTCTCAATTTCAGGCTCTCTCTCTCTCTCTCTCTCTCTCTCTCTCTTTGGGTGACATTTCTGCATTACAGACCATATTGCTTTCCTGTCATTAAACTTCTTTCACATCGCACAGTGATTTATCAGCATCAGTGTTGTGTATAGATGTATTCATAGCATAATAAAAACGAGATGGTTAAGTTACAGATCTATTGTGAAGTAACTTCTTCAATCAAATCAAACTTCAATTAAGAGTAAAATCTCTTAATGAAGCGGGATATGCAACTAGCTAATTAGCCCATTAAAATAAATTAAGTTATTAAAGTATTAATGTTCCTTCTGTATATTCGACCCACATTAAATTAGGTTTTCACCCCGGTTGTTTCTCAGAGCGTCAACCGTTTATTAAAATTCAGATGGATGTCAGGCGATCCAACACTACATTGCTGACATACCATATTTGCACTAATACAATTTACACATTCTGTCTATTGGTAAATTGTGTTTGCTCTGAAGTCTAAATGGCATGCTTCCAAATTTAAATCGAATGTTTTTGTATTGATCCCACCGGCTGTTTTTATTTCCTTATCTAGGGCTGCCACGATGGACATGTGTCTGTCGTTGATGAGGAACGTGTTGTGGGCTTGTGTCGCTCATAACATCCACCTTCTTTAGCATTGGGCCAGGTTAATATTATTACAGAGCAATTGAGGAGATAAATCTCTAATTGAAATTTGAAAGCAGACCACCACAGACAGATTGCCTCTAGTCTAACGTGGCAGAGAGGGAGAAAAAAAAAATCAATGCGTATTAAAAAGGACGCTGCGCAAGGCAATTAACAGCTCATCTGCAACTAGTTTCTGGAGGGGCTGGAGCGGCATGTCGTTTGAGACAGCGTCATTCCATGGGGTCACTACTTCCCATAGGGCTGTTTTTCACTGAACACATTTGTTTCTTTAGAATTAATTACCTCTTCCAAAACAATAGTGACATATTTGCTAGTTGGCCTAGTCAATACAAATGTCAATCTAACTTGGACAGTTAATTTGCCAATATGTTACCAAGTTGATCGATTGTGCCATTTACCAACAATATATTTACTAATATTAAAACATCAAACATCAATTAACAATGAATACCATAAACATCAAATGTGACTATTGAACAATGTTAAAAACGAACACTCATTGATATCTCATGATACCTAATGGATCAGCTGACAAACTGAACCATATGGTAAAGTGTTGCCTTACTATTTTTCACATTTTAGAGTAATAGTAATGGTACTAATGCCAGAAATACTGTGAAGTACTTTTTTTTTTACTGATGGCATGTGTTGCCTATGCATAATGCATAAATGCACCAGCCTGCTGTAACATTTCAAGGCTATTACTGGAACAATTCATCATTTAAATACTATTTAATGCAGTGACATGTTCAGAAAGTACAGAACATGAGGACATGTCAAGTGAATTCAAGTCAATTTTGAAAAACACTATACAAATATCATTTTAATGCGGCTTTTACAGAAATCAGGCTTTTGACTCCTCAGCGAATAAGCCAAAAACTAAACATACAATCAAACAAGCAAACAAAAAACTATGTTTAGGTGAAGAGGGTAAAAAGCTGCCTTCCGTGGCAAGACACATTTTAAATGTTCAGTTAAGTATATATGCTGTTTTATATATTATCTTATCTATACATTTATAATCATAAGACGCATCTTTTCCAACTGCACCTGATCAATAAAGACTAGCACTAAACTATCCAATTACATTTTCAGTTTGTTTGAAAAAAAATAAATAAAAAATAAACACTTGTTTGTGTACTCTACCCAATAAACTGAGACTTCTTACAGCACTTACAGGTTGTTGCCTTTGTTTGTTTCGTTGCTTCTATTGCTCTCCCCTTTTTGTAAGTCACTTTGGATAAAAGCATCTGCTAAATGATTAAATGTAAATGTATGTTATGTTAGTCGTATGTGTGATATGCGTGTGTCAACAAACTCTTTTTACATTAAACAATGTTAAACAATGGCTTTTGGCTCCTTTTTTGTAGTGTGCAAAATCTTTGGCATTTAACATAAATCTTAGGGAACATATAAATAAAGGTTATGGGAATATTTGTAAATTTGTCACAGTAATAGCAGTGTTTCTGTTTTAATTATCTTTTTCTTTTTTTCAATTATAAAAACAAAACAAAAAATAGGAAGGTGTGCAGAATTAAATATATATTTTTAAGTTAATTATAATTTTTTTCCTTAGAAAAATGTAACTTGGCTAGTGTGTCCTGAAAGCGTTGTGCTTAACGTTACGAAAGTCAAAGATTAAGTTGTGATTTACCATACCTTTCTCATGTATGAACATCGTCTGTATGGTAGCCTAACCATATAGGTAATTAAATAGCCTAACGCTTAGTGTTTGTTTGTTGTTGTTTCCCCCCCATAAATTGCTTTATCCAAATAAATCTATGGAGATGAGTTCCCTAGGAATCCCTGTCTAGTCCAAAGCCCCGCCCCCTCGCGCGTGGCGCTGTCCATCACAGTAGTGCTGCTCTCTGAAACTCCGCGAGCTCAGGCGCGCGCCCGAGCAGATCGCTGCTGAAGCGCGAGGCGACGGTGGGAAAGTTCTGCTGCTCAGACTCTGGAGGCTCACTGTCCAACGGACGAGGAGTGAATTCATGCACCATGGTCTGCTATTTGAACACTGTCGCTTGAATTTAGGAAGAGTGCTGTAAACTTACAATCATGTTTTGGACTATTTTGTTGCCATATTGTGTGACTTTTGTATTGGGAAATAAGACGGACGAACGAATACCTTTCTTTCACGGGCATGTGTTTGAGAACTCTCCTCCTGGCTCAAAAGTGAACGGACTGAGTATCCCGGTAAAGCGCATCGACCCGCAGAGATGGTGCTCCAAGTCCGGGATGCACCTAAAACTCCTGGGGGACAGGAGCGAAGATTTTCACGTCTTTGCCCACCACAAGCGAGGACACATATTACTGAAAACCTCTAACGTTCTCGACCGAGAGGAGCGCGCTGAATATTTCCTCAGTGTTGCTCTGTGCTGTCAGAGCTGCGCTTCAGCCGAGCGCGTCGTAGCCGAAGTTGCTTCTGTTAAAGTGGACGTGCTTGACACGAACGACCACGAGCCCACTTTCCAACATGCAGACGTGAAAATAACTTTGGACGACGCCACGGCCCTGAGGTCGGTGGTGTACACAGTAAAAGCGGAGGACATTGACAGTGGCAAAAACGCCGAGCTCATATACTACGCGCTCCCGAGAAACGGCAGTTTCTACGTAGTGCCCAAAACCGGCGACATCCTCCTTGTGGACTCGATTCTCGGTCTCGCGCAGCCAATAAAGTTCAGCGTGTTTGCGCGAGACCACGGCTGGCCCGCTCGGACCAGTCATAAAATGGACGTAGAGATCAGTCCGCGCCAATGGCCAGCCCTTCCTCAGTTCGATAACGGACTCTCTAGAAAGTCCCGCTCCGTGCCGGAGCCGCTGCTTATCACCGTGTCCGAAGACGCTAGTATTGGCTCAGTCATAATGAATCTGCACCCGGTGAGGTTTCAGTCCGCCAGCTTTGAGCTGATTCAACCGGACGCGGATAACTCTCCCGTCACCGTGAGTCGGGACAGCGGAGATTTGGTTATATCGAGACGGCTCGACCGAGAGACACAGCCGCTAGTGGAGATAACTGTAAAAGTACAAGATAAGCGAGGTGAGTGCGCCGTGACTAATCCAAATAGCTGTACAATACAACTATATGCCCTGGTCCCCTTTTCCACCTGTCCTGTACAGTACGTGACAGCGTCTCCAGCGCGTGCTGGCAGATTTCACCTGAACATCCCCCCAAAATGTATCCAAATCCACCTCCTCTCCCCTCAGATTGAACACGTCATATTCATCTTCCCTCATTACAGATTCAAAGTTCACAGGAATCAAAGTTTAATTATCACTCGAGGTAAAGTCTGACGTGTAATTGTCACGAGCCAATGTGCAGATGAAACCGCGGGTGCTGCACGAATGAAGCGTCCACTTGCATTTTGATACGGAAATGTATTCATAAACATCTGGGTGATAAATGCAGAAAATGACTTTTGTTTTGTAAAAAAAATAACACCAGTTTGATTTAATGTGAATTATGCAAATGTTTAGTTTTTTTCATCAACAGCATCTTTGCATCCATTTGACTTTATCTATAATTGTGGTCATTTTATGGTAATTTAAATTGGATTGCCTTAGTTAAATTCAAAGTTGTCAAAAAAAAAAAAAAGAACAAAATAACAAAAAGTGCAATAGCTTATCACTGCAGGTTGGCAGCAATTGTTCAATTAAGTTCAAGTCTTCATTTTTAGCTGGTTGTGCATATTGCTTTATTCATCAAATCATGATTTTTCTTCTCCGTACCTCATTTGGCTTTGAATAATTTTCTCCATTTATACAGGTCATTCAGTCAATGCTCAGCAATTTAGGTCTTTGTGTGTGTGTGTGTGTGTGTGTGTGCAGGGAGAGAAGGAGGGAATTTGTGAAGATACTCTCATGGGTCCTTTTACCAAATAATATCCTTCTTCTCCCTTCACCTATAATTGCGTCCTTTGCATTTCAAGGTGAACCCCATGCATCAAGCAGACTTTAGGCACAAACCCGGGGTGATTTACTCCTTTTTTTTTTTTTTTTTGGAGATTGTGCTCTACTTTCCTTCATCTGCTTGCATTAGCCATGTAATCCCAACTCATTCACTTTTTCATTTTGGGGATTTAAGACTGGCAGCTCAGTTAGAAGAAACTGGAGGGAAGATGATGAGTTTAGTGGAATGTGCTCATATTTGAGCAGTTGACCGGGCATGATTTAGCAGTCTGTGATTTAATTAGTGTTGGTTTGTTAATCAGGGGCTCTCTGCCTGCTGGACCTGCAGCTCTGGAGCTACTGCTTTTTTTGCGTCTGTGTTCCTAGCATATGTTCAAGGGCGCTTGTTTGTGCGTGTGGGAATGTTTGCATGTCTGTGAATGTTGTGCGACGTGCGGTCCAAGCTTAGCACAAACGGTGAAGCCAAACAGCTGGTTTTAATGAGGAGTAAGAAGAGCATCTGCTGACCTCACATTTGCCTGTGGCTTATTGGAAGTAATGAGCTTTCAGGTAACCACATGTATTTAAAAGATGGGGATTTTTTTTTTTCTTTTTTTTTTTCATGTGTATAAGATATTTATATCTTTCCTCTACTTTACCTTGGGGAAATTGCATTTGTTTAAATTAAGCTTGTATAAATACTACAATGTGGAACATCATCACATTTCCAAGACAAAATTCTCTTTTGAATTAGCTAAACAACATTTTTTTTTTTTAATTAAGAAGCAAAAAGTGAGACTTTACCATCTGAGCAAATGTGTGATCATGCCGCAAAAAATTAGCAAGATCACAACCTTGCAAAGAAATTGATGACGGCCTCTATGGCAACTTTACAACCTCAAAGCTATACTTTGATCTTCTGTAGGTATTCAATGATTAATGTATAGAGAAGGCCAAAACAAAGTCTAAATGCACTGGTTAGGCCACTCATTTTCTCATATACAATATTCTCCAGAACAATCAAAGAAGTGAGGTGAATGTAGAGTGTCTTTATTATCTCGCACTGCTGTCAAGATTGCTGAATGTTAACAAGGTCTACCTCTCTTTTCTTGACTTTCCTCTTCTGTACCGCTTTCGTCCGGTAACTGGATGAATATATAGTGTGGCATCTAAATTTGTTATACCTGACCTAACACAAAGCAAATATTTTAATTTTGAAATGATTTGATACCCGTGTCAAAACTACCATTAGTTTTGTTTTTGTATATATATATATATATATATATATATATATATATATATATATATATATATATAAGCCACAAATTACTCTCACAATATTATGCTATTCATTTAAATGTATCCTTTTGACATTTGACAAATTTTACAAGCATGTCTAAAGAGACACACACACACAGAAAAATCAAGCTTAAAACAACTCCTTAAAACACAATTTACAAATACAATGACTAGCACTGTCACGAGAAATCCCCTTAATCGTTAAAAGGACAAACACAAAGACATCTTTTTCCTCAGCGGACATCCAAACTGATTTTGTGATTATGCATATACGATTGATCAAAAGAATAGCAGCTAAATACAGGTAATAGACACAAAAAGTCAATTTCTCTCTCTCTCTCTCTCTCTCTCTCTCTCTCTCTCTCTCTCTCTCTCTCTCTCTCTCTCTCTCTCTCTCTCTCTCTCTCTCTCTCTCTGTATGTGTGTGTATATATATATATATATATATATATATATATATATATATATATATATATATATATATATATATATATATATATATATATATATATATATATATATAAGCTTCAGTGAAGCAACTCAACATTCATTCGTTACTTGTTCTAAAGACTGAATTAGTTTGAATTGGTAACAGAGGCTTGGGATCAACTGTTAAACTGTCAACTTGAGATTTTGAATCCATGGCGGAAGGAAGTAGTTCTACTCAAAAGAATGTTTTTAAAGTTGTTTCTTATTTATTTACTCACTTGTCGAACTGTTGTATAAATGCAATATCACACTCATAGCCGTGCAATTTGGCTGTTTATCAGCATGCTGTGATTACCTATGGACTAAATTTTGCATTGGCATTTTTGCAGTGCAAGTATACAGAAGTGATTGATATGCATGTGCCTTTATAAATCTTCATAAATGTAAATTATTCCTGACATCATCTCTCTTCCGACAAATCACACCATACATCTCCATTTTTCCTTGCATGTTGATGTGCTGTGTTGTGTCTGTAGAATCACTGAGTGAGTAAGTGAGATAATTTGGCAAAACAGTCCAGTCTGAGTTGTCTTTCTAGGTCTTTCTTTCCTTTTCCCCCTGCATTTCTTCATTATCTTTCTCACTCTCCACTTCACGTTCTATCTTTTCCCTCATAACCCTTCTACTTTCTTGTCAGAGCACGTCTGATGCTGCCAGTCTTTGTGGTATCAGTGCTGTGGGATCAATTAACCCCCGCACAGAGGATGCCGATAGATAGTCTGTGTGTGCTTGAGTATTTGTGTGTTTATATCAATGACAGTCCTCAAACCAATCTCAACAGTGCAATATAATCTTACCTAAGAAATGCCATCGAATGTCTTGCTCAAGCCCTCTTTCTCTCTCAATTAGACACGATGGTGTTGAGCTCCTTGTAATTCTGTGCAAGTTTACAGATTGAAAAGAGATTGACACTAGCCTATTCTTCTCTTTTTCTCTCTCAGCTGGTCTAGTACGTTCTTCTCTTAGTATTTTTTTCCCTCTATATTTCATAAGGAATATAGTCCTCATTATTATTCTTGCATGAACATGGCCCAGGTGTCCAAAACCATAGTTTTTGCATTAGGCCAGCAAGCATGTGTTTTGCAAGGGAGATTCTTAGCCCCTCTCTGGTAATGGCCCTAAACACCCACATCACCAGGGCTTAATTTGAATGACAGGCTCAATGTTTTTCTGGGTCTTGACCAGCCTTCAATACTGAAAATCTGTTAATCTGGTCAGCATGAGCCAAAGAGTTACCGCAGCATATGGGGAGCTTCTTCCGCCATGGACACAGAGGAGCTAGCAAATGCTTCACAGGGTCAAACATTTGCACACGCACACACATAGACTCAAACAGTTGAGCAGAAGCCCTGAAACTGTGTGCAAAACCTGCCCTCTAGCAGACAGTACATTTATACTTCCACATGAACCTGGTGCCACATGAGTACACTTGTTTTCCCTTTCTATGCTTGCCATACAGTTCAGGGCTGTCAAAATTAGCGTGTTAACGCATGCAAACATTTTTTTCTTCTCCAGTTTAATGCTTTAAAATCATTTAACACAATTAACACAGCATCCATTTTATAAATTTTTACTTGATATGATGTTATCGATTATTCAACTGCTATTAAACCATTCAAGCATAAGACACAAAAGAGAATGCAATGTGGTATTGGTGCGTTTCGGTGAATCTCCTGTCTGTGTGACACACACACACTAAATTATGCCTAAATGCCTGTTTTGTCACATCAATCTTAAATGAGCTAAATTAAGTCTTAAATAATGTAAAGATTTCAGACAGAGATTTCCTTTTTATTGTGAAATGAGAGGGTCTGTGGCTCTCATTAGGAAGAAGAAAAAAAAAGGTTAACAGTGATGTCAGTGACCACTATTCAGAATTTTATGACAGTCATGCTGCTTTTTTGAAGGAAGCGTATACACTTTGCAGAAGTGTATGCAAGTTTTGGGACATACTACTTTGTCATAATTGCATCTTTATAGGACAGCTCTGTCGCTTAGTTACGTCCATCCTTTCACTGTTTAAACTGCCCTGTCAATCATCTTGTCATCTTGTTAAAATCCTCCACATTCAATTTAATTTAATTTCCTATCATTTCCGAGAGAAATGTAGCACGTTGATCTGCCAGTCATGGGTCTTTCATGCAGAGACTCTCCTCATGTATTTGCAATTTGTATAATGATGCATTTAAAATGTAATCACCATACATATCATTACAAAAGTTCACCATGCTGTTGCAGATAAAATATATCTGATAACGTTGAATAAATATCTTTTTGTCAGGTTAGACAATGATAGTTACTCAAAACCCTTTCTCTAAACCTACTTAACCATTTTACTCATATATCCGCCATGTTTGTATACATTTTTGCAATTTTTATTCATGATTGTAGTTTTAATCGAATCCACATTAAAGATTTGATTTAATTCATTATTAGGCATACACAGCCGTCATACATTATTACAATTCAAGTCTAATTTATTTGTTAAAACTTAGAAGCCATAGAGAGAACACTTTTTTTCCATTAAACAACATTATAATACAATAGTCATAATTCAATTATTAATTTTCTCTTTATTCATTAAAATGCATTATATCAGCATCAAGCCTCATTATAATTGGTAAAAAATGATCACTCAATATTACACAACACCAATTATTAAATACAACTACACATTTCCTGGTGGTAATGCCATAAATGTGTCCTACCTGTCGTGACATTCCCTAATCTGCCTTCTCTTAAACAATTTTTTTTTAAATCAAGGTAAACAGTTCCCAACAAAAGTATTGTTTAGTGTAAAACATGTTGAAGATTAGATAACAGGCTTTTGATTAATTAAATAAGCTATTCACTCACAAAAGCTGTTTATTCAGCGTAAGCCTCTCCTCCATTGATATCCATTAAAAATAAATCTGCCTCTTTTCTTCTTCCCTGTATACTGCCAAAGCTGGAATGTTAGTTTTAGGCGCTACACTTTTTTGGCTGATGGTTCCAGTGGCTTTGGCTGTAAGAAAATGGAATGCATGTTAGGTGTGGCATGTTTTAAAGTGACAATAAGGATAATCGAACAAAAGAAGACAATTACTCACTACTTTTGACTATATAACCTTTCTAGCTTTGTAGTATACACAAATCAGGCATAACATTATGACCGGTGAAGTGAATAACACTGATTATTTCTTCATCACGGCACCTGTTAGTGGGTGGGATATATTAGGCCAGTGATTCTTAACCTTTTTTACTCAAAGGCCCCCCTCATCTCCGAATCAATACAGCAAGGCCCACCGACACCACCAAGATACACCCCCCCCCCTATTATTTTTAAACAAAAGATTTTCAAGATATATTAACCTTCAGTGTTCTTTTTTGCAAACATACATTGCAGACATTCTTTACAACTTAGAAGTACTTACTCTGCTCAGTTATACAGTACAAGTACAAATAAGCACAAATAAGTCAACCTGCCATACCAGACAAGACCACAGGGAGATGCCAAATAACCGCATATAACTACTATACCGATCCATTCATAATTAATAAACACACTAAGATACAAATAAAAAATAAAATAATTCTGAATGTGTGGAAGTCGATGTCATCAGTGAACAGTTCCTCTGTTAGAAAAGGCAATCATGTCTATGGAGCAAACTTTTCCAAAACACACTTTGGCGAGCTTCCACTATTTAACACTCACAGTACTTTCATTTTGACAACTACGTGAAAATGCTTGAACAAGGTTTGTTTGCGCATCAATAATAATGTACTACTCGCGCGTGCCTATAATGTATGACTCCTGCACGGCACTGTAATCATCTTTACCTTCATTAGAATCATCATCCAAACAAAACTTTATTCAGTGAACCAAGGCTTCAAGCACACATGGCTCGCGCACCAATTGTTAAGGTCAATATGAATGAATAATATATTCAAATTCATTTTAAGTTATCTTGCGGCCCACCCAGAGGACCACTGAGGCCCTCTAGAGGGACGCGGTCCACAGGTTGAGAACCACTGTATTAGACAGCAAGTGAACATTTAGTCCTAAAAAAGTATGTGTTAGAAGCCGATAAATGGGCATGCGTAAGGATTTGAGTGAGTTTGACAAGGGGCAAATTGTGATGGCTAGACGACTGTCAGAGTATCTCTAAAACTGCAGCTCATGTAGGATGTTCCCGGTCTGCAGTAGTCAGTATCTATCAAAAGTGGTCCAAGGAAGGAACAGCGGTAAACCGGTGAGAGGGTCATGGGTGGCCAAGGCTCATTGATGCACGTGGAGAGCGCAGGCTTTCCCATGTGGCCAGATCTAACAGACAAACTACTGTAGCTCAAATTGCTCAAGACATTAATGCTGGTTCTGATAAGGTGTCAGAATACACAGTGCATCGCAGTTTGTTGTGTATGGGGCTGCATAGCTGCAAACCAGACAGGTTGTCCATGCTGACCCATGTCCACTGCTGAAAGGCACCAACAGTGGGCACGTGAGCATCAGACCTGGACCACAAGGGCAATGGAAGAATGTGCCCTGGTTTGATGTACTGCGTTTTCTTTTATATCACGTGGGTGGCCAGGTGCGTGTGCTTATCTGGGGGACACATGGTACCAGGATGCACTATGGGAAGAAGGCAAGCCGGCAGAGGCAGTGTGATGATTTGGGCAATGTTCTGCTGGGAAACCTTGTGTCCTGCCATCCATGTGGGTGTTATTTTGACACGTACACCTACGTAAGCATTGTTGCAGACCATTATGGAAACGGTGTTCCCTGGTGGCTGTGGCCTCTTTAATCAGGATAATGCAAAAATGGTTCAGGAATGATTTGCAGAGCACAACAACTTGGCCTCCAAATTCCCCAGATCTCAATCCAATCGAGCATCTGTGGGATGTGCTGAGCAGACAAGTCCGATCCATGGAGGCCCCACCTCACAACTTACAGGACTTAAAGGATCTTCCCGCTAACTGTAGCAAAGTATGTTCATGTGGGTAGGAAGGAGGTGGGAACTGGCGAACATTTAAAATACTTAATAAGACTTAAATAAATAAACAAACTGATAATAAAAAACACAACATAAATTCCAGGCCTGGTCCTCTCTCCTCGTTCACTGTCGTCACTCCTCCAATAAAAAAAAGAGGTCTGGGTTCATGTGAAGATTGTTTTAATTTCACTTAAATTAAAAGTTGTTATATGTTTTTGAAGCCAAATAAATGTTAACATGTATTCATTATACTGTAGTGCCAAATGGCTATATGGCTAAACTTGAGAAACTATACATTTCTTAGAGACATTGGTAGCAGTAATTGGTATCAGTGATGCAGGCCTTCTTTCATAAAAAGATGCCAATGCCATACTAATAATAATATGTTTGAAATATAGGCTACTGTCTTTGTTGTTTTTTACATTATTTTGGGGGTTAAAAATGTGAAATGATTACAATACAAAATATATGAAAAACTTTAATATTAGGTGTTTATTACAGGAACATATGCAATTAATTAGTTACTTTTTACCGATTGACAGCTTAGCAGTAACTTACAATTGAGAAACATAGTACTTACTTTGCTAAATGATGCCACCAGCACATCCTCTAGAACAGATATTTTGTTTTGAAGACAAAGCTTTCTCTGTAAAAATGTTTTTGACCTACATTCAAACCAAAGATGTGTATCAAAAAGCATCTTAATAGGTCTGCAAACATTGACTTTCATTTTTATGAAAGAGTTTTTTTGTTTTTGTTTTTAACAAAATAGTCCAAGAACACAGTATTTTACTGCACAGTTTTTTTTTTGTTTTTTGTTTTGTTTTTTGTTTTGTTTTTGAGTTAAAAGCAAGGGTTGGGTGTTTAATGGCTGTCAGGTGAGAGAGAGAGAGAGAGAGATAGAGAGAGAGAGAGAGAGAGAGAGAGAGAGAGAGAGAGAGAGAGAGAGAGAGAGAGAGAGAGAGAGAGAGAGAGAGAGAGAGAGAGAGAGAGAGAGAGAGAGAGAGCTGCTGGTGTTTGCAATTGGTAATGTTTTGGTTTGTCCAAAGGATGAAGATAAAGCATGTGTAAAGACTGACAGATATGGAAAGAGAAAACTATTTAAATAATTTAATGAACTCTAGAGTAAATGAATATTTAATGTAACAATGTAGCAAATATGGAAACACCTCACAAAGTCAGAGAGAATCATAAAGCTACAACTATTTAGTGAGTACAGTATGAGAACAGCAGCGGTTCAGACCTCATTCTGTAAAATCTAAGCATACGTTAAGGCATTATACAATTTTGTGGGAGTTATGTGGTAAACAATAGGCGTAATATGTAATATATTCTGTCCACACAATGTCTGACAGAACGAATAGGAGGTGTGTTACAATCCAGATAACCATGTAACATCGCAAGCTCCAGACATGCCGAGTTACCCTAAGTGGAACAAAATCAGATGTAGCAGATGAAAAGTGCACTGTGGCATGTCTCAGAACATTGGTGTTAGAATGTTTGAACAGTGGTGGCTCCAGTTAATCATGTCCGTGAAAGCAGGTGTGAGTGTAAGTCATCCAGTTTTCTGCTGTGTTGTGTTCATGCTTGATTCAGGAAGCACTTCCAATTTTCTGTATTTTCTCTCTGATGAATTGAGTGCAGTTTGTCAAACAATCTTTTGATAGCTTTTTGAGTATTTTTTTATGGATTCAGATGAGAGAGAAGTTTTTCTGGCATGCATAAAGAAATTGAGGATATATGTCTTTAGAATGTTGTGGTTAATGATATAAATGAGATGTCAGTGGATAATCAGCACATTTGACTTGATGTATTAATGAACAAATTACTCAAATCTGAAACTAAAACAAATTACTCTCCCCCTCCAACATATACAACATGTGCATCACAAGTATTTGACTTCTTATTTGCATCAACTGTCTGGTTTCCCTAACAACCTCACCACTGACAGGGCGAAGTTGCCATGGCAAAAAACAATGTTTCTGACATTGAAGGGAAGCTCTGTGATATTTGCCTCTGACCATGTCCACACTAATACTGTTTTGTTTGAAAATGCATATTTTTCTCTTGTTTTGGCCTTCTGTCCACACCGAGACAATGTTTTAAAGGGGTCATATAATGGTACACGCACTTTTACAAGCTGATTGTATGGAAATGTGTATTGGCAGTGCCTGTACACAACCATCCTATAATGATAAAAATCCATCCAGTGTTTTTTTTAAATTTTTGATCTCCTTATGTTTTCTCCTTTCTCAAATCAAGTCGTTCAACCTTGTTTACTGAACGCAGAACGAACCTTGCAAAAGACTTTTAAAAATGCAGGTTGAAATAAAATGCTGCGTGAGCTTAACCAATCAGCATGGTCAGTGCCCAAGTCCCGCCCTCGAAAGTTCCTGAACTTTGAAAAAGTACTACCTCGCGAGCAGGGCCGTTTGGAGGGGGAAATATTTATCCGGAACTTCATTTAGACCCTGGTTCCTGCGGTCAAAACTGTTGGCTATCATCGCCTGAGTAAACATCAGTAAACGACACGATCATGTGCTTCGTCATTCAAATGCGCTAACGGTTACTCCATTGTTGTTCGGATGTATAACATGTATAACGTTACACTAGTCAGACGTGCAAAACCGTTTTGCTTGCTACTGCTAAGATTTAGTCGCATACAATAGTCCATAAACCGAATCATGTCCTCATAAACTGCGAGTAAACACACACAAATGTTGACAGTCCACTAAATACAGTACATACCACAGAGACGGACGTCCTGCTGTTGTTGTTTCTCCTGTTCAATTTATTTCAGCCTCGGGATCTGATTCTGGATCATTATCTGTATTAGCTGAATCTGATGGATAGCCATGCGTTTCTCCACGCTTGAGGACGTCACCGCTTTGCGCTCTCGTCATTCTTTAGCTCCGCCCACATGATAGGCCTCCAGGTGCTCGGTTTTTTCCGGAAAGACTCGGTACAGCCCATATTTATTTTATAAATATAATAAAACTAAAGACTTTCGGAGATATGAAGGATGCAATACTACTCTATAGGTACTCAAGATTGACATGAGATTGACTGAAACTAAGTGTTTCACCCCCCCTTTAAACTGTTATGTGTTGGTTGATTGTTTGTATTATTTTACTTGTTATTACAGTGTGGATGTGAGAATTTTTAGTGAAGAAAAACGTTAGTGTGGATGGAGAGCCTTTTGAAACGAAATCTCTGTTTTCAAATCAATCCGGATTAATGTAGACGTAGCCTCTGATGAGTAACACATAAATGGATATATACTGGAATGGTTCACAAAAAATTCTAATCATTTACTCTGTATGTTCTGTGGAACATAAAATAACATATTTAGAGTAAACTTGTTGTCCAAAAAAAAAATCTGCATACACATTGCACATCTTATGACCAAAATTCCCAATCATATGGACTCCTATTGAAATGACTGGATTTCACCCTGAAAAAAAAACAGCGGTAAATGTGACCACTCCTTTCTTTTGCATTTTAAAAAGTCAATTATTGCTTTAGCCATATTCAACTTAAACATTTAACATTTAGAAAAGTTAAACATTTAGAGCACGTGAACTGACTTTAACTGTGCGTACACAAACAGACAAATTGGAACACATACCCTACAAGGCCTATTAAGAAGCGAATAAAAGCTGTATGACAGAATGTGTGAGTGCCATGGCCCCATCATCTTTTCTTCTCTCGATCTCTCTATTCCTCACTCCTCAGGGAGACACGCTCAGTATTGGTAATTGCGAGTTCATGCTGTACACAGCCTATATCCTACAGCTCCTCTTAAATTAGCCTTGTGTCACTGCGTTTGTGCCCCAGACTCTAGATTGAATGTGCGTTTGTGTGGTTATATAAGGATCTGTTTATATGCTTATCATGCTTGTGTAAGCAATGCTTCTGACCGTGTTTGTGTGTGCATGTGCGTGTGTGTAAGGCAGGCAGGCAAGGCATACTCTGCGATAGCTGGATTGCTTAATTATCAGATGGCAACTAGGTACAGGTCCATCTCTCTCTCTCTCTCTCTCTCTCTCTCTCTCTCTCTCTCTCTCTCTCTCTCTCTCTCTCTCTCTCTCTCTCTCTCTCTCTCTCTCTCTCTCTTCTCCATCTTGTGTATTATTCCATCACTGATTTCATCAGTCTGTCTACAATCTTGGCCCATCTTGGCATTGTTTTCTTTTTCTTTTCTTTTTCCACCATTTCATCTGTTCTGCTTAGGACTGTTCTGTGATTAGTTTGTATCCAATCTGGCTCTCTCTGATATAGGAGACTGTGAGTGTGGCGGCCAAGTCTTCTAATTGCCAGACTTAATCAAACAGACAAATGGGAGGATAGCAGGCAGCCTGTGACCTTTCCAAGATGGCATCCTCGCCTCGGCTCTTGAGCAAGATAGTTGCCAGCCAGCTCCTCTCTTAATAACGCTGACAAATGCAAGGGAGTCTGTGACTTCAGTACCATTTCCTGTCCGCATCTAATAGGCTCCGTGGCCTATGAATCGCTGGAGCCTGTGATGACTGCTAACTTTTCCGTGCCTCTGTTGTTGCCCACTGTGGCTAATGTTTGTCCTATGACATTCATCATAAGGATCGGTGATATATATGTGCGTTTGGAGGGAGTGTGTGGAAGCTGATGGCATATCCTGAGATTTGGCCCTGGAGAGCACTAGCTGAAAGTGATGCAACATTAGCGGGCAAACAGCTTTTGTGGTATAGTTTTAAAATGTAGAGAAAGGCCACATTTACACTTTCAACCAATTCAGGTTGTCTTTTTTTAAAGAATGGGTTATTTTGCAGATTTGATCTTTCATATATGGCTCTAAATCTGATATATGTCCCATATCTAAATCCCTGTAACAATTCTCTTATATCACAATGTTTTGTCATTATTATCCACTCAAACATCTACGCATGTGAGTGGCAACCCCAATCACAATTCACTAGTAAACTTGTTCACTCGATAGACTTTTGACACACACTCATGAACATAAATGGTATATTCCAGATTAAAGCGGCTCCTCTTTACATAATGACTTGAAAGCATATTAACTAAACTTTTAACATATCAATAATATTTATGATTTATACGTAACTAATAATTATAACCAAAATGTGGCAACTATGTATACACGAAAATGTATTGTATAAATGTAGGATTATGGGTTTGCGGTGGCACTTAAGATTATTGGTTACCTAATTTTTCTGTACAAAAAACTAAACACAAAAAACCCCACTAAGATTAATACTTTTAAAATAATACTAGCAATACTACTAATAATATAAAAACGCACATTTTGATATACTTCTGGGCTCATAAATATCTGCTTGCACTTTAGTGTTTTATCTTCTAGGCTTTGCTTTACGTGAAAGGCTAACATAATGAATGAAGCCAAATAAATTATTTTGACAGGAAAAAAACAAAACAAGTAAACAAGTTCTCTTGTATCATGTGAGTGTAAAATAGAGAGAGAGAGAGAGAGAGAGAGAGAGAGAGAGAGAGAGAGAGAGAGAGAGAGAGAGAGAGAGAGAGAGAGAGAGAGAGAGAGAGAGAGAGAGAGAGAGAGAGAGAGAGAGAGAGGGAGAGAGATGGCGCTTGTACACCAGAGTTTACGTTGCGTCAGATAACTGTAAATCTATACTGTTGTCAATTATCAATTATCCATTAATAATCAGTGTTGTTTACAAACATTCAAAGAACTTTAAATAGAATAAGCCCTTATAAAACTGGTGAAATCAGAGTCTTTCACTGCTCTACTCAAGGCTGTTTTTTGAACATGAAGGACATGAGTAAGAATGAATTTTTTCACTAATGTGCAGAATTAGCAAAATGCCACTTTATAAATGGTAAATGAGAGCACTGGGAATAATCACTTGGGATGTAAATTATGTTTTTTTTCCTCTTTTTTTCTAGATTCAAGTCTTAAAGGGGTGGTAAATTGAGAAATTGTCTTTCTTTTGAGCATTTGATATATAAAAGTCATGGTAATATAATAATATCCTGTAAGTTTCAGAGATGAAAAAAAAAAAAAAAAAACTTTTATAGTAAGTAAAAACTTGTATAGAGGCCCTGAAAATGAGGCTCTCAAATCAAGGACATATTAGAAGGTTGAAATGCCGCCTCTATGTGTACGCTGCTTCTGTAGCCCCACCCACCTACTTGTGGAGCTAAACTGATTGCCTTACCGAGCAATGGCCAAAGATAGCAAGATAAATATTAGTAAACAAGACACAGGTCAACACTGGATTTGCAGACGTATTGAGATTAAAACACAATGCTGTGCTATTTTTGATCTGACAGGAATGGTGCTAAACTTGTTTTTTTGTGATAGTATTGCATTGTTACAGATCAATTATGTGTATGTGCCTAACAGAAAATACCTTAGCATGCTGTCACAGACTGGAGAATCCCTTATTTGTTGGTTCATTGCGATTCGGGATCAGAACAGATCAGATCGAATATGTTATGGGCCAGGGGACTCGTAAAGCACAACGTCCTTGTGTTTTCCAGACTAAATCTTAAATAGTGAAATAACACTCATTTCTTGATCTGCATTGTTAATGTTCAGTCTCTTGACTTGATATTTGAAGTGCATGCTTCTGCGTCCACCGATCGTGCGGGCCAAGTAATAAATAAATAAATAAATCGCAGGTGGATGAGAGAAAAATCATTGTGTTTGTTCGATGAATACGTTTTGAGAGCCCTGTCAGAGAATTATTCTGGCTGCCACTTGCCAATAAATCCTTCTGTGAACTGAAAAAGGGGGTTGAAGCTCATTTCACGAGTTCACACTTACAACAAATTAAATAGAGTAAAGATTATGCGTATTTGGCGTGCTGTCCGGGGGATTGGAATGACAGGAAATTCCACCCATGTGGTATGTTCTAAGAAACCCTGGTGCTGCGTTCCACTATTAGACACGCACTTGTGAACTTCCCTAAGCATTTCCCCTCGGGGGAATCCCTGCTGCCATTTTGAAGTGCGTTCCACTTCGTGAAGTGAACAAAGGGAGTTTATGTGGACAGACACTTGCTCCCTCGATTTTGACCGAGGGAGCGAGTCTTCTTCATATGTATACTTCAGGCAGCTTCATATACCACAATGCAACACGATTGACGTCACTACATATCGCGTTTAATTTACCCCACCACAAACAACTCTATTATATTTTAAAACAACCCAAACACCTATATACATTTGGAATGCTGCATTAAACAATTTTGTAAAGGAACAATATAAATAATAAATCAACTCCAATGTGGATTCCAAGTGATCAAGGGCTTATTCTCATTTTAGTTTCTGTTAAACACTTGTGAGCCCTTCTAACGATACATTAACAATGCTAGTTAGTGCTGACTAACAGCCTAGTGCATCATGTCATTAATCTAGCTCAAGGTCAAGTTTATTTATATATTACCTTAAAACAGCTGACCAAAGTGCTATTAAATAGACATAAAGAAAACAGTAAGAAATAACTAAGAAACAGTAGAAAATAACATAATTAATACAAACATCAACATGCAAATATATTTTTTAAATAAAAGTAGAGGTGTTATTGGATTAAGCTAGCCTGACAAGCCATACCCACATCAAGATGTTTGGTCTGGAAAATCACCATTGACAGGGCTCAATCCGAGGGGCGGGATAAACGGTTGTCTTTCAAACTCCCTCTGCACGCGATAGGATAGTGCTGCAACCAACCAGAGCAACGAAGGTGAAGCAGAGCTCGTTGACAGAATAAACTTTTGCCGTATCCGGTCGGCAAAACTCAGAACACATCTTCTCTTTTTAAGAATGACGTCAGTGCTGTTCTTTGTTCATTTCTCAGAGAAAAGCTTAACTCCAAGCCTTCCAGAATCGCAGTCAAAGCTGATTCGAAGGACCGCCGTTTGCCAGTTTCTGTGTTTACTAGAAGCACGCAAACACAACTTGGCCGTCATTATGTTAAGCCCCGCCCACCGACTCTATGCACGATGTGATTGGCCCGACCAGAGTTTGGCTTTTACAGCTCAGAAGGGTATTGAGAGTTGCTAGACAACACTCGCTGCAGATTAGATTTGCTGCCACTAGTGTGCGTCTAGATTTCTAGGCTAGGATTAAGCATAAACCTGAGAAAAAAAATGTTGAGATCTTTTAAATGTGGATACCGTAGGGGATGATCTAAAGCAAAAAGGTAAGGAATTCCAGAGCTTTGGAATTAAATTGTCCTTTTCATTTTTTTTCCTTGTTTCAGTTCCCATTCCTACATATTTTTATTAACCTTACTATAAGGGGTAATATATATTGTTAGGGGTTAACAGCTTATGACCCAGGACCAGTAGTGAAGAAATGAAGACAGAGTCAGGATTGCAATTAATTAAAAGAAAAATTTACTTAAGAATAGTTTGCAGTTTCAAAAGCAGAAGCCAGCTTCAAGTCTCACAAGGAGTTCGTAGGCCGCACTCCCGCTCTCACTGTCTCGTTGCCTCGCCCTATCGTACATACAATTGTCCCAACAGTAATACCGTTTTCAAGGTCTATCCACGTCATTCTGATTGGCTCAGAGACAATGCACAGTCATGGTAAATTTCCACTCAAGTCAGTTAATCTGATGCACGTTTCCACTTGTACACCATTCTGTTTTGTAACATAGAATATTGCGCACATACACAGATACACAGTCTCTCCAAGGTTGGAGCTGATTAAGCTCCAGTTCTAACTAGTTCTTACCAAAACATACTGATAACATGTGCTTTCTTTCAGTGAGAGGGACACACACTAGTACAGGCAATATTCATCTTGAGTCTTTAGTGTTTCAGTAAAAGGAAATATAAAAGGAATAAAACATAATAAATTAAATGAAAGACAAATCCATATTTCATCTCTGGAAGCCGGGCTAAGTGAGCAAACCCTGTTACTGCACTCCTGACATGTTAGGTGTGTGTGATACCTCCAAAATCCAAACACATTACCTTGTTGCCAGTGTTTAGTGACACATCACACATCTCTAGGCCAGACCCTCAGTCACTCCTCAGAGACCAAATACACACTTTAGAAAACAAGAAACAAAGCAAAATCATAACTGGAAAGAATCATTATAATAATATAGGTAATATAGGAAGATAAATATTAATTAAGGTTTTGATTATGAAGTTATTAAGACAATAACTGCATAAATGCTGCATATAATGTTCTTTGGATTTAAGGCGAGATTTAAACAAAAATTGAGAGATTTAAATGAGTGAGGTTTTATTTAAAGGGGACATATGAAAAGCTGACATTTTCCGTGTTTAACTGCTATAATCAGGTCATCTACCAATCCAGAAAATGTGCAAAAGGACAACAAATTAAATTTATCTGCAAGCATTGACAAAATGAGCTGCTCAGATTTCTCTCCCCTTCTGACGTAGGAATGGGATCTATTATAATATCACCGCCTCTTAATCTGCACGTTTCTACCATAGACTGTAAAAAAAATATGGACGTAGTGTCCGTGACGTCACCCATAGGATTCTGATAAGCCGTTCTGAAGCTTAAAGTAGGGGCGAGCTGGGCGTTGCACTCTTGTGAGCGAGTCATCGCGTGTCACTCCCGGATAATAGAAAATGGGCAAAAAGGCGGGATGTGCGCGGAGCTGAGGTAACGCAATGACTATAGACGGCAGATAAATGTCTATCCACCTGTAACCACGCCCTTAATTATGCAGAACTTTAAGGCTTTATATAACGTAAACGAATGAGTTGTAAAAAAATGTACCCCCCTCACAGTTGTCATGAAGATCAAAATTAGCCTTACAAGCCAAAACCACAATGTACCAGGCAGTAAACATGTTTTTTCTGCTTTAAAGTTGGGAATTTTAACATGGGGCTCAATGAGATTCTGCTCCCTACTGGAGCCTGTCCCTAGTGGGCAGTTGAGGAATTGCAGTTTACATTACTTCCGTATTGGCTTCAGGAGAGATCGCGGGAGGTTGCCGCTTGGTTTCTACCCATGGGGTGCTGCTGACAGACTGTTACATATTTGCATAGTTTCCACCTTCAGTCGATTGCACTGTCTGTCATTTTCTCTATGCTCGAGCAGCTGTAGTGACAATATTTTCTTGTAAGCAACGCTTACAAAAGTTAAAGCTCAAGGAGGGATCAGTACAAACTATTTGTGATCCAGCTTATACTAGTCTCCAGAGTGTTACTGGTCACAGCAGTAATGAAAGGGAGAGCGTGCACATTATGACAGTTCATCTTAGTTGTTGTATGGATATTAAGTTTACCAGTTTATTAAGCACCCCCGAAAAGGCATAAGGTCTGTATATATTTGTTTACTGTTAGTTATAACAAGTGTAATTGTGTAATTCACTGTGCATGCAGATGGTAATGAAAGGGAGAGAGAGTTTATGGGTCAGACTTTAATGTATAGTGTTTTATTCAGCTCTTACATTAATTTTCTGGAGTGAAAACAGACGCTTCATCCTTTATGTGATGAACAATAAACTTCATAAAACTCATTAAAGTTTTGTCCATCATTTGGACAGGGTTTGCTACAACAGGCTTGTACTAATAGTGGCAAGCAAGATAGCAACATAAGTTAAAACCAGAATTAAACTAAATTATACCTGTTCTATGCAGCTTATATTCTCTGGCTCTGTAGGCATTATTGTCTGACTCTGGTTCGAACTGAATACCTTTAGTTTCAACCATGTTCTGTTGTTGTTGCGTGGTGTTGAAGCTCCGCCATATTTTCACTACCATTATCAAAAGCTGACTCATTTTTTTCCCCTCTTTTTGAAAGTTGTGAAATCACTATTGTTGCGTTTTTCTTTTGCTATTTGAGAAAATGGGGACACAAAAATAAATATTTAATGTATTCTCTCATTCACCACTGTAAAAGTTAACCCAACTATGACGACTTCCGCTCTGAGAAACCCAGAAATGTGAAAAGGCTCTATTGTTTCCTTCTTCATATGTAAATCCTGACGCAACAGTCGGGATCATTAATATTTATTCCTCCCCAAATTGGCATATAAACAACCCGTGTTTAATGCCAGGCAGTATTAACATGGACCTGCATCGAATCAAAAGAAGTACTGCAGTATTGTGAAGATGAGGACAATATAGTCAATATAGATACAGATCATGGATATACAGTAAATTATATGTTCCAGGCTGTGCAGAGGATGTGAGCACTTTCCTAAGCCTTCCCTCAGAAAACTGTCTACAGGTATGGTTGATGTTTATCTCTAACCAGATACAGTACCAAATTAATTCAAAGTTGTTAGTTTGCTCTGAATAGTATCAATTTCGTTAACGAAAATATGACAAAAAATGTTCATTGACAACCTTTTTTTCCCATGACAAAGACAAGACGAGATGACACAAACATCCCTAAATGATTATTGTGAATATAATGTCACTAGCCGCTTGTGTTGTTTGCGATTGTGTTAGCTGAATAACTGCACTTGCATGAGCTACTAAAATGAGCCAATCAGAGCAGAACTCAACATTATTATTTATGACCCTTCCAAATAAGGCAAAAACAGAGCAGTTTATTCTAGGGACAATTTAAGGACATTATGGTTTCAACCCATTCTAGGGCACCTTTAAATAAAGAGATTTAAATGTAGAAATTGTTGTTGCTAACTTGTTGATAAGTTTTGCAGTGTAAATGCAGTCAAAGTTTTTTGTTGATGTGTGTGTATGTTTATAGCTGTCGTGCATTTGGGAGTCTGTTTTTGTTGCGCTTGTGTGTAATAATGCTCTACTCTTATGCATTTGTACTGGTTAAATCTATTCAAGAGGCCATGAACACTTGAAGTCTGCGTTCTCTGAATGCCTCTATGCACCCTGTCTCTTTCTGTCTCTCCTTTTCATTTCTTTTTCTTGATTCAGTTCCCATCCCTATACTTTTTACCACTTTACTGTGGGATTTTTGAGCATATATTTTTTTTTTTATATTTTACAATAACTGCATGAATGCTGCACAAAATGTACTCTCTTCTTTTTCATGCTCCTTGTAGACATGCTCTTAAAAGACTAAATTTAGAGCAGTACACAAGACTTCTTTTGTTCATTATATAGTTAGTTGTTTTTGGACATCTTAGGAAGCCTTTCATCTACTCCTAATCTCCATGTTGCTTTAAAATATAGCATTTTGTACCAAATACAAACAAGTTTTATGGTATGTGCTGACTTGTATATGATCCACTCTGTGCTATCATGTCCATTGGACTGTCCGTTTTAGTGACACTAACATGAAACCAGACTTCATTTGCTCCATATGAAAGCATATTTACACTGTCTGAATCATTCCCTATCTCATATACAGTGCACTATGTGGCATTTACCATGTAGAAAATAGTAAATGTGTGAACAAGTGACAAATTTTAGCTGCAGCTTCAGCATCTATTTGGTGGTTGGATGCTTTAGATTCTAAAACATGCAAATGTTGTCATTGTTTTGGAGCACACTAGCTTACAGATAAAACTAAGACATTATTATAAAATATTCCTACTAAAACCCCCAAAACTTCAATTTTGAACTCATGGGGATTTTGTCCCCTTTCATATGTTCCAGAATACTGTATACATTTAGTTTAGGGTTTGTCTGAAATATCCTTTTTGTTAATGTAGCAGAACATGGATTATATATCTCCTCACATGCTAAGTAGTCAATATTTATAGCTGGCTGTCTTGCACCAGCAGGTTCACAGAGTGCTCTAATCGTAGATTAATGACCATGTGGCATAGGAATGAAGTTCATTAGCATGTCTTTCTCTCTCTCTCCATCACACTCCTCGTTCTCTGGAACAGGATTTCAGGATGCTGGGTTCTATAGATCAGCACACCTCAGCCCCTGGTAATCAGAGCATAGGAAATGGAGTAATCTAGGGAGCTACCGCTGAGCTCTCGATCTTACCTCACCTCAGGCAGTGTGAAGTGTACACACACACACACACACACACACACACACACACAAACACACACACACACACGCACACACACACACACACACACACACACACACACACACACACACACACACACACACACACACACACACACACACACACACACACACACACAGTCCACTCACTGGAGAAGATGCAGTACATATATCTGAAAAAATACAGTGTACAGCTACTTCTGAAGTAGTAGTTGTAGATTTTTAAATTTCCTGATGAAAATGTGAGTGGTGCTGATGCAAGGATCTGTGATGCTAGGGGTGTCTATGGTAATCTGAAGGGAGGTTTATGGTAGTAGTTTAAGGTAGGGTGTTCTGTGTTGTTGTTAGGTGGTTGTTGCTTCAATTCAAAAGAGACCACCTTTATGGCTAATAGAAGTAGATGGCATTCCTCTTAATGTACAAAGTTTACGTTTATTCTGCCTACTTTGCCTATCTTCCAACTGTGAAAATTCTATGTCAGATCACTTAGAAAAATTACTAGCACACCTTTGCTCAACAAACCCCATGATTTGTGGTAGCATTCATGTTTGTAGTTCAAGCAGGTCTAGTTATATGAGCCAAAATGTAATACTTTAATACTTCAGCTTATGGGGTTTATTCAGATCATTAAGAGAAATAGCAGTAGTAATATACACTGTAAAAAAAATAAGTTACCTGGTTGCCTTAATATTTTGAGTTCATTGAAATTAAAAAAATTTAGTTAATAGGATGAAATTGTTTTAGGAAACGCCAACTTTTATTCAAATATTATTAAAAGATGTTTTAAGCATATTGGGTAATTGTGTGTGCTTTATTTGTGAATACGCAGTGAAACTTTGGCAACTTTTTTATGTTGTTCAGAAGATACAGTAATATTTTGAGTTTCTATTTATCAAATTTTTAATTACAATAAACTCAAATTTTTAAGGCAACCGGGTTACTTACTTTTTTAAGTTACATCAAAAATATTATTTTATAGTATAGAGATGCTTGCTTTACTGCTAATAGTACAAGCACCACTAATAATATAGTAGCAGTCGTTTTCATTACACTACTAATAGTAGTCGTAGCATCTGTACAATACATACATATATATATATATATATATATATATATATATATATATATATATATATATATATATATATATATATATAATATTAAAATGATTTATTAAGCTGCTGTCATTTTAAGAGCTGCAGGAATACATTATTCTGTTACAGATGCATTTTTCTTTTAAATCTGTTTGCCGTTTCGGCTGATTATGATGTTAAGTTTTGCTTAGGGAGGAACGAAAGCACATCGCTGTGAAGGAAAGAAAAGTGCGCTGGATGGAATGGCACAATTATCATTTTACAGCTATTATCTTGTTTCCATAATTGTTGGAAGCCAGTATCTAAATATAAATTATGATTAATCGCACAGCCCTACTTTACAATGTAAAAATCAAAAACGCACAACAAAAACACACTTTAGACTAATTCAAAAGCTACAAAAAGGTACGCTTTGAGAATTGATCAAGAGTTAGTAAAGACTTGTTGTGAAATGGCAGGTCATTTCAGAGCCTTGGTCCGACAATGAAAAAGCTCTATCACTCTTAAATTTTTAACACATCCAAAGGACAGTTAAGCTGTGTAAAGACCTTGAATGACTGTTGTATAGAGATGTAAAAAGTCATGCAAGCCCTTGTACACAAACAATTAAACTTAAAACGGAAGCCAATGGAGTGAAGCTAGCACAGGAACGCCATTAATCCAGTCTATAGATCGTGACTCATGATCCTTCAGAAATCATTGTGATTTGATGCTCAATAAATATTTCTTATTATTATCAATGTTAAAACATGTTGTGCTGCTTAATATTTTTGTTTAAAATTTGATTAACTTGTAAAGGATTATTTGAATAGAAAATTCAAAAATTATAATTTACTTTAAACAGAGCTACAGTATTTTGTAATACTTTAAATGTAATTTTTGATCAATTTAATCCATCCTTGTCGTATAAATATGATAAAAATGTACTAAATTTATAATAATATAGAAAAAAAATACCGACCCAAAACTTTTGAAAGTTAGTATAACGTTCTCTGATAGCAAAGCAGAATATACAGTTCTGTTCAAGAAATGTGTAAACTTTAAAATACAGTACAAGTCTGACCACGTGCTTAAAAAAAGAAAAGAATCAGCATACAGAAGCACTAATTTTACCATTATTATTTTAGTTTAAGCTTTTTTTGTAGTTTAGTGATCTGCTGCAAATATAACATTTTGAGACTTATTTTTAAAGTACTTCACAGTCAATTATAGCCTGGATCCCAATGCCTATACTATAATGCCTATACTCACAACATTTGAGGTCAGGAAGTTCGGTCTGGACTTGATCCGTTGTGGAGCAACTATGCTTGGACCAAAGCTGTTCGGACCATTCAAATTGTCAGGGCGAGCTTTATACGATGATGGACAGATCACAACTTTAACACAATCATTCACATCACCAAAGAGCGCTTGAGTTGAATTTGTACTAATCCTAAACAGAGAACTTGTTCATATAAACATTCACCTTTACTATTTCACTCGAAAATGATGTTGGTAAGTACCAAAAAATAATTTTTACAACACCGGCAAACATCATTTACACTCATCTTCCTCTTCCAGCATGCCTGCAGTTAAGTTCTGTTGACAACTATGCATTAATGATATGTCATTCATGAAATATTTGTTCTTTTTGAACTAATCTTAAATATGACTCGGAACAACAAGTTGTCTCAGAGAGGTGAACTAATCAATTCTGTTTTCGGGACTGCATTGCATTACGTATGGGGCTGTCATGGCCCGGATCAGACACTGATGACTGAACTAAAGACTCAAACCCGAAGACAGGAGAGGAGAGTATTTCCAGGGAACAGACGTAATTAAATGTGAACTGACAAAAGATAGAATGACTCTGATTCAGAGGTGAGGTTAACTAACAGACTGCAAAGTCTGAAGACCCAGCTAAGCAATTCATGAACCACTTTGTAAAGTTTGGCCTTGGCTGCATTAGCTATGAACGTGATCAACGTTTGCACACTTACTAGATGTGTTGGGAAATTTAACATGTGACATTTTAGTTATATTCTGCTGAAATGAACGAAATTACTTGAAAAAAAGTTTTGTTCATTTTGCTGAACGAGATTAAAGATGTGAGTCTGTAAAATGATCTGAACTACATACTACTATGCATCGATCAAGATATGTAATTTACTCTATTGCTCATTTTTGTATTGTACTCAAAATTGTATAAATTAGTAAAAAAAGCAACTTAAAAAATCTAAAGGGCAGTATCCTCACAGAGAACTATATGAAATATTCAAGAACCCAAAAGCTGAATTTTCCTATCGGTTTCATTAGTGCTACTCTTTGATATAGTCAAATACACAAGGGAGAAAATGGGCTTCTCGGACCTATAACATATGATGAGTCTGCAAGTACAGGGAAGAAAAGAAGAAAAAAACATCATCAAAAAACTATCCAGGAAAACCAGCCATGTGGAAAAAGGGCATTTCAGTCATTACAAATGTTTGTTTACGCATCCCATAATTGCTTCGTGTGTCAGACCGCCACTGCACTCTATCCACGTACTTGTAATTTAATCATCGTTCAGCAACACACAGCAGAGACAAGTTTAAAAGTGTGTTTCTCTCAAATAAAGAGATCGTCCGCCGAGAGCCGCAATGGCTCTTTTCCTGAAGTGTCTGGTGTGGATATTTTCACTTAGGTTGTCATGGGGAAAATAAGCTGTCCCAAGGAGGTTTCCAGCTAATGAGACTTGAGGATTTTGCATATGCAAGTACAGCAGATTATTATCAGCTCAAGGACCTCAGAGAGCCTGATGGAGGGTCTGAAATCAGTCTCTTCTCTGTTTTTTACCCATATTCCTCACGGTTTCAATGTGTGCTGGGAGGTTTCTTTTCTGCTGTGCTTTTTTTTTCTCCATTTTTTTTTTTTTTTTTTTTAGATTGGACTGTCTGTAGAGGGAGTCTTTGATTGATATTTCTATCAAGCACAAATGGAAGTACAAATTTTTGAAAGTACAGCCTGTTTTGACAGTTGATTTTCCTCATAAGCACTACTGAGATCCATCTTATATTATTTGTTCCTCTCTCCATTGCTGGATGTATCATTTTCGGCATCTCATACACTCTTTTGCAGCCCGATGCCTATATTATTGCACTTTAAACCTCTTGAGCCTAATAAATGCATATAAATATCCTCTCAAGAAATATAAACTCTTGTTCTGGAGAGTTGCTTTGAGAACGTAAATATGCATCACCTCGATTCATGTGAGCGCTTTGAGAGATTATACCGAAAGACAGCAATGCTGATAGGATGCCAATTGGAAATTACACAGGATATTGGGTGTGACCTCACAAATTTTCCTGCCCTCCTCCCACTCCTCATTCGGCTCTGCCTATCCCGGTGGAGTCCAAATGCATTGCCAATTCTCAGTTTTTCCATCTTCTTTGCACTCTCTACATACTCATTTGGCATGGATTCAAGGGTTTAGTAATACACTCTCCTT
This sequence comes from Pseudorasbora parva, assembly GCF_024679245.1. Lineage (NCBI taxonomy): Eukaryota > Metazoa > Chordata > Actinopteri > Cypriniformes > Gobionidae > Pseudorasbora > Pseudorasbora parva. The sequence continues at coordinate 28,693,857 of NC_090172.1, forward strand.
GTTGTTGGCAAGCCTAGACGGGGGGTGAAAATTAAAAGGGTGAGTTTTTGTTATGCTTGTTCCAAAAGCAAATTTTAGATTAATAACTAGAATTACAGAGAGCCTGTGGCGAGCATTAAAGTTTTTGAATGAGGTGCAGGTGTGACGAGAAGTAGATTGACACAGCAGGGTTTGACTGTGCTCCACGGAGGACGCTGCATCTATTCTCCATCACTCCTCGCATTAGGTCTCAATCAGTCAACTCGCTCTGCACACAAACCCCACACGCTCGCTGACTGCCCATATCTGCATCATTCAGGTGCCACAATAAGCTTGCTTGATACGGGAGTAATGCAGTTTCTTCTACACTTCATTTCCTATAGCATAATCCACTGAGAAGTTCTTTTGGTCCTGTGATCTCTTTGTGATATGGGCAGCTTATGTTGGTGTATAGATGTTGAGTGGCCCTTCAGGCGGTTTGACCTTTGTGCTTTTGTGGTATGGGACCTCTTGGCTCTCTGCTTTAAGTGAAGTTTGGGTAGTGCTACTGGGAAAATCATAAAACATATATGTTTTTATATTCTTTTAGTCCTGTGTTGGAAACCCTGCAAAATTGACCCTGTATGTTATTTGCTGTTCCTGCTACTCTAAGTGTAGTTGACTGTTTATGCATGTCTGTTGCATGCTACATTTAAATTCCATTAATGCATCTGGCACATGCTATTATCCAAAGCGACTTACATTGCATTCAGGGTATACATTTTTTATAGGCTCATGCATTCTCTATGAATCAAACCTATGACCTTGGTGTTACAACCGGCATGCTCTCCTGTTTGAGCTACAGGGGATTTGACTTAAGGGGGTCGGTTGAATACTGGACGAGAAGCACCACACCACGTCTGAAGTTCACAGCTACAACTACAAAGGCTGTTCAAAATCCTGCATACCACTCATATACACAACTGTACAAAAGTGTGGGATTGGTAAGATTTTTAAGTGATTTTGAAAGTCTCATATGTTCATGTTTTGATTAAAAAAATGCAGTTAACTACCAGTAAACAACTTTTTTTTTTACTACAAATTTTTAACGCAAACATGTCAGTGTATTATCTTTGTTGAAAACAGTTCAACAGAGCTGCTTACCAACTCCAAACCTTTAAACAGCAGTGACGTTTTCCATTAAATTACATTATATTTGTCCCAAATCGGTGTCAATGTATATAATGACTTCTGTCCTGGCTGGAAGATTATGTACTCTGCATTTTTTTTTTTTGTGTAATTTCTATCGTTCTATTGCTTGAATAAGGTATGTGCTTCATAAAATAAAGATAATAAAAAAAAAAAACTGGTTCTCATACTTTTTAGGATGGCATACCCCCTGAGACATTTAACTTCCTTTACCCCCATTTTCCACTTATACTGCAGTCACACCTTTTCCATTATATTAATATTGGACCCACTTTACATTAGGTGGCCTTAACTACTATAACATTTCAATAATTTAATATTGAGTGTACATACATGTTTTTACATTGTACATTTTAAAAATGACCTGCATGTAATTACATCTGTAATTAATTTCTGTAGTTACATCTATAATTACACTGTTGGCACTTCTCTTACACCTAAGGCCGGCAACACACTGCAAGCGTGGCCTGAGTATGGCGTTTCTGTTGCGTGTTATCTGCGGGTGGCTGCGTGGAGTTTTCTATGTCTTTGCACACCAGAAGCGTGTCTGATGCGGCGCTGCTGCTGCTGGGTGAGTGCAGGGAAGGTCTATTCTTCATGATAAATATAAATATATAGCCTACTGATAGAGCAAAGACATCATCTGCAGTATTGACGGCAAACATGCTACAGAATATTTTGTTCTGTTTTGACAGGTGCAATAACCTAGAGACTTTCAAACATAAAAAATTCATTTTTTACTATGTATTCATGTATTCAATTACATATAAACATCTTTTCGTATTCTATTTTGCCTGGAAATGCTTCTAACACGCTTGTGTGTTGCGTGAAAAATAGGCGTTGGTTCTATCTCTAGCATGCAAGCATTTTCGGCCGCACGTCATGCAGGCAGTGCTGCAAACTCTCACCTGTAGATATGGTAGCCACGCAGCTGAGACGCTCACGCCATGCATGCAGTGTGACGCCAGCCTAACCCTACACTTAAACTTACCCATACCACCCCTCCTGTCCCTAACCATACCCTTATCCCACCTCAATATCAGGTAAAATAAGTGTTTTTCAATACAGTATGAACACATTAGGTATATTGTATGAATGTAGGTACATAGTAGTTGATGTCACCTAATATAAAGTGACACCTAATATTTCCCCCCTAAATAGATTTTTGGTTTATGTCAAATTCTTAATATTAAATTAATTTAATTATTAATATATTAACTAAACCAATACATGCAACTAAATTAATCATTTAAATCAAATTAAATCAGTATCAACAAAAGCCATATTGCATATTGCCATGTTGCATATTGCATAAAGCAGCAGCATTTTGTTGACCCTTGAAATTAACTTTGCCGGTGTGGTGATTAACTGTTTTGCACTTCCACCTTGAAACATGAAAACACACATTAAATGATTGTTGCTAATGCGTGATGCGTGCGTGTCTGTCTAGCATTGTGATAACATTTTCAAATGTCTTCTTGTCAGATACTGTAATCGAGTGTGAAGTTCTATATGACTTGTCTCTGCCCACATATAATATGTTATATAATAAAAGTAAAAAAAAAAAAAAATGCGTAGCAAAGCATGTCATACATTTTAGCATTCTAAATGAGTCTTAATCTTGTTCTTGGTATGATGTACAGTGCATCTGGAAAGTATTCACAGTGCTTCCCTTTTTCCACATTTTGCTGTGTTACAGCCTTATTCCAAAATGCATTAAATGCTTTATTTTCCTCAAAATTCTACAAACAATACTCTATAATGACAACATAAAATAAGTTTGATTTAAATCTTTGCACATTTATCAAAAATACAAAACGAAGAAAAAAACAAACAAAAAAAAAAACATAAGTATTGACAGCCTTTGCTCAGTACTTTGTTGAAGCACATTTGACACCAATTACAGCCTCAAGTCTTTTTGTGTATGATGCTACAAGTTGGCACACCGATTTTTGGGCAGTTTCTCCCATTCTTCTTTGCAGGACCTCTCAAGAGCCATCACGTTGGATGGGGAGCGTCGGTGCACAGACATTTTCAGATCTCTCCAGAGATGTTCAGTCAGGTTCTAGTCTGGGCTCTGGCTGGGCCACCTTAAGGACATTCACAGAGCTGTCCCATAGCCACACCTTTGTTATCTTGGCTGTGTGCTTAGGGTCATTGTCCTGCTGAAAGATAAACCTGCACCCCAGTCTGAGGTCCAGAGCTCTCTGGAGCAGGTTTTCATTGCTGCATGTCTCTGTACATCTTTCCCGCGATCCTGACTAGTCTCCCAGTTCCTGCCACTGAATGGTGCCTTTTGGCCACTCTACCATACAGGCCTGATTGGAAGTGCTACATAGATGGTTGTTCTTCTGGAAGACTCTTCTCTCTCCACAGAGAAATGGTGGAGCTCTGTCAGAGTGACCATTTGGTTCTTGATCACCTCCCTGACTAAGGCACTTCTCCCCTGATCGCTCAGTTTGGCCAGGCGGCCATTTATAGAAAGAGTCCTGGTGTTTCCAAATTTATTTCATTTACAGATGATAGAAGCCACTCTGCTCATATGGACCTTCAATGCTGTAGACATTGTTCTGTACCCTTCCCCAGATATGTGACTTGATAAAATCCTGTCTCGGAGGTCTACAGACAATTCCTTGGACTTCATGGCTTGGTTTGCGTTCTGACATGCACTGTTAACTGCGGGACCTTATATAGACTGCATTCGAAAGCCTAGGCAGCTGACTTGTTGCCTCGCTGCCTTATCAGACAATGATTCTGCAGGCAATGTTTTTGCACAAAGGCACCTCACAAAACTGATTTCAGACAGACTTCTGAGGCAGTGTAACATTTAAATGATCTACAGCAAAATAGAGAGTGCTTTGGTGAGAACAAAACAAATATTGAATTATTAAAATTTGGTTAAAAATGTACATGAACTGACCCAAAAAATGTTGACACCATATTTTTTTCTAGCTCAGCTCTCACAGAATGGAATGCACAGGACTGTGGGATATCAAAGGCAGTGAAGGATACATGTATGCTGTCTCCATAAATCGATCAGATGAAGGTCTCTGCAGACAGGAAGTGAAGCTAAAGTTGCAAATATTTCAAACAAACTTCTTTCATGTTGTCATTATGGGGTATTGATTGTAGAATTTAAAGGAAAATAATGAATTAACCTATTTTGGAATAAGGCTGCAACATAACAAAATGTGGCAAAAAAATTGAAGTGCTGTAAATACTTTCTGGACGCACTGTAATATGCACCGCTGCACTTTGCCCTGGATTGTTAATTTTTAGGAGTAAAAAATATATGTTTTTTTATTGCATTTAAATGATGATCAGACTTTGGTATGCTACGGCTCACTAGTAACATTATCAGAAGAAAGGCTATAGTAGTCTTGCACATCTTCTATTTTGTTTTTCTTTACTCTCAGCAAGTGATCATTGTTTGGTCTTTTCTCTGCATGGGCTGTTTCTTCCTTGCAGTTCTTTCACAAAGTGTATGAGCATTAAATACCAAATCACTCAGCAAGGAGTAATCAGCATGACATTCATTCAAACACAAAACGTCAAGAAGTCCCTCGGCTCTCAAAACAACAACACAAAATGCAGTGACTCACTTCCAGAGAAAGAATATCCTGGATGAAAGTGAAAGCCGCTGAAAGTCCAGCTTTTTCTGAACAGTAGCATCCTTCAGACAGTAATTAGTCATTCTCGAGTTTTATGGTGATTTATTCCCAGGGCCTCATTTAACTCATCTGGTGTTTTGCATAGGCTAAATATCATGTTTGTAGTCATTTAGTGCCAATCATTTTAAATGCTTTAATTCCATGAGAATAATTGCGAAAGCAGTTTTTTGCAGTTTCATGTATGAATAGACAAAGTATTTAGTATAGATATACTACACTGTAAAAAATTATTTAGAAAAAAAGTTACCTGGTTGCCTTAAAATTCTGAGTTCATTGAAATTAAAATTTTGAGTTAATACAATCAACATTTTTTGAGATTCAACAGCCTTTATTAAAATATTATTAAAAGATTTTGTAAGCATATTGGGTAATTATGTGTGTGTTATTTCTGATGATGCGGTGAAACATGCCAAATTGTGCTATTTTCAAGATTTATCACATATTTTATGTGGTTCAGATACAAAAATATTTTGAATTTCTATTTATTAAACTAATTTCCTTCATTGTTTCAACTCAAATTTTTAATTTCTATAAACTCAAAATTTTAAGGCAACCAGGTTACTTACTTTTTTAAGTTAAACTAACAAAAACCACCACAAATTTTTTACAGTGTAGCATTCAAAAGTTTAGGGTTGGCAAGATTTTTAAAAATGTTTTTGGAGAAAGATTCTTATATTCCCCAAGGCTAGATTAATTTGATCAAAAATACTGTAAATAACAGTAAAGTGTTAGCAATACATCTTAAAACAGATATGTGAATTTTGAGAATCACATTGATTATGCCTTTTTGGAGTGGCTTTATATTTATATATATAACAACAACAACAACAACAACATAAACATCAGTAATGTTATCCGTCTTTTCAGTAGGCGTTCTATTTATATGCAAAATAGGTAAATACTAAATATTGCCAGCTTTATAGTAATTAGAATTTGTATAAACTGTGGCTTTGGTAATTATTCGCTTAACCGATGCATGTTTCATTTTAAAAAAAAAATAATAATAAAAATAAAACAACATCAACAAAGAGCACACAGATGTACTCGCTGTGTTCCCTCTCTTGCAGTGAAGTCCATATTTCAAACACTTGCCCAGGAAGCACAGGAAAGTTTATACTTTGGACGTTCACATTATGATTTATAAATGGACCATATGATGAGCAGAATAAAAGATTCTGATATAGAAATTTCGATAGCTTGGGAAAACACACCAAAACACACCTTCCGAGGTAACACATGCTGTTTACAAATGAAGAGCGATTTGTTTGACTCTTAGTAACAGTATTTCACTCTGAAGAGCCCCCTTGGTGTATTGTGGATTCTTTGCTTGGTTTGTTTTCTCTAGTGTGGATCAAGCCTTTCCAAAACTGATGTACTCATCTTTTAGAGATCTTGTCTGAGTTTAAAGCGTGGTGAGTCAGACTTCCTATCGTTCTTGAGTGTGCAGTTCAGAGGCACACTGTTCCTAATCCCATTCCTTTCAGCCTCCCCTTTCCTCCAACGAACATTATCATATCTCCTCATGAAGCCTGTCAGAAGCTCTTTACATCTCTAGATTTGAACATGCAAAATCTCCTCACATCTGCAAATTCGTTATTCACGGTACCACTTCTAATTAATATGTAAACATTAGACAAGATTCATTCGCATGGATTCTCTTTAAGTTTCATTAGAATTTATGAGCAAATTGTCTTTGCATCTCAAGAATCTTAGTCGTGATGATCTTAGTCAGACGCATTTGAAGTAGGGAGTTATTAATTCCTCTCTTTGTCCTTTTAGATTATCAACATAAGAAAGAGAGATTCAGCTCTTTTGTGCACAGTCATCTTTTTGTTTTATTGTTTTTTATAAATATTTTCTTTTTTATTTTCACCACTTCCTCTACTCAGCGAAGCTACTCAGTTCCCATCAAAAACTCTGATCCAATTATCTCTTTGAGCAATGTTCTTGTTATCATCAAATAAATATGCTGTTCTTTATATCAACTTCATGTTTTTAATCTGTCAGATTCATCGCTTTGCTTATTCACTATCATTTCCCCATTCATCATTGACAATCTGTTCATCGTTGCTTATTCTTTTTTATTCTTCTTCTCTGATCTTTTCTTTCTTGTGTGCCCTTCCTTTGCAGACACCCTTGTGAATCACGAGCCAGTAATACGGAATCCAGATAGCAGAATTTACATTCAGAGATAATTTACTAACATAGATATGAATTCCAGTGAATTAATCTTAGATTATAAAACAACAACAACAGCAACAAAAAAGCAGCTGTCTCCTGTCAACCCTTAGCTCAAGGACTTCAATATTAAGACTGATTGCCGATATTGTTTAGAACCCACAATGCCTTTCCGCAGTAAAAGAATTTGTGAAGCATCTCTCGCAGCAGAGCAAGTTGTTTAGATTGACACTGCGTAGGCGTACAAAAACAATGCGACTGAACATGACAAATTGTTCGGTTGATCATCTATCTGAACAGCTGCTCAAAAAGCCTCATGCCACAGCATAAATTTGTTTTTGCAATCTGGTCATTAACCTCGTTGGTTCTAATCAGTGTTGAAAACAGAATTACTAAGCTTTTCAACACGGATTCCCACCCCCTGCAAAGAGGATCACACCTACTAATTTTATGTGATGAGTTGTTATGAGGCAAGCACGTGTTATTTACCTCATTCCGCCTAATGTATGATCTGCACTTAATATTAGTGGGTGGTGTAAAAACCGGCTTTTATTTTTCTGCCTATTTTTAAAAGGTGTGTTTTTGTCTAAGAACTGATTTAGGTGTTTACAAATGCACAATCCTTTACTTAGAATGCCACAAGTAGACTTAGTGGGAGAAATTGTATCATGCAAGGCACTAAGTACATTTATACACACAATTTTAAATCATTTTTATTTCAAAACTTTAAGCAGCACAATGGTTTTAAACTTATAATAATATAAAATGTTATATGATAATGTTAAGAAATATTTTTGAGTACCAAATCAGCATATTACAGCATATAATATATCAGCTGATGGTTTGTGTAACATGCATTGCATTCGGATTACAATCTATTTAAGCCCAATCTGATTGAAATGCTCAGTGGTAATACATCAATCGGAATAAACATGCAGATTAAAATTTTAATCAGCTTTTCTAATCTGTCCGATAGGACATGTAAAAACTTGAACGGATTGAAAACAAAACTGGAAAGTCGTGCACATGTAGAAACGGTGTACGGATGGAACGGACGGAACAAGCTAATGTTTGTAGTTGAATATAATAAATGACTGTAGTGTCAATCTAAAAAAAAAAAAAAACAAAACTCATCATTGATGAAATGGTACAGAACACAGTCAGTTCCAGCCGCCTTGTTTTGGGCATGGGAATGGGCGTGTTTACTGTTTGATTAATATAAGCTTCTCATGTGTTCGTTGTCTCTTATTTAGCACCCGGAATAGATATTAAGTCTGCTTTTTTTTAAACAAAGAAAAGGTCTATGGTTCTTATTATGCAACAACTGCGGGGAAACTCTTGGATTAGTTACATTTAAAGCTTGTGGCCTATAAACTCGCACATCAACCTGATCACTGATCTGATTCATTAACGCTGCACTATGTCATATTTCCGTCCACTAGAGAGCACCACAAAGGCATAGTTGGATGATGCCAAGTTTGAGGGCAGCATCTTGGGACGTGGTCTTCACCTCACAGCCACAGACTCGGGCAGAAATCATGTTCATGGATGCAGTTATTAACGTTACTGTAGTGTGAAGCAGATCTGAGCTGAGCAAGGCCAATGGAGCGTTTGTTACGCAAACACAGCTCGCAAACATCGGGACTTTTATTATGACTGGACACAGTCGTCTGCACCATTTCCGCGTTTCTGGTCATGAGTATGAGGTAACGCAGCTCTGTTTATCATATTAGATTAATTTAAGTGTGTTTAAAATGATGTTATGACGTTACTCTGGGTTCGCTCAGTGGCTGCTGTGACACTTGTTCACACTGCTAAGAGTAAAGCATTTCTGCCAAATAAAACTGGAAACGGAGGGTAACGCAGATATGACTCAAACAGGTAACTCCCTCAGACATCTCGGCTCCTTGGTTACTTCATTAATCTAGCTTTAAGCTTTGTATTTAAACTGGGTCATTAATGTAGTAGAAATGTGAAATATATATATATATATATATTAGGGCTGGGACAACGCGTCGATGTCATCGATGACGTCGACGCAAAAAATACGTCGACGCAAAATATGCGCGTCGATTCGTCAGACCCAAAATAAAGAGGAGCAACGGAGCAAGCGCTCTTATACACAGGTGCGCATGCACGCGTTTTGTTGTCACGGCTACATAAACAAATTTCTGCACACAGGAAGACAGATGTTTAAATTAAGTTATGGTACCGACATCCAGTTATGGTGTCCCGCCTTTGTTTTACTGTCTATTAAAGTCTGCCGCGTTTAAGTTACGGTGTAGCCTGTGTACTGTCATAGCCTACATGTTTTCATAATGCAGAATATTCACTCAGCGCGCTGTCAGGCAGTTTGGGGCTGCCCACTGCACGAGTGTGTGCACTCGAATGCCGTGACATCGTGAGCTCACGCATACAATCAGTAGTAACAGTTCGCAATTATATCCATATATCCTTGCTTTTCTTGTAAACCCGATAAAATCCATGGCAATGAATGTCACCGGGGATGTTTAATCCACAAGCATTCTGAGAATTATTCCTACTTGTCGTTCACATCAATCTAAAAGTTGTCCTTTTAGGCTATAGGCGATTTTCATTCAAAGATGTAAAAGTAATTGCTATGTAGCCTATTGTATCATTTTTTTGCTAGATAAAAACATTAAAAACATATTGCAATAAATAATTTCTCTGTTTAGCGTATGAATGGGCAATCCGATCCAGTCAGTGCTGTCATTAGAGTGTGATAGCCAAACTTAACCCTTGATTAACCAGCGACACTATTTGCTATTTATCTTATTACAATCACATGCATTTTTACATGATTTGTTATTTGTTCTATTTTTTATATCTTTGCATTATATATGCAAATGTTTACTCATTAGAAATAATCTTATCTTGTTCATATAATTCAGTGTCACCTATCAACCTGTAAGTTTTGCTGCACAGCAATGAAGGTACTCTTTACAAGACGTATTGTGTCCTTAATAATGGCATCAGAATGCAGCCAAAGCACATGATGGTAATAAGAAGATGGCTATAATTAATTGTAAATCATCCAAAATAAATGCCATGATCATTACATTTTATACAGGTGTTACTATATTGATTTTGTAAAAGGTGATCAGCAACCAAATATTGATAATATGGAAGTTACTGCCTTTTGCCTTGGCATGACTCCACATTTTTTGCAGACAATACAAAGGCAGAGTGCAGTAACTTCAAAATAGGGTGTGTGTGTGTGTGTGTGTGTGTGTGTGTGTGTGTGTGTGTGTGTGTGTGTGTGTGTGTGTGTGTGTGTGTGTGTGTGTGTGTGTGTGTGTGTGTGTGTGTGTGTGTGTGTGTGTGTATTTTGTTATGATTTTATTGAATGCATTGTTCTTGTATAGTCTTTTACTTTGGAATTTTAAGAGCAATAAACATATATTGCAATGTTAAGGAATTAGTTTTTTTCATTCAGATAATTAAATCAACATGTATAAATTGCTATTAGGCAATTAATGGGGAGATAATCGGTAATCGAATCGAATCGTAACCGAATCGGACAGGAAAAATTAATCGTTAGATTAATCGATGCATCGGAAAAATAATCGCTAGATTAATCGTTTAAAAAATAATCGTTTATCCCAGCCCTAATATATATATATATATATATATATATATATATATATATATATATATATATATATATATATATATATATATATATATATATATATATATATATATATATCATTCGAATATACTCCTGGGTTTCTACAGATACAAAGCCATATGCTAAATCGCTTAAGTAACCCTTTAAAATAGCAATTTTCTCCCAATTTACAAATAGTTGGAAACATTTGGGATATTGTAAGAACTTAACTGAACAAAATATATACCACTGGCTTAGTGTTTTACTGCAAAAATACTACATAGTGCACCTTTAATTGAAATGATATACTGCACATGCTGAATGAATGTCGAGCCACAGTCACATTATCTTGGTCTGTTCATTTGATTTTAAATTTGACTAGTATGATTTAAGTAAGTCTAAAATAAATTATTGCTGAGTTTAGCTGAAATCAAACTTTTAAAGTGCACACAAAAGCACTTATTGACTGAAAATTAAACTATAGTATGTGATATCTATGGTTTCGCGGGGCTCATATCACAAAATAATCGGATCCAAACTCACCCAGACTCATAATAGCATAGTTTTGCTCCATTGAGCTTTTCAAACCCAAACACTGGAATGGCGATCTCTCACTAAATTACCCACCAGTTGAAAACCGCTCCGGCAAAACATGAGGGTCTTTTTTCTATATATAATAATTAGCTGTTCTTTGACTATCGTGCTGGGAACAGGAAACAGGAAGGCAAGAGCATGTCAGAATTTTTGGCTCTTGTTCGTATTAAACTCTCTTTTTTTCCTGTCCTTTGTGCTCTGGACAGTCTGATGACCACGCTCTGTGTCTACATAATCAATCAAGCACGCATACATGTGTGTGCGGCTGCACGTAGCAGCCTGCTGTATGAATTATGCCTTGGGAATTATGCTGGATCCATGAATCTACATAATCTTGACAACGATACTCTGAGAATATGTGCTTGTTGGCTCTCAAATGAGGTCGTGCCAGCAGAGGCTGACGTGTGAAAGAGTGAATATGTCCGTGTCCGAGTGTAGATTGCTTATCTCCACCATGAAAACGGAAACAGATCTCTCTCCATCAGCTTCCAGTCTTCGCGTCTCATGGTACCTTTCGCCAAATCGCTCTCTCCACTCTTCCCCTCAATTAATTCCACTCACTGCTTCAGGAGAATGTTGGCCGATTAAAATGTTGTGTAGCCTTTGTGTTCCCCCTCCAAGCCCATTAGCCACTGCTGCTAATTAGCATCTCAGCTGGATATGTATGTCAGGTGGTGTAAAAGAGGACAAGCTGTGGGTTGCGCCACCAGAGACCTCTCCATAGAAAGACTCTTTTCACTAACATCCTCTTTTCTCCATCTGACAGCTCAGCGGGCGGAATGAACAGCGCCTGTTATTTAGATAGCCCACATCAAAAACTTGTTCTATTTAGCATGGACCAACCTACTTCAATCGGCATAATAGCTGCCCATGGTTCCTCAGTGCTCTTGCTGTCTTTAGGCTTTTGTCTGCGTGATGCTTCTTCTCAGTGCTACACATAGTGAGAAGACAAAACAATTGTCACCTCATGTGATGCTCACATCATCAGTTGTACTTTCTCCCATGTACTTTGATGTCTTTGATAACACGTTCTTCTTCCTTTCAAACTACCTGATACAGCTATCTTAAAACTGGCTTAAATTGATACAGTAGTTCACCCAAAAATAAAAAATTCTGTCATTCCAAACCTATATGAATTACTTTTATCCGTGGAACACAAAAGAGGATATTTTGAAGAATTCTGTCAGGAGGACACCTATCGTCAAAGATAATGGATTGACTATTAGCATATATTTTGGATTGCCAGTATGGTTCTTTTCTGGGCATCCAAGCAGCCAAGCATCAATAAGAGCCGGGAGAGCAGCGATTACCCCCCTTAGGGTGAGCAGAACAGAACCAACATGATGTATTGCAGATATCATTAATGTTGATATTAACAAAATAAAATATTGTACAAAATAATTCAGGAATTTATTCTGATACAAGAGGAATTAGAATATTCTGACGAACAAGAGGAGGAGCTGGGGGTGGAGGAGGGTAAATGAGCTCTGGAGAATCGAGATAGCTGTTATGTACTGAAGGAACTTATATACGTATGCTGTGATAGACGTTGTCTTCTTATAGGGAGACATGATCAGCTGACAGCCAACTGATGCGAGTTTGACTAACATGACCTGCCAGAACTGATGCTATACGCTTGATTTTTGTTAACCAGTTAGTTCTGGTGAACATTGACTTCCATTGTATGGACAAAAAAAGGAGATATTTCTCAAAATGTCTTATTTGATGGTTCTGAGACAAAAAGAATGATATGAGGGTGAGTAGTTGATGACATGATTTTAATGTTTAGAGGAACTACACTTTTAAATTGCCTGATCAAGGCATCAAAGTATAGTTTTGCTGTTACACAGCTAGGGCTGGGTATTGTTCAAAATCTTTCGATCCAGTGCCAATTTCGATACCAGTTCCTAACAATAATTTTTTGATACCTTATGCAACCAACTAGCAGCACAAGCTAACATACATAAAGTGGTAGTCAACGTTATGGGGATGCATTCGGTTTAAGTAGTGAAATTACACTTATCTGCCAAGTATTTCCCTAAGCACGATTGTCCACCCTCCCTACTCCCTCGCTGATCTGCACTCACACTTAACGTAGGCCTGTCGCGATAGTCAATAAATCGTCTCAGGTTACGTATGTAACCATGGTTCCCTGAGAGGGATCGAGACGCTGCGTCGAAACGCTAGGGGACGCCTCTGCGTACCATGTCATGAAGCACTTGTGTAATCAGTCCAATAGCGGGACGATACGTCACAGGCGGGTGACATCATCGACCAGGAAGCTATAAAGCACACCTGGACCAAACAGTCACTAGCTTCTGGAAAAAGTCGAACAAATCGATCACAGGCATGCCGGGAGTATGGCATCGCGACACAGCGTCTCGTTCCCTCTCAGGGAACCATGGTTACATACGTAACCTGAGACGTTCCCTATCTCGAGGGAACTTCGAGCTGCGTCGAAACACTAGGGGACCTCAATACCCACGCCGCCAGAGTCCCAAATGTCTGTATGTGTGATTTAACCCAGAAACACCCGGGACCCCGGAGTAGAGGCTACGTCCAGATTGTAAAACCTCACAAATGTATGCGGAGAGGACCACCCAGCCGCATCACAAACCTCTGACAGTGAGACTCCCGAAATAAGAGCCATAGAAGTAGCCATACTCCTAGTAGAGTGGGCGCGGACCCTCATATGTGAAGGATGTCCGACCGACTCATAAGCGAACGAAATAGCCTCGACTATCCACTTGCTAAGCGTCTGCTTTGAAGCCGATTTTCCCTAACTCGAGGACCCAAAACATATGAACAACTGTTCTGACTTTTGCCACAGGGCAGCTCTGTGGACATATGCATCTAGGGCCCTGACCGGACATAGCAGATTTAGCTTCTCTTGGTCTTGACTAGTGAACGGAGGCGGACAGAAAGCCTGCAGCATTACTGGTCCCGGCACGTTGGTCGGGACCTTGGGAACATATCCTTCCCTCGGGAAGAAAAATGCTTTCACCATTCCTTAGGGCCCTATAATTTCCGCGATCACGGAATCGCGGACGGAATCGCGGAATCGGCATATTAACGCGGAATCTGCATATAAACGCGGAATCTGGTGTTAATACAGATTTCCCCGGAATTTTAAATATTTGTAATGAAATTCTGTGTCGTGCGGGTTAAGAACGTATGTCTGAGGAAAGTGCAGACGGGGGGAAGCAAATCTCCGCGACACAACCCCTCCCGTCATTTCAGCTCGCCCTTCAAAACAATGAAAGTATGGCGAAGTTGGTCTCCACGGCTCTGCTTTCGGCTTCGAAAAAGTTAAGAAACTCGACGCTAACGGCGGTTTCACACTGCACGCGCAGGCGGCGCAGAAGCTTTGCATATGGAGAGCGGGAGCCGCGCGCGCTCGTTGTGCTCAGGCGGCATTGGTCGCGCGTGCACCTGAACCGCGGCTCGTGTATTGCACAGACAGACAAATATTGTCCATTCTGTCAGATTTTCCGGTGTTCTGCTCGACCCCTGTCATCTCGTGCTTTGATTTATAATGGGTACATTAGGCAGCAATGCATATCTGCTGCAAATGCGACCGTTTTCCCCTCTGTTCCAAACATGCATTTAACATGCTGTAGCCTATGGGTAGTTTACATGATAAGTAACCTTAAAGTTAAAATTAAGCATCTAGTTTTAATAATTTAAAGGGGCCTTTGAAGTTGGGGGAAAAAACTTCAGACAGTGTTGTGTTTTCGTGTATTTTTATTTTTCACAGCTCTGGATATCATAATGGTGATTGTTAAACACACAGAACAATTCACTACATGATTTCATGGTGAAATGTGTTATTTTTTAATGTTAATTTTCAGCTTTAAATGTTTTACTTAATAGTACTGTATGTAAAAGATGATTCTTATGATTATTATTTTTTTTAGTTCTTTTTAAAAAAAATTACTTGAAAGAAAAAGCTACTGGAGCACTTTCATTTTAACTTACATAAACTATTATAATTTATTTTACCGGAAAGTTTAAAGCTAATAACCATTAATATTTGAAGTACTTGAAGTGCAGTGTTATGTCAAATATCATGTTTGTCCTAAAAAGTAAATGTGATGTTTGTTACCTCAATAAATTTAAGGTCATTCCTATTTTTTGTTTTATGTTCTATTATATTAACATTAAAAGCAAACTCTTTTTTCACCAAAATAACAGTAAAGGGTAAAAAAAACTGAATTGCCAAACATTTTAACGGAAAAAAAAGGAATCTGCAAAAATTAAAACGGAAAAAACGGAATTTGCAAAAATTAAAACGGAAAAAACGGAATTTGGGAAAAAATAAAACGGAATTTGGGAAAAAATAAAACGGATTTTATAGGGCCCTAATTCCTGGTGCAAACTCAAGGCAAGAAGGTGCTACTGATAGAGCCTGTAGGTCTCCTACTCTTTTCAGTGATGAAATCGCTAGGAGAAACACTGTTTTAGTGTGAGGAACTTTTCTGACACTTCGACAGGGAGTCTGCCGCTACATTCAGGACCCCCGGGATGTAAATCGCCCTGAGCGAGAGCATCTTGCCTTGGGCCCATATTAGCATGTGATGCGTGAGCTTCCACAACCGACACGATCTCAATCCCCCCTGGTGATTTATATACGAGACAACCGAAGTGTTGTCTGATCGAACTAACACATGGCGGCCCCGTAGGTCTGGGAGGAAGTGTTTGAGTGCTTGAAACACAGCCATCAGCTCCAGCTGGTTTATGTGCCAGGAGAGCTGATGGCCCCTCCACAGACCTTGGGCCGAGCGGCCACTCATGACCGCTCCCCAGCCAGTTAGGGAGGCATCCGTCGTTAGCATTACGCGACGACAAGGAGCCCCCAGAACTGGACCTTGGGAAAGGAACCAAGGATCTTTCCACTTCACCAAGGCACGTAGGCAGCGCCGCGTGACCTTGATTAAGCGAAAAGGGTTTCCCCTCGGGGAGAACCCCTTGGTCCTGAGCCACCACTGTAAGGGTCACATTTACAGCAGGCCAAAAGGTATCACGTTGGACGCTGCTGCCATCAAACCCAACACTCTTTGAAAGTGTTTGACAGTGAGTGACTGGCCTAGCTTTATCTGGTTGATGGTATTCAGGATCGTTTTTACCCTGGGTGGAGATAGCCGAGCCGACATCGTTCTCGTGTCCCAAACTACCCCCAGAAAAGTAATGCTCTGCTGTGGTGCCAACATACTTTTCTTTTCGTTCTACCTTAGCCCCAACACCTTCATGTGGGCGAGAACAGCATGTGGGGGGGGCCCGAGCGGCCACGCTCTGTTTTTGCTGCGCTCTATGCGCTACGGAGGAGGACGTACTCGGCATACTGCTCGGCCGGCCAGTCTAAACTCAATCTGGCAACGGCAGGAGTCACAACCTCCGTAAGCTCCTCCTGTGCGTGTGTGTGCAGTGGTGGAAGTAATTCGTCAGTCATTTCAACACTAACAACATCCAGTTCCTCGGAACTGGAATGCTGCTGCTGATCACGAGCCTCAGCGCGAGCGGAAGAAACCGCAGAGCGTGCTTCCAACTCACGAACTGAGGCTTGAGATCCAGTGGGTAAGGGCAGAGATAGGGGATCACCCGTCTCTAACCCCGCCACCAGATCTAACTGCGATCCCCAAGACGCGAGCCTTCGCTGTGCCTCGGCAGCAGCGGGACCCGAGCCCTGAGGACCGCGAGCCAAAGCACTCTCCTCGAAGAGTGCCCGGCGTGATCTTAATGTACGCAGCGGGAGACTCTCGCAATGCTCGCAGCCAACCCCCTCGAGAGCTGACTGGGCATGCTCGAGCCCCAAACACAGTACACACAGGTCGTGTGTATCCCCACCCGTGATGTAAGGAGGGCAGGGAGTGACACATCGCCTGAACTGACTTGACATTCTTTTTCTTTTTCTTTGACACACACACAATAAATGGACATACAATATCACACAGAGCGCTTTGTGAAGACACAGAAGCTAGTGACTGTTTGGTCCAGGTGTGCTTTATAGCTTCCTGGTCGATGACGTCACCCGCCCGTGACGTATCGTCCCGCTATTGGACTGATTACACAAGTGCTTCATGACATGGCACGCAGAGGCGTCCCCTAGCGTTTCGACGCAGCTCAAAGTTCCCTCGAGATAGGGAACAATTAATTGCACGATAAAAAAAATGTAGCTAGATATTTTTTTCTGGCCGCAATTACTTTCATTTGCATTCTTGTTTGTTTTCCTTGTCTCTCTCTCGCTGACTGCGCGCGCCTCGTCCGTTTGAGGAGGAGTTTATACTCGACGCGCAGACTGGGTGACAGTGTGAGGCGTCATGCTCTGCCAGATTCGTCTGGAACTCGTGCTTCTTCAGTTGCAGAGCCGAACACAAAGTTTTCAAAATTTGACGTACACACCAGCAAGTGAAATGGGACTCCGCGTTGACGTCAGTTTTGCCATGCGCACCCTCATGGTCGTGCGGACACGACGAGTATAAACAAGGCTTAAAGCTACACTAAAGTTGTCAGTTTGATAAATGCACTTCTTCAGTTCAATCTTTGTGTGCTAAAAAGACATAAGTTCCTGTAGAGAGAGCAAAACACTTTCTCCTTTTTTTGCCAAATAAATAAAAAGTATGTCATCAATTTCTTCTCTCTTGCTGTATCAAAATCTCACTTGGCTTTCCAGATTGTGAATAATTATATGATATAGCAATTTTTTGAATACTGTACCCTAAATTGTGGATAATTAAGCTATATGTCATATGCTTAATTAAATTTCTGGATTGTTAACGGTTAAAATAAAAAAAACTACAAGAACAGTGCAGAACCGAAAAGCGTGACCCTAAAACCATGATACGAACCGAACCGTGGGTTTTGTGAACCATGCCACCCCTAAAGCCTAGTTCACACTGCCCGATTTTTGCCCCGATTTTGAGTAGCCGACAGGTTTTGTGAAATCGCCGACGAATGCCCGAGATCATAAGCAAATCGGTTCTCGTGCACGCAAGTGACAATCACGCAGTGTGAATAATCAAAGACGCGATCGGAGAGAATGGCAGCAGGAGGTTCAGGGAGGAGTTATAGAGCAGAATTTCAGTATTTTAATAGATATATTTACAATTCTATCAAACAGAATCAAAGGCCAAACATTTGCACATACAGCCACAGCAGCAGCACATTACAAAACTGTCTTTGCAGAACACAATCCTGGCTCCCTTTGTCTCTCCAACAATTTCTTCCGCCATAATCTTTTTTCTTTTTCTCCACAAATCAGCGCAAATACAATTTGAAGCAAACTTTGTGCAGTTTATCATTTTTAATAACAATTCAAAGTCTCGCACGAGAACTCCGGTCTGACGCACGTGTGATCTTGCATTGTTTACTTGTCACATCACACGTGTAGTTGGGAAACGTAGTTTGCGCACCGGAGAGAGAGAGTTGTCGGCGATTCTTCCTCTTGTTCAGTCATGCAGTGTGAACTCCTCTGTCATCAAACCATCATGTAGTGTGAACACAGCAGTTACTGAATGATACCCCAGATAATCATGCAGTGTGAAAAGAGCAGTGACCCTCGTTGAGTTTGAAAATCGTGCAGTCTGAACTAGGCTTAATATGCCACCTATGCTTGCGTCATTCATGATGCAACTTTTTGTTTTGAAGAAGAACAGAAGAAAAGCGCTTTCACTAAGACTAATAGATGTATAATTTATGCGCAGTGATTTTCACTTTACTGCACTGCACATATGTATCAGAAGATTATTACAGAAGCAGTTGACTTTGATGAAGAAATATACAGCTTTACTCACTAACTACAATTCATGTTAATCAATAAGGTGATAACCAGGACCGTCATAAACCTAAATATACTTGATTTAATAGAAAGGTGTATCCAAGTAGTAGTAATTTGGTGTTTACTGTCGTAATTATGACAGCTTTAGAGCACAGCTGTTCTGTGCTCTGGCGCGGTTAGCGCTCACACTGCATGCGAACCACACTCAAGCCCAACCGAACCCCGCTCTGGCTCACCTCTTCCAAGCGGGCTAGGGCCGCTAAACAAACCGTGCCAGGGCACGTTCCATTCCAAAGATCTCACACTTGTCAAACAAACCAGGCTTTGGGGCTCAAACGTGCTTCGGGCACAGTTCAGAGCACCTAGGGTGAGAACACTGCCGCCTTTGGTTGCCTCTTATTGCATATGTTGCACTTTGCTGACTCAGCATCCACTTTTATAAAGTGTAGCCACACTTAGACCTCTTTGGCATTGTAAAACGACATGGTAGCACACATGAGAAAGTCTAGTGTGACTGCAAGTATCTTCAAAAATCCGCCCTGTCATGTGGTGGTGGACAGCCAATCACAGTGCTTTAGGTCCTTACATGCAAGTATACTACAGGCTCATACATAAAGATAAATATTTTTCCGATACTCATAGTATCTGAGTTTTCGTTTGATACCATAAAAGTATGGCGGTTGGTTGCCCAGCCCTATGCACAGCATGAAATACTATAGCAAATCTCAACTGATATATTATCAGCCAACACTAAAGTACTAAATGTGGGCAGTTTTGGATTAAGGTATTATAAATGTTAACATCATGAATTTCTTTAAAGCTGCTTTAAAATAGCATGTATTGTGTAAAGACCTATAGAAAATAAATTGACTTGACCAGTGAAGGTGGTTGGCAAGTGCCTTTATGTTGATCCTTGTTGATCCTTCCTTGACAAAGGAAGTTTTGCTGGTTAAATTAGTGACCATAAAATGCATAAAGAGGATCAGACTGACTGATTAATTATTCTGTGTTTTTAAATAAGTCTGTGCTTGTAATACATTGCATGTGTGGGACGCCTTGGCGACAAATTCCTTGTATGTTTTGCACACTTGGTCAATTTGTATCAAATTAAATGATTTTATTAAATATAAAAACAGGTATATTTTCCTCTGAAGAAATCTTTTTTTGCTCATTATTTCAGTAGTTTATATTCCCCTGACCCCATTGAGAACATCATAGAACATAAAAGGTTTATGTGTTAGTTTAATGTAAGCTTTTGTTCTTTTAAACAACCTTTTGCTCTTAACTCTTCCCATAATATGTTTCACTCCTGGTCATTGAAGGTGTGATATTGAGAGGCTGCTTACTGGTAAGTGTTTTATCTCATAATGAATAGGGTATGATAGGCCTCCTGTTTTTCCTCTTCCTTAATAACCTCAAACGCATGGCCAGTCGTAATACACTTACACTCGTATCCGTGCCTTTTATCCCAAAGAGTCGCAAATTGGATTGAAAATGAAGAGTTGCTTGAGTGTATTATTTTTGGAAAAGGGGATTGGCGGGGCATCAGCAAAAACATCAGGCGGGCACGCTCTTTCTTTTTCAAGGCTGGGACACAGGTGCTACCATCTCTATCAGAAATTCATGACATTGGGAATTGTGTTTGCTTAATCCCACTCGGAATGGAACTGGGTAATAGCTGTTTTGCTGCAATAATTTATTCATAGTTCCCAAGAAACTAAGGGTTGTGTTACTATCCACTGCAAATAAGCAGAGGAAGAAGAGACATCCCGCTGGGGGTGGGTTTGTCAGATTTTTAGAGATGTGCTTTCGATAAGTACGATGGATGCTAGGGGACTGAAAATGATTTCTACGGTACAAAGCAGGTGTCTTTTTTTTCAGTTCGCACCCCAAACATGACAGTAATTTACAACCATTCTCAGTGGGCTCTCTGAAGCTGACTGAGCTGGTCAGGATCTGAGCTCTGGAACATGTGTTTTCCATTGGCATTCATCCGTCTATCTTAGCATAGTACTAGATGAGTACTAGATGAGATGAATGCTGGCATATACGCTTGTTTGTACCTTACAAAAATCTTCTTTGAAGAGGCCTTGCCCTTCTCTCCCTCTTATCATGAAGGCTTTATAAATGTTATATGCAAGAGCATGCCATTCTGGTTTGCCTTTGATCTCCAATGAATATGGCACATTTATTTGGTGTGCATTTGTATATTATTCAGTATTTGTGTGCATGTGTACTTCATGCAGCTCTGAGATGCTTTATACATGAATGCACCTACCGTTACACACAGACACACACACAGACACACACTGCCGTGTCATGCTTAACAGAGTGCAGTGGACCTTGACTGGCCCTTGGTTAGAGTTAATGAAGAATTACATTAATGGTGGCTGTTGAAGTCTCGATTAGGGAGCTGCTCCTCACCTTTAATGAAACTATTCATCAGATTCATTCAGCCAGGGAACCTCAGGTGCTTGGGTGTGCCAGCGAGTTCTATGCGGCGCCAAATGTTAAGGCAGATCAGTGTGCGTCTTAGGGGGGCTTCGATCGGCGTCTGACAGCTTAACAGCACGCCGGTGCTTGGATGAGCAAACCTAAAGGGGCGAAGCTGAGGGAGCCTTGCTTCAGTGGCTGCCAACCCTAGGGAGAGTCCTGCCCGCTATCCTGATGGATTATTGCAACATTCAGAAGTGCCTAACAAATCTAAGTTGTGTGTGTGACAGAATGAAACACTTCTGTATTGTGCACCATCACTTTCTTTTCCCCAGTGTTATGCTCTCTTTTTCGAGTCCAAACCCATTTCTGACGGCTCACGCTTAAGTTCACAGGGTTTTGTGCACATTAGCAGACGCCTGCTGTGAGGCACGCATGTGTGTAAGTGTTTATTTCACAGCGTGGGACTGATAAGGTTAATCTAGTATTTAATGATGAGTACCCTGTTGGCCCATGGCAAAAACATTTTCGAGAGGTCACAGATATTTTGATCTGCAATATAAAGAGGTTTGAGTCTGTGGAGACAGTAAAAACACAGTAGAGACATAGAAGCTGTTGTTTCCTTTAGAGATGTCACAAGTGTCATATGTCTCATCAAGTGTCATGTGAGTGAGCTCATGTTCATGTAATAAATGTTCAGTTTATTAATAGAAAAATCATTGCTGTATGCCACAATGGGTAACCCTTAACAATAAGGTTCTGTACATTAAAATTAGTTAATACACAGTTAATCCAGTCAATAAATAACTATGCAGAATACTTGCAACGTTATGTAAAACTTTACAGTAAGGTTCAATTTAACTTAACATAAATGTATAAATGCAACTAGTATTGAACAATTTTTAGAGCATTTATTTAACTAGGTTAATAAATTCACTATTGTTTATTGCTTGTTCATAATACATTTCATTTTTAAACCTAACTTTTTACTTTTTTTTTTTTTCAAATATAATCTGTTCTTGTTGCAACATTATGTGTAGGATAAGACTGCAGACAGGATTAATACAAATGCTAACATAAACGAGAACCAACACACGTTGGCCGTTATAAGCAGAAATCAAACAGCTAATGAGATAATTTATGACAGTCCAATTTAAGGTTAAATCTTAGGATCAATTTTAAGATGGGTTAAGGCCAGAAACTGCATGTGAACTAAGTCCTGTCCTTCCCTGCTTGGCACTTGGGGTTATCTTCCTGCTCTCTACAAGATTTCTATCAGTTGTCCTGGCATCCTGCACTCTGAGAAGAAATGTTTCTATATATAATACTTGGGTTCTTGACTTAATTTAAAGAACCTTAATGCCAAAAAGAATCAGTGTAAGAAGCAATTATTATTTAATGTAAAGTTTAATGGTTATTTAAAAAATCTGATAAGTATTTTTTTTTACGAACTGTTTAATTCATAAAATGTAGTAAAGTAAAAAAATATAAAAAATAAACAAATGCTGTAAAGTGTAAATAATTGGTCGTTCATATGATGACATATTTCAAGACGCACGCACGCACACACACAAATACACACACACACCGTATTTTCTATCCCCTTAGGCCGGGGACACACTGCAAGCGTGTCGTGAGCGTCTCGGCTGCGTGGCGTGTCCGTTTTTATTTCGGCTCCCATGTTAACCGGTTAGCGCTTGCATACTGCCTGCGTCAGCCGCGCGGAAAACGCGTGCATGCTTCAAATAGAAGAGTCGCCTATTTTTCACGCGACACGTGAGCGTGTTGGAAGCGTTTCTAGGCTAAATAGCATAGGAAAAGATGTTTATATGCCATTTTGACACGCATACATATTAATAAATGACATTTTCATGTTTGAAAGTCTGTAGGTTAACATCAATGCAGATATAGGCCTAATTGTAATAATAAAAAACAACATAATTATCGATTTTGAAATATTAAACCTGTCAATAGCCTACAGAACGAAATATTCTGTAGCCTATTTTGCCATCAATACCATGTATGGTCAGGCTACTGCCGACGTTGTCTTTGCTGTATCAATAGGCAATATATTTATATTTAACATGAAGTATAGGGCTTCCCAGCAGCAGCAGCGCCGCGTCAGACACACTTCTGGTGTGCAAAGACAGAGAAAACGCTGCGCAGCCGCCCCGCGGCTGACACGCAGCAGAAACGCCACGCCTGCAGTGTGTCTCCGGCCTTACACTGCCCCTACCCCTAAACCTACCCATGACCTGAAACATGAAACATTTAGCATTTTACTTTCTTAAAAAAATCATCTTGAATGATTTATAAGCAAATTTTTTTGAAAAGTGGGGACATGGCCAATGTCCTCATATTTCACCCTTTCCTTGTAATACCTGTCATACCCATGTCATTATACACATTTGTGTCCTCATATGTCACAAAAACACCATGGACTGTTCAGCACATCCCACAGATGCTCAATTGGATTGAGATCTGGGGAATTTGGAGGCCAAGTCAATACACACAACTTGTTGTTGTGCTCCTCAAGCCATTCCTGAACCATTTTTGCTTTGTGGCAGGGCACATTATCCTGCTGAAAGAGGCCACAGCCACCAGGGAATACCATTTCCATGAAAGGGTGTACATGGTCTATAACAATGCTTAGGAAGGTGGTACGTGTCAAAGTAACATCCACATGGATGGCAGGACCCAAGGTTTCCCAGCAGAACATTGCCCAAAGCATCACACTGCCTCTGGCTTGGCTTTCCATAGTGCATCCTGGTGCCATTTGTTCCCATGGTAAGCAATGCACACACACACCCGGCCATTCACGTAAAAGAAAACGTGATTCATCAGACCAGACCACCTTCTTCCATTGCTGCGTGGTTCTGATATTCATGTGCCCACTGTTGACGCTTTCGGCGGTGGACTGGGGTCAGCATGGGCATCCTGACTGCTCTGCACTGTGTATTCTTACACCTTTCTATCAGAACCAACATTAACATCTTGAGCAATTTGATCTACAGTTGCTTGTCTTTTTGATCGGACCACACAGGCCAGCCTTCGCTCTCCAAGTGCATCAATGAATCTTGACTGCCCATGACCCTGTCGCCGGTTCACCACTGTTCCTTCCTTGGACCACTTTTGATAGATACTGAGCATTGCAGACCGGGAACACCCCACTAGTGCTGCAGTTTTGGAGATCCTATGACCTAGTTGTCTAGCCATCACAATCAGGGCCTTATCAAACTCAAATCCTTACGCTTGCCCATTTTTTCCTGCTTCTAACACATCTACTTTAAGTGTTGACTTGCTGCCTAATATATCCCACCCACTAATAGTGTCATGATGAAGAGGCAACCAGCGTTATTCACAATCTCATAATGTTATGCCTGATCGGTATATATACCGTTTATTTCTAATTGAATATGACCGAAAGTAATTTGCTGCATGTTAATGAAGTAAGTTAGATGTTCATTCATTAACGACTCTGTCTGATTCAGTGACTGAGCGAGCTGTTGAGAATGACAAACATCAACATTTAAAATAAGAATGGCTCTTGGTATTCAACCACAGGCAAAATCATGCAATAAACAACCCCAAACACAAGATTATTCATGTTGGAAAAATAGATGGACAGAGGGCAAATATGACAAATAGCAGAGATATATAGAGAGACAGGGACAGGGAACAGTAAAGAGAGAGAACGACAATGCGTGCACACTAATCAGGCAGAAAGGCTGCATTATTAATAACCATTACAGTGGAGAGTGCTCTTGCTAGAGGAGGAGGGGGCCACAGGGCTGCCGTCCACTACTTTACCGGCCACTATTTTACCAGTAGTAATAATTACATGGGCATCCTAACCAGAATGATCAGTAGCCACAGAGTAGACCAGCAACAACATGCAAGATATTGGTGCACTGCGCCATCTGTCAAGAACAAAACATGTTCAACCTTTTGAAACACTTTCACTCTTATGTAATATGGAATGTGATAAATAATGGTTTGAAAACTGATTTGAAAAATGTTGTGAATGTATTATATAATAAGGTTGTGCAGCGGGTAAAAATCTGAGCAATCTGAAAGGCAATCTGTGAACGATCACCAGTATGCCCATTAGTGACCCTGTGTTGCTCCAGGGGGACTGTCCCTGTAATAAGTTTACTGTAAGTCACTTTGGATAAATGACAAATGACAAATTAGTAATTGGTCAATTCTAGCATAATGGATTTGACATTTGCAGTCATAACATGTACAGCATTCTCTCAAGAAGTAAAAAAAAAAAAAAAAAACAGTATATTGAATCGTTTATGTATCTTTTCCTAAGCCCTTGTAGTCCAGACACTAGAAAAATCTCAGTCTTTATATACATATTTCAATTTAGACAGGGGGGTAAACTTTCATGATTGATTTGACAAATATGGACATTACTTTTATGGGAGAAAACACACTTTTTGGAGCTCTGTGAATTGAACCATGTTATTCACATCCAATTAACGCCCACAGACTGTAGAAGGGCCTTCTCTCCATAGATCTATTTATCTATTTTTTTAATTTATTTTGTCCATTTTCTTTTTCGCAATAATATGGTAGGAAAATTGTAACCTGCTTACAGCAAGTGATCATTGGTGATTGCTTCTTTTGTGCATACTTGTGAGATGCACTTTGAGTAGTCACAGATAGCACAACAAATTTCAAACATGTTGACGGGTCGACTCTTCATCGGGTGTGTGCATGATCTCTGGCAAGTGTGAGAGTGGCAATGAGCAACTGCCAATGAATTTGCGAATGCAACTGGAGGGTGAGGCGGTGAGAAGAGTTAGTGAAGAAAACCTATCAAAGTGCCAGCTTGCTAGCAAAGTGCCTGCTTTGTGCACATCAGTGCAGTGAGAATCAAATTTGGGGGTTGTTGCTGGAGTTAGGGTGGAAAGTGATCTTGTAATTGGCTCACCTAGTCTGTGATTAGTACCGCACACCTTAGCTTTGGAATAGCCTTTCTAGCAATGTTCAGAACCCATTTTCTTTGGTTAAGTCTAGACTGAAAA
Organism: Pseudorasbora parva; assembly: GCF_024679245.1. NCBI lineage: Eukaryota > Metazoa > Chordata > Actinopteri > Cypriniformes > Gobionidae > Pseudorasbora > Pseudorasbora parva. Next base: position 28,720,341 of record NC_090172.1, read on the forward strand.
CTCATCTGTTTATCCAGGCATACAGTTACATTCCTTTTCACCCACTATTAATCCTGCCTCAGCAGCTCTGAATGCTCGGAGCTCATTTCTCTCTTTTTTCCTCTTCTACTTTTATACATATTTTCCTTATTAGAGGCACTGACATATTTAATGAACCTAAAGATACCTGATCAAAACAGCACACATTATTTGCTAAACTAAACTTATTTACGCCATGCCAATTTAAACATTCAAGAGTAAGACCCAAAAGAGCGCATACATATTGAGTTCTCTTTCAAGTCTTGCGCTTGAATGTACAAATTCACACAGGCATTGTCAACATTCCCATTTTTTCGAGTATCCTAGCTAACAAAGTAGGTTATGTCTTAAGTAAAACGTAAACAGTTGAGAAAAATTTGCGCATGTGTTGTATGTACTTTATCTGTGCATTATGTCTTAAAAGGAAAGAAGACTATTCCTGCTGTTTGTGTTTTTAATGTTAATTAAAACAAAAAATGACAAAGAATTCATCTTCACTTAGTTGATACAATATGCAATGTTATTTTATATTTAATTACTTTATTCATTGTATTTACCTGAAACAATTATCTACATGAATAAAAGCACTTAAAAAAAACTGATGCATCTATTTTGCTGTATTTGTGCTGCTGCATGTAGTTAATTTTCATTTAGTGTTCAATCAAAGCACATCACAGGTGATTTAATGGTAATGTTACAACTTCCCTTACTAGTAAATTGCTAGAACCAGTGGACGGTCGGGTACATGTGTGTCACTTACCTGGGGAATACATGGCACCAGGATTCATGGGAGGAAGGCATTGGACAATGTTCTCCTGGGAAACCTTGGGTCCTGCCATCCATGTGGATGTTTCTTTGACATGTACCACCTACCTAAGCAATGTGGCAGACCATGTGCACCCTTTCATGGAAATGGTATTCCCTGGTGGCTGTGGCCTCTTTCAGCAGGATAATGTGCCCTGTCACAAAGCAAAAATGGTTCAGGAATGGCTTGAGGAGCACAACAACAAGTTTGATGTGCTGACCCTGGCATCCAAATTCTCCAGTTCTCAATCCAATCGGGCAAAATGCATACTGGAGATTTGGTGCAACAGTTTTTTCAGCAAAGTTTTGATCATGCTGATAACATAGCTCAAATGTGATACATTAGTATACTTTATAGGATTAAAGGGATAGTTCCTCCAAAAATTGTCACTTTTTCCAGACCTGTATGATTTTCTGCAGAACAAGAAAAAAACATCTTTTATGTTTCACAGAAGAAGCCAGCCATACAGGTTTCAAATGACATGAGGGTAGGTAAATCATGCCAGAATTTAGATTTTTGAATGATATATAGTGTAAAAACACCATTGAATTGAACTAAAGGAGAAAAAAATGGCTTAGGTGAACACACCTCTCACTAACACAATGCACGTCTAACAAGGCTGAAATTATGACTAAAATATGAACTGTCTGCATTTCATTTTCAGAGACCACAGTGATTTATTAGTTAATTTATTTTTGGACATGACATAAACAGAACAAAGCAGCCACATAGTTAGCGGAAGTGACAGGAACAGACAATAAGTGAGGTGAAAGTGAGAGGGAAGTAAAGGTGTATGTGTGAGTGGATGTGTGACAGGGAGGTGTGATGCTTATCAAGGGACACTGGGCAGCTGAGGCTCTGCTAATTGGGTTCGAAGGAATCAGCTAACTGAGAGTCATTGAGAATATAAAGTTCTCACCACGAGACATATTCTCTTTTTTCTTTTTCAGCAGAGCAGGTGCAGGACTTCCAAATATGTGAAACTAAACGGGTGAAAAATCTACAGCATAGCACCAGTGCAGGTGTAGAATCAGATAGCAGATCTTATGTTTGATAATATGAACATGATGGTGTTGTGATCTGAGCCCTCCTATGTCTGTCTTTCTTTCTCTTTCTCTCATTCTTATCCTCTTCCCTCCTCCTCAGACTCTAAGTTACTCGCTCTCTCTTTTTTTCTTTTTATTGGTTTTGCCTTATTCAATTACACTCAGTATCAGGCAACAGCTCTGGTTGGCTGAGTGTGGGCTGAAATCACATTTACTACTGCCTCTGCAGACATCCCGTCTCACACACACATACACACACACACACTTTCCTCTTCTCTGTCTTCAGTACAGTTCTAGCCCCAGGGCATGGTTACTGTAAAATGTTGTTTGAGTGGGGTACATTGTGGGCTGCCGTTGTCTGTCAGGGCTCAGTGATGGAGTCCATTTTCAGTCTGTCAGGCTTGCTGGGTCTGGTTACAGGGATTAGACTTGTAACATATTACCAGCGACAGAGACTGGAGTTTATTTACTGATTAAACCCACAGGATGGGGAAGAGTGAAATAAATATTTATGAAAGACTTTGACTAGTTTAGTGGTAGATACTTTCTTATCAAAGGAAATGCATACACTGAGTTGGATTATTTCATTGAATTACCGGTAGTTGTCAAGTCAAGTCACCTTTATTTATAGTGCTTTATTTAATGCAGATTGTTTCAAAGCAGCTTTACAGTGATAACAGGACAATTATTAAATTAATTTATTCAATTTATAAAGCAGTTCTGCAAAAAAGAAGAAAAATCACCCATCTCAGTTCAGTTCTCATAAAAAAGCCACTGTACAGTCAGATCAATAATATTGTTGAATATTAAGTGTCCCTAACTATGCCAGATGCCAAGTTCTGCATGTGCTGCAGTACTGAGCACTGTAAGCTTGTCATAGTGCCATTTATATAATTTTTTGGATAGCAGGTGTGGTTATTTATTTATTTAGATTTTTTCTTTTGAAAATCTGTGGTAAGCATTTTGTGATGGACAGTTAGGTGTGTGTTTGATATACAGGTGTGGGTCAGGTTTGGATATGCAGGATAGATTTTGTGTGATGTTCTTATTTTGACAGTTGCTTTCACACAAAAGTGCAATTTTAAAATTGGGCTCAAGAGATCAAACATTTATGGATGTTAGTTTTTATCAAGGTACACAGTATTGAATTAAGTTAGAGAAGATAGTTCACAAAAGTGAAGATTCTGTCAGAATTTACTCGCGCTGAAGTTGTTCTGAACCCGTATGAATGTCTTTCTTTTGATGAACAAAAAATAAAATACTCTGGAAGTCAAAGGGGCCCATCAACTGTTTGGTTACCCATATTCTGCAAAATATCTCAAGACATTTGCTTAAGTGTAAACAACTGCTTAAAAATACATATTAATCCCAAGTATTTAAGTATGGCGTTGTTTGATAAAAAAAAATAATAATAAAAAAAGAGTTACATGAGTGTGCAAGCGTTGATTCAATTTGTTAAGGATAATGTCACAGCAAATATTTTGTGTATTTTAAATGCATTTCATTTTTGTATTTTATATGTGTGAATATGCTTTTGTTTTGTTTATTTTTGGTGGGCAAAGATACATTTCCGTTCAAATTGACTAAAGATTTAGATTTATTCAATCAGTCACTCACTCACTCACTCACTCACTCACTCACTCACTCACTCACTCGCTAACACGCACATACACAAATAGTCTGTTAGCAGACACTTTTATCCAAAGTAATTTACAGTTCACCTTATTACAGGAGCAATCCCCTTGGAGAATACAGCTGTTTATTCTCCTTTTCAGAGATGCATTGGTAATGGCTTATGGCTCTCTGCTTATAGGGTTTGAACCAGGAGCCTTCAGATTACCAGCCTTGAGCTTCTGCCTCTATACCTCTCAAAGTGTATCCATCATGCAATTCTACAAGAAATTGCACCTTCAGTGCAAGGTTTTGCCAAAATATGTTATTGAAATCTACCATCCAAGGTGCTTTTGTAGTCCTGGATTGAACACAGACTAGATTTTCTGCTTCCAAATTGTAAGGTCACAGAGCGCTGAATGAATCGCACCAGGATCCTGAGTTCCCCCAGCCCTCACACTCTCGCACACTGGCAAATGCATACTTTTGAGATGTTTATTGCTGAATGTCCTGCATTGATTGAGTCTCCTTCTGTTTGTGTTCATTCCCATCAGTAGTAGAAGCAGTGGGGGAGAGACTCAAATCAATCCCAGTCAGGCTATACAGCAGCCAAAGGTGTAGGTGGGTCGGGCCGGGGGGCCATGGATGTCCAAGTGTGGATGATTTTACTGAGTGTGTGATTGCTTCTCGTCAGGTGGGCCAGCCCCCCGTCACACTCTAAAATGAGAAGAACATGATGCCAACACCAATCACAAAAGTGTAGGCGAGGCAGTCAGACAGTAAAGCGATAGCATTTCCGTTATTTTTGATGCAATGAGGGGAATGCCCCTAATGCTTTATATGAGGGTATGTGCATAACTTTCTGTGTCCTGCTGGAAATATACATTACTGCAACCTGTTCTGGCCTTGACATACACACTTATCCAGTTTCAGTTCAGTAGTGACTCATACCTCAAAAAACTCACTCACATTTTGGACAACAGTTAGTGCAACATTTCGATTTTATTTTCAGATGTTTGTGTACATTTTGTATGGATCATAGCAGGAGCTATTGATCAAATGTTCATTGAATATAGGAGGAGAGCATTATAAATAAGCATTTGTTTGTATGGCATTTGTCAGTCAGCACCATTTCAAAATTGTATGAGCGGAAATAGGTGCCTACGCAAATCTGTGACTAAACTGGGCACTTGTATGCCACACACTGTGTGTGCAAATGAATGACACATCAATTGAAGTAATGAATGCTTAATTTTTATATGTCATTGATGATCGATAAAGCATTGATAAAGCATGGCCAATTTTGTATACAGTTGTTAGTGGTGATACTTGCCTAACAGGGGGAAGAAAAAAGTAGCTATTTTAGTTTAACAGATAGATTTTACAGTTTTAATTTGTCTCTATAATTTTTTATTTGTTTTAGGGATTAATTTGGGCCTTCACATTTTTTAAGTCAGCTCTGTGATAAATTTCTAAAAAAAGTTTAAAAATATCAAGATATTACCAAAATTAATTGTAATATTAGGGGTCACAATCAGTTTGAGAGTTAAAGGTCCCGTTCTTCGCGATTCCATCTTTCAAACTTTAGTTAGTGTGTAATGTTGCTGTTAGAGCATAAATAATACCTGTAAAATTATAAAGCTCAAAGTTCAATGCCAAGTGAGATATTTTATTTAACAGAAGTTCCCTTTCAAAGCCTACAGCGAGCGGCCGGTTTGGACTACAGCAGGAAGTGCAGGGATGTAATGACGTCACTAGAACCGTTTGTTGACTAACCCTCCGCCCACAAGATCACGCAAAATAGGGGCCGTGGTCTTGTTGGTCTTCCACTTGGAGAAGAGCGCGCATTCAGCGCTTGCATCTCCCCGTTATGGTAAGAGGCAGGACCTTTCCGGGCAAAGTGCGCTAAGCTGCTGTCCAATCACAACATGGGAAGCGCTGGCCCAATCAGAACTCGTTAGAACACGTGTTTCTGAAGGAGGGACTTCATAGAACAAATCATCAGGCCGTTTTAAGGACAGAGGAAACAGCGCTGTACAGATAAGTAAATTGTGTGAAACATCCTGTTTTTTTACACGCGAAACATGAACTCATGTTATATTGCACACTGTAAACATAATCAAAGCTTCGAAAGCATGCAAAGAACGGGAACTTTAAAGGCCCCCTGAAATCAAAATGGAAGTTTTTTTTTAGCTTTTAGTATGACTATGTTAGCCTTAAGGTTAGAAATAAGCTGGTGTGTTCCAAAACAAATTTGCATTTAGGAGATATAAGCATTCAAAACTTACTGTCTCTCACTTCTGTTAAAATGGATCACAGATTTTGATGAAATCTTCGCAGACTTCACTTTCTCGTCACATCTTCTGTCCAATCAAATTCTCTTGTTTCGAGAGCTCCGCCCCCTACACTATAAAGAGACGTTGACACTGCGACTAAAATCGGTCAGCTGTTCAAACATTTACTATTTCATACAATGGGTCAGTTGGATCAGTTGGCACAGACAACAAAACATATCGGACCCATTTAAATTCTGCACAGAATGCTGTATTTCACAGCGATATGGAGGAGATTAAGATGATAAACGGTTAGAGATTCGGAGGAAACTGTGGCTTTACCAAATAGAAAGGCTCTAGTCAAACTGTGTATTAACAAAATGCTATTGGCTGTTTTAGGGGAGGAGCTGCTAACACCTGGATTCGCTTCAGTGGAAATTACGTCAACACATTGAATAATGCTGCACATTTTAAGGCACTTCATTGGGCCTTTAACAATTGGAAATCAGAAACTATAAACTTTAGTAAATTGACTGCTAGCTAGTTTTGTTAACAAGTTCAAGGGTTATCCAACCTTTCATCCAAATAGTTTATGTATATACTTAGAGGCAACTTTAATACCTTGCTATTAATGTGCTGGACCTCCTTTTGACTTAAGAACTGCCTTATAGTTTTTGTGGCATAGATTCAAGAAGGTGCTGGAAAATTCCTCAGAAATTTTGGTCCATATTGACATGATAGCATCACACAGTTGCTGCAAATTTGTGGGCTGCACATCCATAATGCTACCACATCCATGTTCTCCCACATCCCACAGGTGCTCTGTCGGATTGAAATCTGGGGACTGTAGAGGTAATTTGAGTATAGTAAGTGAACACATTGCCATTTTTAAAGAAATAAGTTTGAGATAATTTGAGCTTGTGACATGGCCTGTTATTCTGCTGGAGATAGTCAGTAGAATGTGGCTTTTAAACAATGCTGAATTGGCAATAAATTGCCCAAAGTGTGCCAAGAAAATATTCCCCACTATTAAACCACCACCAGCAGCCTGAAATGTTGCTACAAGGCAGGATGGATCCATGCTTTCATGTTGTTTATACCAAATTCTAACCCATGCCCTATAACTATAACGCAGTTATAACATAAAATAACTATACAGCTAATTATATTAGCATCCACACCAGCGAATAAGCGTATGCTGCAGTTTTGTTGTCTGACGTTTTAAATCATAGAGCTCTTTAAAGTCCGATGGGATCTGATTGGCTGATAATCACTGTTTTTTAGCCTAGAAATCTAGACGCATCCTAGTGGCAGCAAATCTAATCTGAGTGTCGTCTAGCAACTCTCAATACAATTCTATTCAATTCAGAATTAATTTCAGAATTCAATTCAATTCTGCCATCAATTAATCTTGATGTGGGTCTGGTTTGTCAGGCTAACTGTTTTTATCAGCTGGTAAAAAAAAAAATATATATATATATTTTGCACTTTGAGATTCTTCGGAATGAAAAGTGCATTATAAATAAAATCTATTATATGTAAAAAAATAAAGTCTCCAATTGAACATTTTCAAGTAACTGATCACATCTAAATTTTTCAGTTAGCCGAATTCAATTTCTGTGAATTAAATTGCATCAATTCAGAGGATTTCAATTCTGCCGACTGAAAAATTCATCAATTCACAGAATTTAAATTTGTGAATTTTCATTCATAAAATATCACATAAACAACAGCTGTCTCTTTTTGTTAAATGTTAGTTTTAATGATCAACAAGAGTCATTAAAAAAGTAAATTGTTTACGCTATACAATACGAAGATTATGCAAACAATTGAGTCAAATATAAAAAGTCAGCGCAATATGCTTTTTATAGCCTAAATTTATAAAGTTATAAAACTACCTCAGCCAAAATGATTTGCCAGGTAACAAATGATAGATTCATAAGACCAAACATTGCCCGTTAGATCTACACAAGACAAATTATTTCTCATGTTTAACCACTACAGAGATATCAGAGCCAGCGGCAAACGTCAGAAGGTCTAGCCAAGGTAAGGCTGCTCTTGGTGGGATTAATGAGGGTTGAGCACTTGGTGATTGACTGAATCTCACAAACTCTGAAAATGTCAGATCAAATTTTCAAATAGGCGCTATCTTTATAAATAAACCACAGATTTGAGCTTTACACAAATACATTCTTGTCTGAAAAACTGTTAAAACTACATTTTGTGACACAATAACAGTAGTATTATGTGGGTTTTCTCATCCGCTATTAATGCTTGCTGGTTAGTGCGAGATGCATTCTGGGATACCTGGCTGTCTCAAGTCCACACAAGTCACCTATCGATGCATCCTCAGTAAAAGGGGTGGATCAAGAACACATCCGGGGATTTGAACTCGGCTAGATGTGAACTTTGAATTAGAACAGTACTTAGGCAGCGACTGATGATGCTTCACAATTTTACAAGAATACACATACAGACAAGAATGCATATTGAGAAACGGCCCATGTCTACATGCCTATATGCATTGATTGGCTGATCAGATATTTGCTTTAACGAGTAGTTGAATAGGTGTACCTAATAAAGTCAGACACCCCTCGCTGCAGCCTGTAGCATGATGACGTAGCTGGATCAGATCCAAAACGTACTGGATGATGGATTGTTATGGCGATGTCATTCCGATCTCTGTGTTACCTTATAATGCATATGCTCTGGTCTTAAGTGAAATGTATGATCAATATTGTATATAGATGATGTTCTAAACTGTGTAGTTGTAGTACTGATAAATAGTATTAAGTAATTATTGATAAATAAATCATCTTTTCATAAATGTGATGATAAAATTATCCTAGTTTTGCTGTACATACACGCAGAACAATTAAAATTGTAATATATTCTGGTCATATTTGCTGTTGAGTGGAAGGAAAAAATGAGTCAAGTAATTGTCTCTGTAATTTTAATTTCTCAAGGTACAATGCAACACGATCTGTAAAGAACTTAAAATACCAGTAGCCTACACATTCAAGGGAAAATGCAAAACGTGTCCTGACGGCGTGAGTATGTTATTAATGATTGTTTTTGCGCGAGCGGTTTGAGTATTTATCTATCCAGCAAAACTCTCAACTGTGCATTCAAACTCTACTGCGCATACGTATATGACGTCATCAAATTGTGATTGAAACCCACCGTGCCCAGTACGTGTTGGATCTGAACAAGTTTGCATCTTGCTACAGGCTGCACCAAGGACTTATTGAATAAATTGGTCAATGAATGTATATCACCATACTGTACATTGTGACTTTGTGTTTTTTTTTTTAAATGTATTTTGTTACCATCACATACACTTTCAGAGTCTTTAGCTACAGATCTCCAAACTTAATGTAGAAAGCTTCATGGAATAGATTTCCATGGCCAAGCAGCTGCATCTATGCCTTACATCATCAAGAGCAATGCAAAGTGTAGGATGCAGTGGTGTAAAGCACACCACCACTGGACTCTCGAGCAGTGGATATGTGTTCTCTGGAGTGATGAATCATGCTTCTCTGTCTGGCAATCCGATAAATGAGTCTGTCTTTGGTGGTTGCCAGGAGAACAGTATTTGCCTGACTGTGTTGTGCCAAATGTAAAGTTTGGTGGAGTGGGGATTATGGTTTGGGGTTGTTCTCGGTGGGGGGGGGGGGTATAAAACAAATTCCAAATAAATAAAACAAATTCCAAATGCTTCAGCATACCAAGACATTTTGGAGAATTCCATCCTTTTTGTGGGAACAGTTTGGGGATGACCCCTTCCTGTTCCAACAGTTCACAAAGCAAGATCCATAAAGACATGGATGAGCGAGTTTGGTGTGAATGAGCTTGACTGGCATGCCCATAGTCCTGACCTCAACCTGACTGAACACCATTGGGATGATTTAGAGTGGAGACTGTGAGCCAGGCCTTCCTGTCCAACAGTGCTTGACTTCACAAATGTCAAAAAATCCCATAAACACACTCCTAACCTTGTGGAAAACCTTCCCAGAAGAGTTGAAGCTGTTATAGCTGCAACCAGTGGGCCAACTTCATATTAAACCCTACGGAATAAGAATGGGATGTCATTGAATTTCATCTGCATGTAAAGTCAGGCGTCCCAAAACCTTTGGCCATATAGTGAAGTTTAAAAATCTACACAATATTATAAGCTTTGCTTCTAGTCAAAGAGTGTCCCAAACTGAAAATCATCCATATTCAGGCCATTTTGTCTTTAATTTGAATGTGTCTTGTAAAGAATTTTAGTTTATAAATGTGTTTGGGCCTGATTTACTAACAGCTTTTGCCAACGCAAAACCCTCTTTTAGTGTTAAAAACTACTGTCAGGATTTACTAAAGACAAAAATGTGTAAATTATATATTATGTTTAAAAAGTGAATGTATTATTATTTTTTAATTAAAAATTAGCGCTGAAAAGGCTTGGAGTTCTTTTCTGAACTTACTGCCTATGCATTTGGTGTGAGTTTCCATTTCAGATGCAAAATTTATAGGAGGAGACAATTTAAATGAATCACAATGTGATTTACTAAGGTTTGTCCTTATCCATTTACTGATTTGGGTGCCATTTTTTACAGACCAAAAAAAGCATGTCTTAAAACCAGATTCTTATTGGTGGATTGCATTGGTTGTGTCTGTGTTCTTTAATTTGTACGCCATCAGTAGACCATTGTGCTCTCACACTAATTTGTTCTGTTTAGTAAATCTGGTCCTTTGAGTTTAGAGGTCAATTCGTATGTGGATGTGATGTTATTTGATTCCTTGTCACCATGTTTGTTGTGGAGATCCTGCGAGGATTAGTTTTTAAAGTGCCTTCAGATGAGCATATGGTAATGGTTTTGTAGGTGTGTGTTGAAGAGACACAAACTGTGAAAGTGGGTGGAACATACAAGATCAGAAAGATGTGTGTATGTGTGAGTAAAGGTTTGCTTAGTTCTGTAGGGCTTTGTCAAAATGTGCATGTACGATTATTTGGTTCACCAGGGGTTTTGTTGGAAGAACCTTGAATCACGACTTCCTCATTCTGCTTTTATAATACATTTCAGACAAGGATGAATACTGATAAAGTCAAGCATTTTTCATTGGTGGCTACACCAACTTTCCATATTAGTTTTGTATTAACCTAATGCTGATTTTTAACACTGGGTAAATACTTAATAATAATAATAGATGCATGTGTCTCACTTTACTGTTATTATTAACTGAACTCATAAGGAAACAAAATCCAAAACTTGCATTTCACACTTATGGAAATGTTCATAAATGTACAATATACACTTCATTCACAATATCAGGGAAACAGGGATAATGCTTCCTCCAGGCTTTGTGACTTTCAATAATAGCCACAGTGTCTTACACATACACCGTTTTAAACAGTAACAGAGCGGTATTTATCGTGACACACTCATACCATACACAAGGGATGACACCCCAGATTAAATCCGTGGATGTGTGAAATGTGTGAAAGTGTGAGCATCGCTCAAGTACTAGAGAGTTAAAGAGAGCAGTCACGCTCTGATGAAGACAGGTAGCTGGCCACTCGCTGCTGGCTCAGAGCTCCAGTAAAGAAAAGTGCTGTGATTGGCTCATTACAAACAATTACACACATGGAAGGTTTTTGGTGTCTTCCAGACCCTCTCACGGCAAATGGCGAACACATTTAATCAAACTAACACATACTTGCATAGCTTGTATGTGTTTTGTCAATGGATAGTGAAAATGAGAAATTACCTACAAAATTAAACAGGTTGATTGAGATGGAGAAAGATTCACATAGTTGGAGGGTTGCGGGGGGGGGGAGAGAGAGAGAGAGAGAGAGAGAGAGAGAGAGAGAGAGAGAGAGAGAGAGAGAGAGAGAGAGAGAGAGAGAGAGAGAGAGAGAGAGAGAGAAACGCTACTCGAAATGAGAAATGAATAAAACATAACGCTGTCCTTGAGGATGGGCCCCATTGCAATGCTTTCAGTGGCATGTCAAGAAACACAATTACATGCTTGATGAGAGAACCAATGCAATTTAGCGCTTACACTCAGATTACAGCAGAGAACATGAGGTACAGTGGCAGCTTTCTAGGGTTCATTTGTATTCCCGCTGTTCTTAATGAAAACTGTGTCTTATGCTGCTGGGTCCAAGTTTGATTCTCAGCCATACTGCAGTCTCAGGGTCCTATTCATCTGATAGTCCACTGCAAAGCCAACTTATTTGGCCACATTTCAATTGAAGATGTCAAGTTAGATTTCATGTCGAAGGTAATGTATATGTTCAGGCTGAAGGGGCAATGCAAATGGCATGTAGGGAGTAAGAGTACTTGACAATAAAGTGGATAGGAATATCAACCTACCAGCCATTGTGCACCATTTTAGTATTAAAAATTAGTTGAGGCATTGGCATTTTTTTAGTAATTAATTAATTTCAGTTGTGGCTGGTTTGCAATTATAAGTGATAGGTTATCCAATTATCATGACCTTGGGTTATTATAGTCAAGAAGATGAACAGTATTACCAAATCGCCACCTCAGAATTATAAGATTCTATCTGCATTCTGAGCAGTTTTGACATATTGAGCTTCACATATTTGCATTCCACTTTGTAGTGAGAACCTTTTTGTTTTATTAAATAAAAATTCCTAAAATGTACACATTCCTAAACTATAAAAAAAACAAAACAATGTAAATAACAGAATAAGAATGTGAATGACAAAATTCTGGCAAAAATGTGAAAAAAAGAAAAGAAAAAAAAACGTGATGAAATGGTGCTTATTATACAGCCCTTTATTTGATACTTTTGGGGTTTTCCCCTTTCCCTGCCCCCCATGTGCTTTGTGCAAATTATGGGAGTAATTTCCATTAACTCTTTCCCCAACAACATTTAAAAAAAAAAGGTTGCCAGCCACCCCCAGCGTCTTTGATCATTTTCACACAAAAAATGTCATGGCGCCCAGAATGTCTTGTTGTATGCATATCTGAACATACAATATATCTAAAGAAAGAACAAACCCTTTGTTTGAGACAAAAAGAAGAAGAAAGAAAGCTTCATGCATGCTTTTTTATCAACACTTGAAAATGCTGAGAAAATAAGCAGGTAATGTCACAACATTACAAACTTGTATTTGAAAATCTGACAAAAGGACAAAGGAACAAGTCTGTGTATACTTAACATTTTTAATGAGTGGAAAAACTACAATTCCATTAAACAATGTGAATGACACAATCCAATTAAAAATGACAGATAAATAAAAAACTATTGATTAAACTGTTACTTTTCAGACATGTGCAACCACAGTGAAATATGCAACCAACAACTGCGATCTCCAGAGGACACAGAACTCGGATTGATACAGCAAAATAATGGGATTTTATTTTAAATTCTGGAACACAAATGTTGCACTTTATTAAAGGCCCCCTGAAATAAAAATTCAAGTTTTTTAGCTTCTAGTATGACAAAGTAAGCCTTAAAGTTATGAGTAAGCTGATGTGTTCCAGAACAATGACAAAATTCACATTTAGGAAATATAAGCATTCAAAACTTCTCTTCTAACTATAAGCGTATTCACTTCCGTTAAAACGAATGAAAAATGTTGATGACATCATCGCAGACTTCACCTTTTCATCAAATCTTCTGTCCAATCAAATGCTGTCTAGAATCTAAAGCCCGCCCCCTACTCTGCTGAAGCTGCGGCTGAAATCGGTCAGATTTAACACATTTACTTATTTCTACATGGTGAAAGGCACATATATGTGATAGGAAGTTATTCAGTGTAAATATGCTTTTAGTTGAGTCAAATGAAGTCTGGTTTCACGTTAGTCTCAGGCACTACAGCAACGTGGACACAGTCTAGACCAGAGCCGCTGTGCGATCTTTTGCGTGAGTCGGCGCAGACAACAAAACATATCGGACCCATTTGAGTTCTGCACAGAATGCTGTATTTTAAAAACGATGGGGATGAGATAAAGGGTTAGAGGAAACCTTTTTTACCAAAAAGAAAGGCTCTAGTCAAACTGGAACAGTGTATTAAAAAAAACACTTTTGGTTGTTTCAAAAAGGGGAGGAGCTGCTTACAGCTGGAGTCATTTCAGGGGAAATCACGTCAACACATGAAATAAAACGGTGCATTTCAAGGCACTTCAGCGGGCCTTTAAGGTCTATTTTCATTATAAATTTTAAACTACAATGCTAACTTTTTATTATCCAAACTAATGGGTGATAATGTTATATCAATAGAATATGTCATAAGTTATGGCACCTGCCACTTTAAATGCTCAAGCTTTTTATTGTCAGGTATACACTGAATGGTTTGTTAATGCTTTTTATCATTCATCTCACTGAAAGTTATTCCAACTATATCCCTCCACTGTGACATTATAGTTATAACTGTGCTTTTAAATGTCCTATTCCGTACAATTATAATGATTATTAAAACTGTATATAAACTATTATAACTATATCAACTATTACAGTTATTGTTCATATTTGGTGTGAAGAGGCCTTTAAAATGCAGCATTTTAGGGTTTTCTTCTTGGTTTCCACCTGTTTCATTTTACATCAAGTCCTCCGCCAAGCCTGAATCACCACCATTTACTTTTCCTTAGGGTGCGCGCATCTCCACAGTTCTCATTCTCTCTCCTGCATCGCCTTATTAAAGCAGGCTTGGGAAGTGTGTCCAGAAGTAGTGCATGTGGCCAGCATCCCCTGGAGCGCAGTAATTTCTGTTCTTTCATCTAACTCTGCAGGTGTGAGCGATCCAGACGAATTTCCCCAGGTGCCCACCTGCCTCCTGAGCAGCAGAACAACTCATTGAAAACAATGGTTGTAATGATCTACTCTCTTTGATTATGTGCATACGTCACTCGTCTAGTTTCCATTTCGATACGGGCTTAAATATTACATTTAAGATTAGCAATATCAAGCTGTTGCTTTAAGACATGTACAGCATGCTTATTGTAGTGATACAAAGACAAAGCCCAGAGCAACGATTTCCAATTGCTCTGTTGCTCACCAAAGCTGCCTGCCTCAAGTTGCCTTCTTCTCACTGTGGCACTGTCATGAATTCCACCTGCACAAACTAGGGCGAACACAACACCATGTATAGAGCAATAAAAGCACACAGCCCTTTATCAGGGGAACTCAGACTAGTGCTTGTCCATCTCGTTGGCCCTGCGGTCATGGCTGAAGGCCTGATCCTGTTCCACTATCTGCACACCTGAAGCCCCCTGGTGCCTCATTAGATCCCCACCATCACGTCCCCAATAATGTCATCATAACCCCTTTACGCTAACAGCGAGTCCCTTATTGAGACTAATGGGGGAATTAGGGGGCTGCTCTTCCTGGGGCTGTGAGCCGTGTATCTTCCTGGCAGTTATATGGGCTGACTGGAGAGCTGCACAGGTATCAAGGCCAGTCTACAATCTCTCTCCACTTTGCCCCAAAGGATACGCTGTCTTTGAGTTAGTGAGAGAGAAAAATACAGAGGTATGAAACCAAAACAAACCTTTGTGCCGTGCCAGTTGTATTTTTATTTTTATTCCTCTTTTTTCCCACTGATTTCCCAGGATCCACAGCTTCTGGGCTCTCCGCGCTGGGGGCAACATCCTTGGGTTTAAGAAGCAAGGTTTTTTTCTTCTTTTTTTTCTTAGTTTCTTTCTCATATTGAAGATAAAAACAAAGGTGGTGAGGAACAGGCAAGGAGTAGGGGGAGACGAGAGAAAGAGAGCTGCAGTGATACTAGGCATAATGGGTCTGTTTATTACTTTATAATCTGCTCTGCACAATCCAGCACATGTCAGGGTGTCACTGAGGCTGCTGTCACTCAAAACGATAAAGTGTGCAACAACTCTCAAGACCTCTGGCAAGCTGTCTGCTCAAGCTCTCTCTCTCTTCTCTCTTCTCTCTCTCTCTCTCTCTCTCTCTCTCTCTCTCTCTCTTTCTCTCAGGAGACTGTACTGTAGGGGAGTTGGAGGCTGAGTGTACTGTATGTCTGATAATTTTCAGTGTGCTAAGCTGGATTTGTGGCGTATTTAAGGAAACACTACACAAATGTCACAAAGATAATCTGTGCTTTTAGTGCAGCAGTGGGTTTGTGGGTAGTGTGGTAGATGGGGCTGTTTGCTGGCCTTTTGTAATCTAGAAGTGTTTAGGAATAATCCGAAATAATGCCTGATCCCTTCATCTACTGTTCTACTTTTCTACTTCTCCTATCACTTTCCTTCCATTTAATGCAAAGACTTAGTGATCTACACAGTTGATCTTTCCCTCCCTTTCTGTCTAACAGCCAAGCACACACTCACACGCTGTGAAGATCAGAGTTTGCACAGTGTGAGCTCAAATTATTCCTCTTAATGCCAGTCCCTCATTTAGAGCTTGATGAGGTTTAGTTCCAGTTTTTACAACTCTGCAGGAAAGCAACAAAACTATTATATCAGGGACAGAAAGACAACTTCGATAAGCTTTCAGTTGAAATTCCTCATAAAACGCCCATGCTCCTATTTTCATATAGGATATTATTTAGTGCTGTCAATCAATAAAAATAAAAATAAACATATTAATCACCTTTTTTCCTGTATTGTGTGTATTGGAGTTTTTATTATTTTATATTGGAAACATTTCACAGTTACTCTCCAAAAATAATATAGAAACAACTTAATGACAGTATATTTCAAATATTTGTTGTATGGCATCATTACAGTATAATTGAAAGCCATCAATTTCAACATTTATTAGGTTTTAAAACTTGTTGTTTAATTTAAACGAACTTAAATAAATCTTCACATAAACCCATTATAATAAATATCAGATTTACTTGTGACCTTCCTACGACATATACAGAAAGTGAATAAAGTTATCAAACACCTTTCTTAACTGCATAAATAAATAAAAAAAATATGGATCAATCCTTATTAAAGCTACAAATTTGTTACCTTTGTTCTTTGATTAACATTAATGACAGACATCACAGGAATTGGTTTATTAGTCTGCTGTGACTTTAAGATCAAAATACCGTTATCCCTTATCATCACACATCTCGCATCCTGTACCAGTGTTTCAAAACCTTGTTTCAAGACCTAAAATAGATCCAAAGTGTCAGCTGTTGGTTGACTGCTGTTCTGTACCTTTATGTGTCCCACAGTGTTGAATATGACTACTGACCTGTCCTGTCTATTATCCTTCCCTCAAGTCAGCGGCTGACCTGGTCATAGGAGACATAGGGTGACAGTGTTCGGCATAGTCTGCCACCCCACACACAGCTCTCACAGCTATATGCACTATCTTCCACCATCCAAATGTTCATCACACAATACATAAATCATAAGGATTATTTTTATGGTACTTTTGGGGGGTGAAATGCTTGCAACCCCTTTCTTTTTATCCCAGTTAAATCCCAGTTGTAATGACAACTGAGCCGTTTTAAAAAATAGATATTTGTTCTATTTGCTTATCATATTGAAGATCAGACTTTAGTTTTGACCCACAAACTTGACAAGAGGTAATTCCTTGTGTTCCACTGTGCTCATGTGTTTAGTTTTAATTAAAATCAACATCTGATATTGCCTAGAGAGACAAATCTGCCTTTATGAACATTGCATTAACATTTGCTCAAATTAAAACAATTCTCATTTGAGTGCATTCAAAGAGAAGCCTAAATGTATGATAGACACATCTCATTGCAGCACACAAGTTAAGAGGTTTAGACACTTACTGAGTGTTTGTGTGCTGTTTCTAAACCTCTCTGCCCGTCTGCTGGTGTGTAAACTGCGAGGCTCTGTGGGTTGTCACCGTCTGCTTCTTTTAGCTTATCGGTAAAGAAGTTAATCTGATCCAGACTGAGTTTTCAGCAAGTGAATGTTAATGAATGAGTTTGCTGTTTTAATGTGACATGCTTAAGAATGCCCCCCAAAAAACAGCATCCAATGGTGGTTAGGTTGCCTTGGATCAGTGTGTTATTGTTGGTGTTTGTTGGCATCTGTTTTCACAGGACTGAACATGTTCAATTGCCATTTTTGGGTCTTACAATGTTTGAGCAGTCTTTTGATCACAATGCGATAAATGTCCTTGCCAACTCAATTTCTTCTAGAATCAAAAAAGTGTGCAGTCAACTCAATTGGTGAAGCAATGTCAGTCTTGAATTCACAGTGCACAAAGTAAAACATTTCATTATTTGTTTTTAAGGACATAAAAAAGTAATACACTACCATTCATTTTATTAAAATAAATTACTTTTATTCTGCAATAATGCGTTAAATTGATCAAAAGTGACAGTATAGCATTAGACATTTATATAGTTACGAAATATTTATCTTTCAAATAAATGGTGTTCTTTTGAACTCTCTACTGTATTCTTCGAGGTATCAAGATTTTCACAAAATATTATCCTGCACAACTGCTTTTAAAAATGTTTCTTGAGCACCAAATCAGTATATTTCGTATATTTTCAGTGATTTATGAAGAATCATGTGACACTAAAAACTGGAACACACACACACACACACAAACTGTGTTTGAACTGGCTTATATATATATATATATACACACACAATGTTGTCTGAGGTTAACTTATGACATTCGCATGGTTTTTACATTCAAAACATCACAATGAATAAGTAATAGGCTCTTTTCTTCAGTGGTTTTGAGGCTCTCCCCTGAATGCTTGGTTTTGATGTGCATGCTGCACTGAAGACTTAGAAGAAAACGCCCACGGCTAGGATTGGAGAAGATTTGCATATTTAATGAGCTTCTGCTCACCTGTCAGTTCATGTGAGGGAGGAATTTATTTGAAACCAGAATGATTTTCTCGCAGGACTCGCAAATGTCTTTATCAAACAAACACAATGATTTATCTCTCATCCACCCACAAATGATTGGAATATAATTTTTTTATTACTTGGCCGCTTGTATAAGGGCAAACCACACATACACATGCGCACCCTGAGGTCAAGAGAGTAAATAACACAGATCAAGAAAGGAATATTATTTCACTATTTTGGATTCACCGCCCTGCCGAAGGGCTTATGTTCTGGTTGCCCGTCTGGAAAACACATAGCCCCAGGACGTTGGGTTTTGCGAGCCCTGGCCCATCCATGTCCGAGTCTGATCCCAAATTAACCAACAAATAAAGGATTCTCCAGGCTGTGAGCTAAGGTATGTTCTGTTAGACACATACACATAATCAAAATGATATGTAACAATTCCATACATTAGCCCTATTCGGAAGGTAATTGTTACTCTTGTGGACGTCTTTAAAAATAAATTTGCATGCCACCTCAGTAATAAAACTCGTGCATTCGGATGGTGATTTATTCACGGTGGAGGAGCGAGTTTTGTGATCCTGGGCACCTGGGAACACTGCTCACATGGTCAGTGGAATGCTTGTCTGTTGTAAAAATATCATATGCTTGGAATAATAAGAATACAATTATATTTAATTTAATAATAGGAAATAATTTAAATCTCCATTTTAAAAATGTGGAAATGAGTGGAAATAAGTTAATGCAATACTGCAAATGTAATCTATATAATGCTAATACAGTGCTTTGGATGGCCAAAGGTCTGTTGAAAGCGCTATAAAAAATGCAGTCCATTTAATTGCTCATTTCAAATGTTTACGTGTTTTTTTTTTCTCTCTTTTGAGCAGTGATGAAAGATTATTCTTGTAAATACTTTCCAGCATTTTATTAATAAAAGTGTAGGCTATAGATCTTTAAAATGCATCCAAATTACAGAAAAGTGCAATGATATGATGTAATTAATTAATTTTGTAGCAATCTCTTCTTGAAAACTCAGAGATGTGGATTTGGATTACAACACAACCTTGGTGTTTGTCGAAAAAAACAGTAGGTTATTTGGCTGGGGATTTTTACACAGCTGGTGGGAGAAAAACACTGACATTCTGGATTTCGACTGCGATAAAATCACAGACTAGCAGACTATCACAGACTAAAATTTACAGCCCCTGTACATTATGAAAATACCTTACGACCTTACAATAAACAATTACCGTCAGAATAGGGCTTATCACATATATATAAAAACATGTTTTACACTCTAGTGTGTTGCATCATTCTTGTCGGATCCAATATAGAAGGAACAGCATTGTGTTTTAATCTCAATATGTCTGCAAATCCAGCATCGAACTGAGACTTGTTTACAAACGATTCCACAAGTGAAATTAAGCGAACACACGTACAATGTCTTCCCCACGTGAGCTGGAACTTCATTCAAAGTAAAGTTCAACGACACATTCTTAATATTAGGATCCGAAGGAAGCTTATGCAGCGACTGTGTTCTTCCACAACCAGGAATTTTTTCAGCATGATTATTGCTGCTGGCCAGCACAATCCGAACAGCTCCATGAGTCGGTGGGCGGGGCTACTGAATTACACTTGCTTATTATTCTGTAGAGGCGGTGTTTCGTCACACAATCACATCAAGGTGAGGCATATTCTGACATCGACTGTTTGCTGGGCCTGGTGTCTATAAAAGCTTTTCTTTGACCAAAAAGGAAGTTTTCAACTCAAGGGAAAGTTGATTTCTCAATTTATGACCTCCACCCATAAAACTTTATGCAATAAAAATGTATAGTAATAATTATATATACATACATATTATTTACTGGGACCACACACACACACACACACACCGTGATGCTGATTTGTTGTGAACATGACAGTTGTTTTCCCCATCATTCTAAATACAACAGCTAACTTTAGAATGTTTGAAATGTTGTGGTTTGTTGGTCTAGTGATGAGCATTCTTAACTGTCTATGCTTGTCTGCTCTATTTGTCAGCTGTATTGCCAGCAGTGTTCAGGAATAGCATGCAACTGCTTGTACTATTTCTTTTGTAGGCTATGTATATGTATTTTCAGGATGTGTTATTCCAAAATGCAATACTCCCAGTTCAATATCGAGAGAAAGCAATGAAATATCAACCAAAATTGCACTGTCTCCCTGTTTAGACTCCCAAGTTAAGACATTTTGTCAGAACATTGGATTCAAAATAACTGATTTCTGAGATGATAACTGAACAGCTTTCACTGATTTAAACATGAAACAAATAGATCATGTGACAATGAAGCATACAACTTGGTCAGATATATAGATTTGCATAATGTGCACATAATGTTTCACATACTTTTTGTAGATGTTTATTGTGCAGTAATCAGTCGGCTAGATCTCTCTTTTTCAGTGAATATCTAATTTTCCGAAGCACATTATTTTGCAGTGAATGGTGTATTTTTTTTCCAGCCTGTATTTTAATTAATGATTAGAACCATCTTTTCTTTTTAGAGTTTTTGATTTTGTGCTTTAGATCGGTATAGGCCTAATTTGCAGCAAAAATTGTGCTGTGATGGTGTACTCTGTGCTCTTGGTACTCTCGATAATGTTATGTTAATTGTTTAAAAGGTCAGTAGATCAAACAAAATACATCCAGCCAAGTATGTGCCTAGAAAGAATCATTTGGCCAAATTTAGCATGCTTGTGGCTCATGGAATCATTTGTGCTGAAACAGAATCCAGTAGTTGCATGCATCACAAGTCTTGTTTGCAGCTTGCTTACATTTTTATTGCTTGTGCACTTTTGTGTTTACACCAATCCCATATGTCCTGGCAAACTCCCTATCTGTCTCATTCTTTCCCAACTCTGTCTCTCCAGGGCTGTCCGTAATCATGCCACTGGGGGAAATCTTACTCACTAACAAGCCACTTACCTGCTTTTCATAGGAGCCTAGCAAGAGGATTAGCAGGGATACAGAGAGAGAGAGAGAGAGAGAAAGAGAGAAAAGGAAGGGATTTTCTGTTTGCATGCCTGGATGGTCATGCTACAGTTCTCTTCATGCCAGCATGATCCAAGGGTTGAAGGGCAAGCCAATTAAGCAGTAGGTTTTCATCGTGCGAAAGAGTATTTCAGACGGCAGCTAAAACCTGGTGCATAATGTTGAAGCAACAAGACTTTGTGTTGGAAGTACAAACAAATAGAGTGCTTTATACGATAGAGGGCATGCATTGATGTCATTTCCCAACACGCTCCCTCAGCGTTAATAAGGGAAACTGAGAATGTGAGTAAAACAAACGATTATCAGTTTAAGCTAAAGGTTGGACTCGATAGTGTTCCTTACAACTTATCAAAGATCCAGTGATCCATGGAGATTGACATGCAGCCAGGAATTGTGCTTCCTGACATTTAGTGTCTGATTTCGACACCAGAGAAATATATAAAGCAAATTTGCATGTGAATGCTTTATATAAAATACAATATAGGTAGGTTTAAATCCTGGTGTTCACTTACATCAACATTATTGTCATTTCGTCCAGCCCAATGTCTAACAAACAACCGTAGAATGTTGCACATTCTACAGGCTCACGCAAGAGCTTCACACTGCTTCAGAACGGTTTGCAATCAATGAATAGTGCACATTTATGTCAGGCATTTGTTTATGAACTAATGCTGTTGAATAATGACATCACTGAATAATGACAACACAACACTTTACAGTGTTTATATAGTAATATGGTTTAGACCAGGCATTCTCAACCCTGGTCCTCGAGGGCCACTGTCCTGCAGAGTTTAGCATTAATCAAGCACACCTTGAACCAGCTAATTAATTAAGCTCTTCAGTATTACTAGAAAGCTACAGGCATATATAATCTCCCTCATCTGAACTTAAATGGTTAGCCTGTAACTGTAATATTAAGTTGTAGACATTTAAAAAAAAGAGTCACTGTGTATTTCAAGCTTTTTTTAAATTAAAAGTCAAACGTTTCTTTCTCCGGTCATTACTGATATTTCTGTTACATAATAAACTGTACTTAAATTCATTCCCATTTAATTCTTAGTTAGGAGAAAAGACTAAAGATCATTTTGAATGAAAAGTGAATTTTTCCACATGCACAGCCAAGCATTTTTGCACATATACTGCATACACATGCAATTATTGAAAAGCAGCCGCCTGTCAGTTTGATAGCACAGGAACTGAATTGAGTTTGTTCTTGATATACAGTACACACACACATTATCCAAAGCTGACGTACATATGTGCCATATGCATGTGTGTGCTAGCTTTGGATATTATGGCCGGGGCAAAGGTAACAATATTCTGAAAGAAACAATTCTGCTGCATAAACTGCACTTAAGACATTTTAAGCTAGAAACCCTTTTGCTGATTGCTGCAATATATCCAACCATGAATCAAACCACCTTGGAGGACTTAAATAAGTGCTGATTAGTATGACCGGCAAATGCCCTCACACAACAAGACACTTATATTCATTTTCAGTCTAGTTCAGCTGGCAAGCTAAATGTCTAACATCACCACAGTAGATTCATTCTTAAACATCAAACAAAAGAAAGATGAATCAAATATCACTTTCCTTTAAATTAAATATGAAATCTCTTTTCTCTGCAGGTTCCTCGCTTTGACTACCTTTCTCTCTAATCAGCTTTGACTACAATTCCTCTAATCTTCCAAGCAGTCAATCCATTTACCTTAATATGTTCTCTTTCACACCTCTGAGCTTTGAAGGCAATGTAATTCGTTACAATGTTTTACTTAAGCAGAGGCAACTTTCTTTTTTTTACAGTACTGTTAAGAATCCTGTGGTTGATCTTCATCTCTCTCACCCACCACTGCATATTTCCTTGTCAACAGGCAATCTGTGCTATGGAGGGATCCACTGGCTTTGTTAACTCTGCGCAACGTTGTTTTTCAGGAAATCTTTCAGAAGGAACTATAGAGGGGAGGGGTTATATATCTAGGGAGGATTCTGAAAATTAATTCCCTTGTCTAATAAAAGAATGAAAACTCTTTGAAAGAGTGGAAGAAATGGAGAACAGCATCTCACAAGGCCTTTGAAACCTCTTAGACTTGACTGCTTGAACATCTTTGGGAAGAAGAGAGAGAAAAGCTGTGGTTGAAGTTGTTTCTCTTGCTTCCATCTGCAGTTTGTCTGCCGACCAATCATCCCTGATTAGAGAAAATGAGCTATTTGACTATTCACGTTTCATTCAAACTATTCTTCTGAGGATCTATGAATCTATGATCTATTAATCTATGAAATTTGACTTGAACTAAAGTTTTTTCAGTGTTTGAGAAGTGATCGGAGGAGCAAACAATCAATAGCCACTTTTTCTGATTTTAATCATTGAGTAGATGCATTATCATTTGCAGAAATGCAGTTATGATTCTAAATAAAGGGTCCTTCCTATAAATCAAAATCTTGATGAGGCTGTTGTTCCATGAAAAGTTGAATTTATAAATACATAATGCAGCATTTTTTGTTTCTTGTTTTAAATAAGCAGAACATAGACAGAAAGAAAAACAGACACGCAACACTGAAACTGATGCTCGGAGTAATGAGGGGAATTTCTCAATTTTTCCACACTGTTTGATTGCAGTTGTTCAGAGTTTAATGAGAAGAGAAAACATAGATGCGGAGAGTTGGCAACGTTGTCTGATTCCTTAGCTTCATGTGATTCCTAGTACACAGATCAATGTGCATTCTTTTCTTTTTAATTTAGTGAATAAAAATGTGGTTTTCCAAATTCCACATTTTTAATTTCAACCCCCCACCCCATTTCCATTACTATTGTTGATACTATTGTTTCACATTTGGGGTCCTTTAATACACATACAAATATGGACATTTACTTTGTGTATAATAAATCCAGTTAGATGGGTCTGAAAGAACAATTCCAGATAATAAACGGATTTGATTCTGTTGGCTAATGCCCTAGAGATGAAGCTAGCATCGTTGTAGATTAGAGATAAATGAGCCGCAACAAGACACAAGACTTGATTTTGTCTGTTTCCAGAAGTCTTTAGACAAGGGCTCCATTAATATGCTCCACAGTTTTGGAGTTGTTTTCCAAACCAGATGTCAGTGCACTAAATAGTAGTGAAACTGCTTGCCAGAAGTGTTTATAGATTTCAGCAAGGGTGCCATCCGGTCCTTTGTTATTTGTCAGGGGCTTTGTTATTTGGCATCTGACAAAAAGCTTTACAAAAGTCAATTAGAGCTAATGGGTCATCTAGTTGTTCTGCTAAAGCACATCACTGTAAGCACCGCATTAGAGGCCAGGAATACTGCTATACTACCAGACCATAGGGGCATGGGGAAGAGTTTCAAAGACATTCAGCAGAGGCTTGAGATGGGCCGTGACCCAGTCTGATGAGCCACTGACCCTTTCCTCCCAGCTGATCAAGCCTGAGAGAAAATCTGTCACTCATTTCACGCTTTTCCCGCTTAATCTGCCATGGGACAATATTAACACTGTGCCACACGCTCATCATCAAGACCGAATCTGAGCACTCAATCTATCTGGGGCATCTGCCCAAAATAAGAAACAGATCAAATATACAGTAGTTAAATATATAATGTAAGATAAAAAATAAATAAGATGAAAAGATATAGTGATCAAACATTTAAATTCAAACTAATGTAAAAAGTCTATCGTTTCTAGATCTTCCTTTTTTATTTTTTAGTTTCTATCAGTTTTCTTCATGTTCTCTATGAGGTTTCTTTAAAAAAGCACATGTAAATGAAATGCTAATTAAATTCTTTCAATTCCTGTTCCCGTGCTGATATAAACTTCAAAGGCAAAGATTAACATTGACGCTTAAGCTTCACAGATGATGCACACATCTGTTTAGCAGCAGGACAGACTGACTGTTTTCATTTCTAACTTTATGAAGAATGTGCTCTTAATCTGAACTGGCAGAATTTTGAGGTCACAAAAGTTAGCGGTCAAGCTTGATGTCTCTGTCCATGACATGCAAAAAGAAATCAAATTATGGTTATAAATGTTCAGCATAAATGTACAAAAAAAAGACTGAAATGGGATTCCAAGATTGCAAAATTATTTGGTCTTTTTGTCTTGCTGTAATCCTAATCCGCAATCCTTTTTTTTTTTTTTTTTTGGGTGAATTCATGCTAAATACACAACAATTCTAAGAATAAATACTAAATTGTCAGGCTAGTTTTTGGAGTGAGGAATGCAGTTGGTCTCATTGCATCTTGCAGCTATCCCCCCAACAGTTATGGGAAAATATAACCCATAACCCAATTTTTTTTTTTTTTTAAAGGAACCTTAAAAAAGACCTATTGGGGGAAAATAACTCACCGTTCTTTTGCCAGATGGCTAATTGGACATGTGAAACAGATAAAAAGTAAAAGTAAAAAAACAACAACGTTCTTCCCAGTAGGCAACTATTTTAAACAAAGTATTTATAGCATATAGACAACAAAACAATACACTTTTCTTCAACAGTATTTTATGTTACATTATGCCCTATAGCAATCCTATAGATATGCCTACATGACAATGTGGTGCTTTCCAGCTTTGAAACCCATTTAATCAGATAAAAACAAAAAAACATCTGACTAGCCTGCATGTATTGAAATATGGCTGCATATGTTAAGAGTTAAAATTAACTAACAACGAATAATGCTTTTACAGCACTTAATCTTGGCTAATGTTAATTTCAATAAAAAATAATACATTTGCAAAGGCATAACAACAACGTTATATTTATAAATTAACATTAACCAACATTATTGCATGTGAAAGAAGTTTATTGTTACACTGTAACAAAATATTTAAAAAATAAGTTACCTGGTTTCCTTTAATTTTTGAGTTCACTAAATAAAATTTTGAGTTAATGCAATGAACATTTTTGAGAATCGACAACCTTTATTCAAATATTATTAAAACATTTTGTAAGCATATTGGGTAATTGTGTGTGTTTTATTTGTGATGACGCAGTGAAACTTGCCGAATTACGTGTTTTTTTTAATGATTTATCTTTTTTTTATGTGGTTCAGATACAATAATATTTTGAGTTTCTATTTATTAAACCAATTTCCTTCATTGTATCAACTAAAATGTTTAATTTCATTAAAACTCCAAATGTTAAGGCAACCAGGTTTCTTACTTTTAAACAAACACATTTTTTTACAGTGTAGTGCATGATGCCTAATGGGCCTTTGACACAGAAAGCGGCAATCTGCGCCGGGCAAGGACTTTTTTTTTTTGCTGCGTTGACCACCCACCTTTGACAAGTTTGTGCACACGCTGCAGTCAAAGTTAAAATATTTACATTTTTGCCGCTGCACTCTGTGACAATTACCCACGTGGCCAATATAAACGGTGCACCAAATTAAACATGGAAAGCAAAATAGATGATCAGCTTGTACAGTGCGTGTCTTTCGTGAGCCTGAATTCCCCAAACGGTTCCTTGGACCTAAAGGTTTCGTGCATCCACAGCCTCTTCTACCTTGCAGCTTTCTTTCTTCTTCTTCTTACTAGCAGGTCTAGTGCTATCATCCACTTTTTAGCACGGAACAGATACATATTTGCTACTGACCGAAAGATGAAACAACAATCAAATAACTGGACATATAGAACGACCGCTTAACATTTTGAAAACTGTGCCTACTTTGCTCTGGCCAGCAAAGCACAAATCACTTTGTATCTGAAGGGCTGAACCCAGCGACCAGCGCAGCCCATTCCGCATTGTGTGAAAGCCCCACAATGCATTAATGCATAACGGCAAATTAATTTGTATTGTAAAGTTTTACAAAAATGTACTACATGTCTTACATATATAGGAGACAACCCACTATAATATGGGGTAATGCGTTAGTGGTAGAGATTTTTCAGTGACTTCAGTGCAGGTTATAATGAAACAAACTTCTAAACCACAACTGTAATGTTACAATATGCTTATCACATGCTTCCTTGTACAGTTTTTAGCCTTCATTGTTTATTTAATCATTTACTTATGTGTTTTGCTTTATTGTATATTTTATTGTCTACAGTACTGTAAATATACACTTTCTAATTGAATGTCTAACAGAAAGAACAACTCAAAGCATTCTGTATAAATGGTCAGCATATGTTGACATTTAAAGGTTTCATTCTAAAGGTAAAGTAACAATGTAACAATGCAATCTTTCTTAAAATGGGACTGAAAACACTGTAAAGGTTAGAAACATACAAAATGGCCCCAAACACGCTGCCTCTGCCAGTATGTTAGTTTCAAACCACAGTTTTAGACAGCCACCATCACTGCCAAGATAGAGGATTGCTGCAAGAAAGCTGAGGCAGAGAACTCTCAATTACATGACGGTTTCCCATATTTTCACAGGTGTTAGAGCTAGATTAAGAGATTTTCATTTTATTTGTTAATTCATTTATTTGTATGCACCAAATAAAGTCAAGACAATAGCAAATGATATATTCATATTCTGATGGTGGCACAATGTCTCATCATTCATTCTCCTCCACAAGACAATGTAATACCAATAAACAACCATGTGTAAAAGGATCATTAATGAGATTAATAATGGTAAAGGTCAATGACAGAATCAGCGGATTAGTCATGTAGCTTTGAAGTCAATTTGAGGAAGAAAACTGAACACGGAACAGTTCACAGAAGTACATCGGAAAAATTAGAATATACCTACTTGGACGAGAATTTCAAGCAGGATGTCCAACTTTTCCATTTGCAAGTTATTTTGATTTCAATACAAGACCAGATTTGTTTGGCACCGTGTCCTGCTGTGTATAATTTGGGCCTGTAGTGCTGACTCCAACTATGGCCAGTATTACATCACCCTTAGGCTTTTAAAAAGCAATTCTCCTCAGTGATTGGTTTCCTCTGGTCTGTTTCCTCTTATTTCTATATTAGACAGACAGAAGAAGAGGTATTGGGGGGTGGGGTGGGGGGTGGAGGGTAGGCTAAATGTGCAGCTTTTTCCAGCATCTCTGTAGCACTAATTACAGCATGATTTGAACAAAGTGTGTTCTCGTTAGCCTGATACTGCAACCTTAATCAGTCTGTAGGTGGATGAAGAACACAGCATCAGTGCACAGAATTGCAATTAAAGCCCTCGAGAGAAAAAAAAAAAAAAAAAAAATCTGGCCTAATGAAGCCACCTGCTTGATCAGAAAGAGGGAGAGAAAGGAGCAGACGTGGGAATGAGTGAGTGAAGCAACTAAATAGTCATGACTCACTTATTGTGGCATGAAATGGGTCTTTAACATTGCCTCACAGCAATCAATAGAACTGGTGCACATTCTCATGTGTTTCTGGTCTAATCCGCCAATGTAGAATGAAGTGAAAGCAATTAACTGGAATGTAAAGGACAGCAGAAATTTAGAAATGAAACAAAATGTAACTGCACGTTTCCATTTAAGACAACAAATGTAACATTCCTGAATGCTGGAGGCAGTGGTTTAGTCTTTCCTGTAATCCACTATGGCTGTTAATGGTGCTATATGTGTGAATTCTTGCTGAGTTGTGAGTTGACTTCTTGTTTGGATCAGCATTGGTGCAGAGGAATCAGCTGGGGATAGTGTGTGTGTGTGTGTGTGTGTGTGTGTGTGTGTGTGTGTGTGTGTGTGTGTGTGTGTGAGAGAGAGAGAGAGAGAGGGGGGGGGGGGGGGTATACAGCAGACTCCCAAACACTCAAGCAGATGTTGTGGATCTTGTCCTGTACTCTGAAGCTAACAAAGACTTAACATCTGATAATCCCCTGCCCTTTGTGTCTTGTTAGAATAAGCCAAATGTTGAGCCCACAGTGAGTATCAGATCTCTGAGCCCGATCTCACGAAACTGCATATAAATAGTACGAGTTTGCAATCTCGTGGAATGTATAGGCCAAAATGAGTTTTGCCGTGCATATGGTACGCGGTTTTTCGCACTTTATGGCGTATTATACATACGAACCCCCCACCCCACCACCCTAAACCTACCCAAGAGCGTCATATGCACGCCATAAAGTGCGTATCATATGCACGCAAAAAACTGCGTAGCATTTGCACGCCAAAATGTGTTTCTTCTATTCATTTCACGGGATTTCACACTTGTACTATTTATACGCATGACCATTAGATCGTGTTGGATCTCTGGTTTAGCCTGCAGGAAATACATTTTCATCTCTATTGTACTATATTAGCATTGCCTTTTTCACTTAGAAAACCTCAAAATGCATAGCTGAATTTGATGCAAATTAAACATCTGCATTAATTTAATAATAAAACAACTTTTCATAGACTTTGATGGGGTGATTTGCCTGTAGGTGATAATTAATATTTTTTTGTCATGTTTGTAGAGCTAAAAATCCCATGAACACTCACCTCGCAAAGTTGAGAAAAAGATTAAACCCTGTAATTTGTAAAAACACAGCTGTTTAACACAGCATCCTTAAATATATTTTACTAAGAAAAAAGAAAAAAAGAAATAAACCAGTCCATAATGAACTGTACATTATTCAACCTCATTTACAATTGATCACTTCATCCTTGTCAAATTCAGATAACATACAGATTAGGCTCAGCATGTATTAATCTGTTTCTCAAAAAAAAGCCACAGTATCGCTTGAGAAGCCTGGCATACAGTCAAAAAAATATGAATTTAAAATTCATAAAGAGAGAGAGAGAGAGAGAGAGAGAGAGAGAGAGAGAGAGAGAGAGAGAGAGAGAGAGAGAGAGAGAGAGAGAGAGAGAGAGAGAGAGAGAGAGAGAGAGAAAGAGAGAGAGAGAGAGAGAGAGAGAGAGAGAGAGAGAGAGAGAGTGTTTTTCACTTGTTTGAACAAGTGTTTTTAAGTGTGCAGCCCATAACCAGAAATAGCAATGAAACACTAATGAGTCAGAGATGTTGAAGCATAACAGTCTTTCACATTGATTTTTTTTTTTTTTTGCTAAGTCTGAAATAAAGCAATATTTAAATTGCTGAAATAACAAAGGAATCTTGTAACAAGTAAAGCTGTTTTATATTTTAGTTAACTCTTTCCCCGCCAAACACAGAATTTTGCGTTATTTGTAACGCTTTAAATGGGTACTTCAGCGCTGGGAAGATGAATCTGTATATAAACTGGGTCATCAATGTAGTAGAAATGTGAAATTAGTTTTGAATTTGGTGCCTTCTAGACTGAGAAAAGACAGGCAATGTATTTTTGTCTCATGGGGATGAAAGACTTGAATGGGATGAATTCCCAGAATGCTTCGCTGCCCAGTGAGGCCATTCCCAAAGCCACCAACTGGATTACTGTGACTGAGTTGGAGAAGACCCTACAATTAAAAACTGAACGTGAACGAGTATCATAGCACTAACTGCAGGAGTCAGATAAATGAGCTGATGAGCTCTCGTGATGAGAGCTGAGGTAATCTCGACTACACTCGCGCCATACATTCACAACGCGAGTTCAGTCTGGCATGTTTCAGTTCATGCCTTTGCAAGCTTAACTTTCATAGAAATTAATTTGAAAAGTTAAAAGACTTACATTGCTCACCATAGCTCCATTTAAATGAGCCTGTAGCTGAGCTGAGCTCTGAGTGTGATCTCCATCCCCCATGCGCAGGTTCAAAACATGCAGAAATGGCTCCCTGTGCTGGCTGTAGTCTTTAGCCTTTGGCCAAACATTCCTCCTATGATGCAAATATCGTCAATTTGCATCATAGGAGGAATTTTTCCAGAATAAAGTGCACTAATCTCTTGTCTCAGGGGAATATGAGGGGGGAAAGCACAATCATTTGAATTGTGCTTTACAAAGCCATATGCTAATCGCTGAAGTAACCCTTTCAGGCCAAAAACTTATAGATGCAAGGGGGCGCTATTACGGATCTTCTGAATGAGTATTGCCTCTCCTGATCAAAACACACGCGAGTAAGATGCAGTTAAACAAGTGATCACATGTAATCATACGCATATCAAAAAAATAATAAGATCATCAACATTAAACAGCATATGAATCAAAACTATCTAATGTTAGTGAATGAAATGTGGACCCAGGACGAGCTACAGGAGTGTGCAAGCATTAGGAGTGTTGATGGACTCGATCTCCTCCATGTGTGTTTGATCATCGCTCTGAATCTGATCTGGAAACAGTCTTACACAAAAACATTGATTTTCTCAGCTTTGTTTTCAAAATGGTGCTTGTTTTTTTTAAACTTACCCATATTTTAGTGTTGCTAAAAAGGGAATGTAGCTAGAATAAAACATTTTTGTTTGTTTAAAAGAAGAGGGTCACCTCTTTATTTCAATATATTACATGCTCAAATATTCATAAAAATAAATATTCTATGGGCATTACATTTTGGTGAAAATGGTCAATGGTGGCTGGCAACTTTTTTTTTAAACGCTGGCGGGGAAAGAGTTAATATAGTTTTACACTGAAGAGCAAATAATGTATTACTGGGTAAAGGTGGGGGAAGCGATATAAAAAAAAAACATTTTTGAAAGTTGGCTGGATCAACACAAGCAGTGCACTGTTTATGCACTGTTTTACATGCGCTGAGCATGCACACTAATAGCTAGACAAACACGTGATTACTAGACTAAGTAGTCTTACTGCACTGATACTGTCAAAAACACACAAGGTTAAAATATATAAACACAGTCGGTTATTTCTAAAGTGAAAGTCCAATTGTGTGTGTGTCTGTATATGAGATGCGAGCAGGTCTAGTGAACACTTGTCAAGGGACAGTTCACCTCTAAAATTATGTTAATAAAACAACAAAAGACAAAGAGAAAATCACTCACTGCTCTTGAATAATAATAATAATAAAAAAACTTTAATACAGTAGCTTTTAATCAATTAACTTACAGCACATTCAGGGCTTTGCACAGATACCAAATGTTTGGAGGTTTACAATAACAACTTCTTGGTCTTTAAAAATGGCTGACATTAATGTTTAGTACTCTTATGGAAATATTATAATATTTTGTCATTATAATTTTAATCTGATTAATTTTCACATTGTTTGTTATAAATCAACATCTCAGGAAAATGCTATGGGGTTTCTAATTAAAATAGGATTTTTTGTTACAAAACAGGGCATTGATTTCATAAATGTCCACTGTAGAGGACACTGGGACTTAAATTATGTTTATCAGAGGCATTTTGGAGACACAACAAGTAAATAGGGAAATAAATTACATATCAATATTCCTATGAATTATTACATATTATTATTAAAATGTTGCCAATTATAACTCCCATTATTACACTTCTTTTTTTTCATTAAATGTTGCATCAAGAACACAATAATATACATATTAGATGCAGTGTATCCAAGTGTAAAATCCAAGTATTGCCATTTTGCCCACATATTGCATAAAGTAAGATGGTATATCAAAGCATTCAGTTATATCTTTTATAACATAGCTCAGAATCATCTTTTAAAAAAGTTTGCTTTAAAAAAATCCTGAAACTTAAAAATGTATTCGTAAATATATGAACAAAATATCATTTTTAATTTATAATTTAATTAAAAAAAATGTTTCCATTTGTTTCTTATGCTCTAAACAATCTGATGACATGAAAAAATACAAAATTCGAAAAACTCTTATATAAATTAAGAGGATAAGTTTTATATTATACAATACACTAGGACTGTGTACAAGGGGTTTTAATGTGTACAGAGTAAAGTCTTTTAATAAAAGAAAGAAAGAGTATTACAATAAAAAACATATCCTCCTTGAACTCTTTCTGTTCCTGTTGCCTAAGAATAGAATAGCAAAAACCCGAACCGAAAACCGTGGTTAAAAACCGAGTTATGTATTGAACCGTAGACGGTATTGTTGCATTCCTAGCACACACATTTTTTGTGCTTCCTCGTCGTTCGTTCATCATCTTCCCTTTTTTGTGAAGCATTTTTTAGCACTTCTGCTACGATAAATAGACATCTTGCATTGTGCAAGCTGATGGCTGATAGAGAATGTGGTGTTTACTATAGCGTCCTTGTTCAGTGCACCCCCCTTGCATGCCACCGACAGGGGTTCGAGACTGACTCGGAGCAGGGCGGTTAGGATTGGAGAGTGAGCTTTGGAGGCAGACCAATGAAGATTGTCTTTGAGTTAATTTCAAATATCTACAATGTTCAGCAATCACTGAGAAATATCACTTATCTCACCTGTAAAAAAATCAATAAATATTTTTAAGAAAAAGAAAAAACAAAAGACTATATATGATATAGCCTCAAAATAGAGAGGACATTGAAAAGCTTTGAATTTATAGTTCAGCTTTGGGCTACAAAAAGGCAGTGGATGACTTGGTATCCATATGTCTTTTTTCAACTAGCACTTTATTATGAGCCTGTTTAGCTAGATTACGTAAGTAGTGGTACTTGTTCACCTTACTATTATCTGCATCCTCTACTCATCACCCCTAGTATCTTCATGGTCAATGGTTGAGCACTTGGCTTGTCCTTCTGAATGTTATTGAGTCGTTCACAGAAGTATATTTCACTAGAGCAGTCCAACTTTTATTATTGCCATCTTTGACCTCCGTGTTTTTGATTCATTATATATATATATATATATATATATATATATATATATATATATATATATATATATATATATATATATATATATATATATATATATATATATATATATATATATATATATATATATATATATATATTGTGGTAGCATCGTAGCCATGACCCTTTGATGTTCACCCAGTCTGAATGTAATCTTAAATTTGATATTGTTTTGATGTGTACCTTCATGATAGACCAGAAGGGAAATCTTTCAGTTCTCTTCTTTGTTCATCTCTATAACTGTCCTCAGCGTTTATTCTTAAGGTCAGTTGTCTATTGTCAGCAGTGTAGCGATCTATAAAGCACAGTCACTTTCACCCAAGCATTTTACATTCTCTAAGTTTGAGTGAACAACTTGAACATGAGCAAGGTTATCATCATTTCTTCATCCAACATGGAAGAAATTGATTGCAACTTCACTACCATCTTTACTAGTGATACCATCACTACCACTACGGCTGAACCATCAAGACGAGACTGTATCTGGATGCTCATTCAATGGTTACAACATTTTTGTAGCATAAGATTTAGACTAGTGTTTATTTTGCCAGCAGTCTTTTGACTAAAATGCCATTTAGTTTGTTATATTTTAGTCACCTGAATTGTTTTAATTTTGGTCTAGTTTTATTTGACTAAAAGATTTTAGTTAAATTGTAATGTATTAATGAAGCATTTAAGCATTACATAACTGACTCTAACTTGAATACATGCCAAAACTTGTGAGTTTGACCAATCAAGCAGTCAAGAAAATTGTGGGGTACAATGAAAAATCAACAACAACACTTAATAAAAATATATATTAATGTATTAATATAATTTATGGTCTATCAGTTTTTGTTATTTTAAAAAGTTTTTAGTTTATATAAATGCTTATCTTGTTTAATTACTATAGAGGTTAATCTAAAGCTCCAAATCAGTTTTTTTTTTTTTTTTTTTTACTTCATCCTTCGCTGGGAGTTTGATTGACAGGAAATCTGACCAATCATAACACTGAATCTGCCATTTTGTCTGACAAACAAACCAGTCAGGAGAGACTTTAAAAACAAATGACATTCATACCAAAACTAATGCTAAAATGTATTTTTCATTGCATGAGAGCATAATAGTTTGTTCAACGTAGCAACAGAAACTTAGTGCTGGGGGGTGTCTTTGTAATGGGTCAATTTATTTATCAAGATAACTCAAGACAATTGGATTAAATTTTCCTTTTTCGACCTACTCCTAGGCCGTTTCTCAGATTTTCACAGACCATGCTGACAAAAAGTTATGGAATTCAAGTTGATTTGTAAAACCATTTTCAATAATGCGTGACGTTATATCTCCGCAATGCTTTAGTGCAGGGGGCGCAAGTAAGTTTGACATCGGGCCAAACATAGTCAAGGGATAATTTAAGAAATTAATTGATGTTACAGTGTCTTTTGTAATTAGTAGTGTTAAATAATAAAGCATTAGTGACATGTAACCTGGCAATTATTTTCATTCACTAAATTGCAACACAATTTAGCCTTGCTAAAACACACATATGTGGGAGATGTGCAATCAATAAAAATAACTCAAAAAATAAAAGAGGACTTGAATAAGGCCATTAATGGCGTGTTTTATTTCCTCTTTCCATGTTCTGAATAATAACGTGTATTTTAATTTCTTTGTTACACAATGAAACCTAACTTACTGTAATAATTATTTGACGTAGCCTACTTTTACACTCACTACACTACTTATTCCTTGGAATCTTCACGTACTAATTTTTTTTTTTTTAATTGTTTGTGTGCTGGAGGTACGCGATTACGTAGAGAGTGATGTTCACATTTAAGATAGCACTATCTAAAGAGGAAAGTCGACAGCGAAAATAGGGCATATAAAGAAGAATGAAAAGATAACTATGCGTTCATCCTACCTGGTCTTATCTGCAACAAAGTTATAAGTAGGGCCGGGACTCGATTAAAAAAAATAATCTAATTAATTAGAGGCTTTGTAATTAATTAATCGAAATTAATCCCATTTTAATTGCATATAAATATTTGACCTGAGAACAATGAGAAGTAATTTTTCACATGTATTTTTAGTATACCATTGAATAATGACTGAATACATAAGCTTAATCAACAAAATATTGTTTATTTATTTTAGTCCAGCAGACCAGCGCAATGTTTGCCATTAAGTTTAGCAAAAGCATATTTGTAATATCTGAGGCTCGATGTGCTGCGGTGATACCCAAATTCCTTGTTGTATAGCTTGCACACTACCATGCTCTTGACAACGCTTCCATTCTTTCGTTTTTTAAAACAAAATTTCCCATCCATGGGGCTAAGCAAAGCGGTCTCATCAGCTTCTTCGTTAATGTTCACTCATGCCCTGCGTCTCAATCAGCTCCCTAGTTCACTAGTCAGGGCACTGATCAGGACATAAGTCAATGGGCTGACTCCCTGATCAGTGCCCTGACAACTGAACTAGGGAGCAGATTGAGACGCACCCATGGTTTGTTGTTGTCGTGACTCCGGAGCTAGCGCTAGTTGGTGTTCCAGTATAATCGGTCCGTCGAAACTCATTCATTGAAAAACGTTCCGCGGTGCAAAAATAAGTGTGGTTAATTTTTTTTTTTTTTTTTTTTTTTTCGTAATTAATTAACGTGTTAAAGTCACGTAATTAATTAATCTTAATTAACGCATTAAAGTCACGTAATTAATTATTCTTAATTAACGCGTTAAAGTCGCGGCCCTAGTTATAAGTAAACATTTCAATTGTTCACTGTTTGTTTTTTCATGCCACATATTTCATGATGGCTATTTTAGAGGCATGTTTAGCGATCCATCCCACAGACTCTTTTGAAATTGTTTCAGAAAGGCTCTCAATTCATCCCAAAGTAAAACATTGCTTCAAAAACGTTCTGTTCTTTTTTGTAAGGCAAAATCACAAAAGACAAATTGATTGTGAGTAATTGTTGTTGTTGTAATCTCTCCGGTTCACACTGCCCGCTGCAAGCAGTGCTCGAACCCGGGTGTTTCCTCGTGGTCTGACAAGGAGGCTAAAGGCTGCAACCGGAGACCGTATACGAGCGGAGTGGAGTGGGAGCGCAGCGAGGAGTAGAGCAACGTGATTTTGAATGGAGTGAGGAGCGAATTTTTAAAAGTCAGAGCATTTCGGTTTTTTACTCGCTTTGACATGAATTGTACTCATGATGGAGTGATAGTGGAGCGCTCCACTATCATTCCATCATGAGTACAATTCATTCCAATAGCCCATAATATAACTGCATTTTTAGCCAGAACTGACATGTCAAACACATTTAACTAGCTTGATTCAGATGGATCACTCAAATCAGAAAGAATGTAAAGAATATATGATGATGGCGATGGACATAAGTGGGATGTTATGTTTCAAGGAATTCTTTTGTACCTTCTACATATTGAATATGAAAGCACATTTAAATCATGTAGCACTTAATAATTCTCACACACAGAATCATTCTCTCTAAAGCATTCAAACAAATGTAATCTTACAGTGCTTTTCTGCTTACAGTTATCTGGATCTGATTTTGAATGAGCAGAAATCTGTAATGTATAGTGACTCGTAGATAAAATAACTGATTAAAATGTACTATCTGCATTTTTCCAAACAGCATTTTCCCTGCAAAAAGCAGCAATGATATTTAACTTTTAATGCTGATAAAGCCTAATAAGCCTGGCATGTCGCAGGAAAATTAAATAAAATGCGCACTAGTGTTCAAATAAACCACGTCAAAACCTATTGTTTATTTATTTATTTATTTATTTATTGTATGTTATAAAGCAAACTTTTGTGATATTTCAGAGCTTCCTTAGGGGGGGGGGGTGAAATGCTGTTTCATGCATACTGAGCTTTTTACACTGTTAAAGACTTGGATTCCTATCCTAAACATAGTCAAAGTTCAAAAACTAAGTTGGACGTTTGATGAAGTATTTCTGTTTTAAAAATATTCCTTCCGGTTTCTCACAAGTTTTGGAGAATTTTTTTCGAGTATGGGTCCGCTTGACATCGATAGAGCGGAATGTCCTTGTATGGGCCGCACGGGCTCTTCTCCCGGAAGGGTGCGCACGCGTAACTAGATGCACATCGCCCATAAACACTGCTCTCAGGTGCAGCAGATCCACTCGTCTGTGCAACACTTCTGTCGCGGCGCGCTCCACTTTATTCCTATGGGTAATGTCAAGCGACTTCAACGCTTCAGCACAGCATTCCGGGAAGGCAGCGCTGCATTTGAACCGATTTGAACGCAGAAATTATGAGAAGCGTCACATCACGCTTCGGTCGTGTCGCAAAAGTGGATCTCCGCGGTCACTGCTGTCACAGGACTTCACGAAATCTCCAGTTACCAAAGAAGTGTGTTTTTGATGGACCGGTCCCAACGATAAAGGTTCATGGTTCTGATTTGGAAACAGGCGGTGAGTAAAACTGCTTTAAATATCTATGTTGTTGGCTATCGTCGCGTAAGTAAACATCAGTAAACGACACGATCGTATAACACTAGTTAATTTATCAATGGAGCATGCAATCTATGGTGTGTGTTTAAATATATTTGTTTAGCTGACCACTATAGGTGTCAGTTTGTTTATTGTAAAACCACCCAAACATAAACCTAGCATTCTCACAAAGCATGCTTCGTCATTCAAATCCTCTAACGGTTACTCCATTGTTGTTCTATGTATAACGTTACACTAGTCTGATGCGCAAAACCATTTTGCTTGCTACTGCTAAGGTTTAGTCGCATAGAATAGTCCATAAACCGAATCATGTCCTCATAAACTGCGAGTAAACACACACAAATGTTGACAGGCCACTAAATACAGCAAATACCACAGAGACGGACGTCCTGCTGTTGTTGCTCCTCCTGTTCACTTTATTTCATCCTCCGGATCTGATTCTGGATCATATATGTATTAGTTGAATCTGATTTAGGGTAGCGTTTTCTTCTCCACGCTTGAGGACGTCACCGCTTTGTGCGCGATCGTCATTCTTTAGCTCCGTCCACATGATTTACCATAGTTTACCATGGTTTACCATAGTGTACCACATTCTAGTATGATTAACCATGATTCTATTGTGATTTACTATAGTTTATCACAATTTACCACATTCTAGTATGATTTACCATGAGTTTATTGTGATTTACCATAGTTTACCATGATTTACCACGTTGTATTATGATTTACCATGATTCTAGCATATTTTACCTTGATTTACCATGTTCTAGCATGGTTTACCATGATTTACTACGGTCTAGAATGATTTACCATAATTCTATGGTGATTTACCATGATTCTATTGTGATTTACCATGATTCTATTGTGATTTACCATAGTTTACCATGATTTACCACGTTGTAATATGATTTACCATGATTTGGGCATGTTTTACCATGATTTACCATGTTCTAGCATGGTTTACCATGATTTACCATGATTCTATTGTGATTTACCATAGTTTACCATAATTTACCACATTGGATTATGATTTACCATGATTCTAGCATATTTTACCATGATTTACCATGTTCTAGCATGGTTTACCATGATTTACTACGTTCTAGAATGATTTACCATGATTCTATTGTGATTTACCATAGTTTACCATGATTTACCACGTTGTAATATGATTTACCATGATTTGGGCAAGTTTTACCATGATTTACCATGTTCTAGCATGGTTTACCATGATTTACCATGATTCTATTGTGATTTACCATAGTTTACCATGATTTACCACATTGGATTATGATTTACCATGATTCTAGCATATTTTACCATGATTTACCATGTTGTAGCATGGTTTACCATGATTTACTACGTTCTAGAATGATTTACCATGATTCTATTGTGATTTACCATAGTGTACCATGATTTACCACGTTGTAATGTGATTTACCATGATTTGGGCATATTTTACCATGATTTACCACGTTCTAGTATGATTTACCATGATTCTATTGTGATTTATCATAGTTTACCAGGATTTACCATGATTTACCACAATTTACCACATTCTAGTATGATTTACCATGTTCTAGTATGATTTACCATGTTCTGACATGGTTTACCATGATTTACCACATTCTAGTATGATTTACTATGATTCTATAGTGTTTGAACTATATCAATCTTTATCATCAAATGAACAAATTAATTGGTCAACATTTAAAAGTTGTTCAGTATTCAGTAAAGTTGTTCAGTATTAGGGGATCTATCAAATGATATGCATATTTTGTGGAAGGGTGCAACACCACATGATTACAGAGCCATAAAAGTTAGCGCCAGCTAGTGGCCGGTGTCTTTCAAAGT
Source organism: Pseudorasbora parva (assembly GCF_024679245.1). Taxonomy (NCBI): domain Eukaryota; kingdom Metazoa; phylum Chordata; class Actinopteri; order Cypriniformes; family Gobionidae; genus Pseudorasbora; species Pseudorasbora parva. The sequence continues at coordinate 28,760,745 of NC_090172.1, forward strand.
TTTTACAGCCCTCTAGGATCATGAGTCAAATATACCCACCAAGTTTCGTTCCGATCGGCCTCCGTTAACCTTTTCTTATAGGTGCTCAAACTTCATTGGCCTATGGTGGCCATGTTTTTTGAGATACGCCAATGTCCTCATAGACATACATGGTACCTTGGACCAAGACACTGCATACCAATTTTCAGGTTAATCGGACTAGCAGTCGCGTAGTTATAGCTATATTCATGTTTTTTTCCACATTATAGCGCCACCAAGTGGTCAATCGTTGCGATTTTTTTTCCTTGACCTAAATTTGAGCTCATAGACATGTGAACCAAGTTTAGTGAAAATAACTAATTCCGTTCAAAAGTTATAGTCATTTTAGTAAAAGTGGCCCCAGAGACATTGAAAATTTTGGTTCCCCTTAGCGATGCATCGAAATTTCAAATTTCTTTTGTATTTATTAAAAGTCTCTCTCCAAAGAACATTTCTGCACTGGTTTCGTTCAGATCAGGGGGAAACCTGGGAGTAGTTCGCAAATGTAGGTTTAAAAAAAATAAATAAAAAAATCTCAAAATTGCCGCCTGAAGGGCAAGCCTCTCCTCGATTTTTGTACTACCTATTGGCCAAGTTTCAAGTCTCTAGCCCTTATGGTTTGGTCTGCACGATGCGTTTTATGGGAGAATAAAAAACACTACAAATACAATAGGTTACCCCTAAAAAACCCTAAAAAAATCAATACAATTACAATAGGGTTTCAGCCCTTCGGGCTTGAACCCCTAAATATAAAAAGTGTAGGGTCAGTAAGTTTTAATTTTCTTAGATTTTACTTTTTACTCAGCATGGATGCAATAAATTGATCAAAAGTGTAAAGACTAACAAACCTAGGACAAACCATTTATATTTGAAATAAATGCTGTTCTCGTGAACCGTCTATTTTTCAAAGCATCCTGACATGTCAACATTAATAATAAGAAATGTTTTCTTGAGTATAAAACATCTGAAGGTCTGATGTGATACTAATGATTCTGAAAACCTAACTAATTGCATACATAATTACTTCTGCTGAAAACATAACAGTATTTTTGAATGTTTAAGTATATTAAAATAGAAAAAGCTTATTTTAGAGTGTAATATTTTTCAACCTTACTGTTCTTACTGCATTTTAAATGTAGAATATAAATAAACGCAGCCTTGGTGTGCATTAAACTAATTTCTTTCATAAATACAAAAACATCTTAAAGACCCTAAACTTTTGAGCCATCATCTCTATTATTTATTTTGCCATTATATTACTTTTGTATCGGTAATAATGTTTTCCTAGTATTACCATCAATTACAGAAATGCTAGTATCATGACCCTTCCTTTTATGTACATGAAACATGTATTATTTCTCCAGGCCATAGATATACACCAGATGCAGAGACATCAAAGACACATTGCTCTTCCTCTCAACATAAAACCGAACCTCTAGACCATTATGTGTGTCTTGATGTGAAGCCGCTTTCTCAGTGATCTGTACAGTGAGAATCACACTCATCCACTTTGAGGTTACAAAGATAAAGTCCTAAATGAAGGCAGCTGAGATACCTCACTCAACCTGTCAAAATACAGCACAGTGTTTGCGGCATGGGTCGATCCCAACTTGCCAAAGTGGTCCCCTTAGTTTTCTATTTTCCTTTAGTGGTCGCTGATCTGATAAAGGCTTTGATAGGTGGAAGCAATAAAGGGGGAATCTCACCTCTCTCAGTGGAAGCCAAACAGATGAAATCCATTGGGATTTGGGCTCAACTGTAAATGTGTGAGAGGCAGGGGTGATTAGACAGTGAGGCCTGCAGTAAAGGTAAAGCCCACATTAAACCAGCTCAGTGTCAAACCCCACCGTAATGCTCTTAGGAGCAGACAGGGTGCTGAGCATCTTCTTTGCGGTTTAATACCCAGAGCACAGGAAATCTCAGTTGCAGCCGCTCTATTCAAGAAGCATCTTGAAAGATATATTGGTGGCTGCTGTTGAAGAACTGAGATAACATGAGCACTATGTTTTGGAGGCAGCTGTTAGGATTTGGGCAATATATTGACATTTGGGGGATGGGGGATGGGGGGGTGGGGGATCAGTGGTAGCCTAAATCTAGACAATAAGGTGTCTCTAAAAGGACTGTGAGTTTCTGAGTGAGTGGCATAGTTTTGTCTACCCATTTGTCTACCCATTCATCTCGTGTTTTCAGATGTCTGCCTTGTCACTATGAGGAAAGTCTGCAAACTCCATCTCCAGATCTGATCTGAGAGATCACGTAATTTCTCTGATGCATTTGATTAAAGCTTCAGCCAAATACATGCTAAAACCATAGACTGTAAAAAAAAGATTTAGTGTCCGTGATGTCACCCATAGGATTCTGAAGAACAGTTTTGAAGTGTAAAGTAGGGTCGAGCTGGCCATTGTCATCTTGGCAGCACATCATCACACATCACGCCTGGATAACAGAAAATGGGTAAGAAGGCGGGACGTGAGCGGAGCTTAGGTGACCCAATGACTGACAGGCAGCGGATAAATGGCTATCCACCTGTCACTCAAATTGGCCAAGCCCTTAATTATGCAGAACTTTAAGGCTTTATATAATATAAATTAATGAATTTAAAAAAAAATGCCCACCCTCAATGTTGTCATAAAGGGCAAAATTAGCTGTATAGGCCAAAAACACAATTTGTACCAAGTTGGGAATTTTAACATGCATTTTCCCCCAAATCTTATTAAATATAGGCTATGCTTTAGGTTTCATATTATATTCTTAAATTTCATCTATACAATTAAAATAAGACACTAGGGCTGTTACCAATCAAATTAAATAATTTACACTGGGAAAAAATGCAACTGCATCAAATAATGTTATGAGACTGTATTTTTGAATACAAAATAAATGTTGAAACTAAACCTCCAATAGGTGGCAGCAGGTGAGTCTTAATGAGTGAGTCATTGAGTCATTAATTCAAACGATTCGTTCAAATGACTGATTCATTCAAGAATGAGGCAGTCGATCGATTACAAATAGGTCATTGAATCTTTAATTCAAACGATTCATTCAAACACTGAATTATTCAGAACACGTGAGACGCTTTATGGTTCTGCTATTTGGAACTTTGTTGCTTGGAATCTTTGTTTGAAACAATTTTCACTGCTGAAAAAGAACAAAAACACTCAATATTGCATTAAAAAGGTTAGTGGCTAAATGTTAATTAATTGTTTATGGAACTGACATGAAATCAGTGTCATTTTCAATCGTGATGGTATTCTGGAAAACAGCACATTTGGTTGTGTGATGTTGTTTAACATGTTATAAATATAAAAACTTCACATTTTGAATGTTTACCACAATTTCTCTGTGTGAGCGGAGCTCATTTGTTTAACTTACATTTCTCCTCGAGAAGCGCAATTGTCAACAACGTGTTGACCGTCAGTTCATTACATTATATATATTATCCATATCCTATCAATCACCAAGTACATTAAATTAATGCAGAATCATCCTTGAATTTTGATGGTTCAATAGATATTTTTTTTGTTATTGCCGTTTTAATCAGGCTCTTGTCCGTCGGGCTAGTACAATTCTCTTTCATTTGTCCATTCAAGAAATCCACTTATCCCGGACAAGTGGACAAGCTTTAATGTCAACATGAAGACTTCAGATGCAAAAGCCTCTAAATCTTTCTTATGTTTTTCTTTAAAGGTCCCGTTCTTCGCGATTCCATCTTTCAAACTTTAGTTAGTGTGTAATGTTGCTGTTAGAGCATAAATAATACCTGTAAAATTATAAAGCTCAAAGTTCAATGCCAAGCAAGATATTGTATTTAACAGAAGTTCCCTTTCAAAGCCTACAGCGAACTGCCAGTTTGGACAACAGCAGGAAGTGCAGGGATGTAATGACGTCACTAAAACCATTTGTTGACTAACCCTCCGCCCACAAGAACACGCAAAATAGGGGGCGTGGTCTTGTTGCTCTCCCACGTGGAGAAGAGCGCGCATTCAGCGCTTGCATCTCCCCGTTATGGTAAGAGGCGGGACCTTTCCGGGCAAAGTGCGCTAAGTTGCTGTCCAATCAAAACATGGGAAGCGCTGGCCCAATCATAACTCGTTACGTATTTCTGAAGGAGGGACAACATAGAAAAAGGAAATCATCAGGCCGTTTTTAGGACAAAGGAAACGGTGCTGTACAGATAAGTAGCCTAAATTGTGTGAAAATACTGTTTTTTTACACGCGAAACATGAACTCATGTTATATTGCACACTGTAAACATAATCAAAGCTTCGAAAACACGTGAAGAATGGGACCTTTAAAATAAGCATTTTTTGTCAGGCTCCCTATCCACAACTTTCCCGTACTCTGACCTTTCCCATGATCGCTATGGCAACGTAGAACAAGCCGGTAACGAACTTCCGGTTTACGTTAGTCTGTACTGTTATCAGCTAAACGCTTGGTTGTATTATCAGGATTCAGGAGTAGACTTTTATAACAACACTTCAGGCAAAATGATCACATGTCCCAGATGGTCGCATGGATCTGACTATCTTACAAGAACTTACTAATATCTGTAGCACTAAGCGATTCACCAGTTATGCGGTGCAGAGATTTTGCCACTGTGTGGTAGGCCAGCTTGGCTGTTCCTATGAACCACGTGACAGTTACCTTCCATCCATGCGCCTGTAAATCGATTTTATTTTATTATAAATAAAGGTTTATTTGTTTCTAGTTATTTATTTTGTTCACCCACATCTGCATTCACCCATCAAATATTATTCTCGCGCCGCACTCTGTTGTGCTGGGTCCCGCGGGAGTGCCGGTCTCTATTTGGAAGGTAACGTTAGGCTGTTAGAGCGGTCTTGCTACACATTAAATCTGTAAATTATTGAAAACATTGAAAACAACAATTGCAAAAAATTATACAGTTTTACTGCTTTATTTTTTTAAATAGGTTAAAGTAATATATAATCTCAATAATTACATTTACAGCAATGAAATGCAATTTTTTATTACAATGCACATCTATTTTCATGTTGATTAAAAAAAAAAGTCTACTGACAATGTCTGACATGAACAACATTTCAACAATTACAAATATTAAAATACAAATATTACTTCTACATCACAATTCTTGAGTTTATTTGAAGCTCATTGGGCATTGAATGAAGTGCGTAGGGTGCTAGGCAACATGTCAAATGGGTCCGATTATGTTGCACGGTTTATGGAAGCAAGTAGGTTTCGGAGGTGTGAGACCCAGGCATTCAGCGGCGCTCGGCGCTCATTAACCCCGGCGAGAGCAGCCTTAACTTGGCTCGTCCTTCTGACGACTGCCGCTGGCTGGTAGACGCCCCTACCATGACGCAAATTCGCGTCTGTTGTGTAGTGAATGAAGCAAATGGATTCAAAATGTTTACACGTCCGACTTTGCGCAAATTGGACTATTTATTCGCGTCACTCAAGTCTGGTGTGAACGCAGCATAACTGATACCGTCAACCGGAAGTATCGAGTGTCATGGCGACACCCACTAAGACTTGCAGGAAAGTTGTGGATATGTAAAGGTTTCTACCTAAGTACCGGTACTTCTGAATGGACTGAGGCTGGGATTTAGTGGGTTTAAAGTGAAAGTATTTTATGAAGAATATACTATATGCAGCAGAGATAGGGGTGTAACGATATATCACGATCAGGGCTTGACATTAACTTTTTTGCTCACCAGCCACTGTGGTTTTTCAAAGTTACTAGCCACTCAGCATTTTCACTGGCCACAATTTTGCTGTTTGGAAATTACATTGTATATGTTTAAAGTTGACTTTGGCATGCTTAAATTACTTGATTTTGAGTATTTTTTCCATGATTTAGAAGATTAATACCCTTTCAAACTTTCAAATACAGAATATATATATATATATATATATATAAACAAATAAGCAAATTACAAAAACAAGAGTACATAAAAATTAAAATTAAAATTCAGATACTAATACATATTTATTTAATATGGATACATTTATTTAAGATCTATATTTGTTTTATTAACATTAATGACAGACAGGTATTTATTTGGGCTGTTGAATGCATGGATGTAATATTCTGACACATATCCAGTTATTACCCACCTGTTTACGTACACTTAAGCCATAACTGACTGTGTTCATGCGAGATACTCCATGCGATGGACATTTTGACATCAATCAGTTTGCACGTGTATTTGACTATTCAGGAGCAAGAAGAACTGATCGCACGTGCGTCAAAGAGCGCACGAAAGAGACCGTGGAGATCCACTTTTGCGACACAACTGAAGTGTGTTGTAGTGACGCTTCCCCTCATTTGTGCGTTCAAATCTATAGTTCAAATCGGTTCAACTGCAGTGCTGCCTCTTCCCGGAATGCTATGAGGGAGCGTTAAAGTTGCTTGACGTTACCCATAGGAATAAAGTGGAGCGCGGCGCGACAGAAGTGTTGCACTGACAAATTGATCTGAGAGCGCTTTTATTGTGTGTCAATCAGCGCGATTTCGCCCATCTCGCATTCCCTAACTGCAAGTTAATCGATTAAGAATTGTAGTTGAATTGTAGGAGTTTTTTTTTTTTTTTTTTACTAATTAGTTTTTTTACTAATTTTTTTACTAATTACTAATTAATTGAAACTTAAGTTTCAGTTTTATTAATAATCTTATTACATATCATACAACGACTACATAATGTTGAATGTAATGTTTACTAATGTAATGGGGGAATATTTGTGGGTCCTGATAATAATACACAAATATTAATATAATAATAAAAAAGTACAAAATAAAAAAAAAAAGATATATATTGGGATAAGGGTGACCAGACGTCCCCAAAAAATTCGGAACAGTCCCAAAATCTACACTGTTGTCCCGAATCCCGAATCTGGCCCCAATTGTCCCGAAAATAATACTAAAGCAAAATCTTGAGTAGTTATTTTCTGATAAACATTACAAATTGTCTGCGGAGGTTGCAACCAGCCCGCGCCGGCTGTTCAGTGGCTGCAGCATCTTTTTTCTAAGTTCTTAAAAATATATACTGTAGGTGGTATGTGCTGACGTCGGACCTCCACAACCTAGGTAGGCTATAGCTGTGTGAATTTAAAATTTTATTGTTTCTGTACATGTATCTTATTAATCTATATGCACAAAGACAATACAACCTTTTGTCCCCATTTTGTTTTAATCCTTGATGAAGAGAGCGCACTTTGCTTCGTGCAGCGCGAGGAGGACGGTGATGTGATGCATGCGTAGAGTCAAGGTGCAGATCCACTTGTCCGTGCAACACTTCTGTCACGCCGCGCTCCACTTTATTCCTATTGGTGATGTCAAGCGACTTTCACGCGCCCGCATAGCATTCCAGGAAGGCAGCGGTGCATTTGAAAAAAATGCTGTGCATCAAAAAAGCTGACCGATTCCCATCTTTATGCAAATGAATCCGTTGAACACGACGAGACTATCCAATAGAAGTAGAGCACATGGAGACTGGGGGAAGTCTCTCGTGGGTCGTTTGTTTTTCATTCCCCGCTGGCTCAAATGCACGCACATAGCAGTAAACTTGAGGAACGCCCATCAATGCACAATTGAGGGGAAGCGTCACAACATCGCGCTTCAGTCGTGTCGCAAAAGTGGATCTCCACGGTCAAGGTGCAGATCCACTTGTCCGTGCAACACTTCTGTCACGCCGTGCTCCACTTTATTCCTATGGGTGACGTCAAGCGACTTTAACGCTCCCGCATAGCATTCCGGGAAGGCAGCACTGCATTTGAAAAAAATGCTGTGCATCAAAAAAGCTGACCGATTCCCATCTTTATGCAAATGAATCCGTTGAACGCGACGCGACAATCCAATAGAAGTAGAGCACATGGAGACTGGGGGAAGTCTCTCGCGGGTCATTTGTTTTTCATTCCCCGCTGGCTCAAAAACACGCCCATAGCGGTAAACTTGATGAACGATCATCAATGCACAAATGAGGGGAAGCGTCATTTGGCTATGCAGAAAGGTCTGATTCACGCACTGTTAACAACAGTTATTGTGTTTTTTTTTTCTTTTCACAATAACATTTGAGTTCATGATTTTAATGTAGGCTAGTGTTTTTTTGTGGCAGACTAAAGACTAACAGACTATTGATCTTTGAATAGAAATATGTTTGGTTTAGGTTTGAAAATCATCATCTTTTATTATAGGTTAGTAAGGCTACGCAGTCTAATATCATAGAAGCCCCCCATCCATCTCTTTATGTCATCTGGTCACCCTAATCGGGATACATATTGTATATAGTGAGTTCAGTATCGGGATACATATCGAATCAAGACACGAGTGTATCGTTACATCCCTATGCAGAGAGCATTAACTCACTATCAGCCAGCAGCCATATCACCCTGTAGCCCAAGACTGGTTTCCCACTGAAGCTAAGCAGGGTTGAGCCTGGTCAGTACCTGGATGGGAGACCAACTGGGAAAACCAGGTAGCTACTGGTAGAGGTGTTAGTGAGGCCAGCAGGGGGTGCTCACCCTGTGGTCTGTTTAGGGTCCTAACGCCCCAGTATAGTGATGGGGACACTATACTGACAAAGAGCACCATCTTTCGGATGAGACGTTAAACTGAGGTCCTGACTCTCTGTGGTCGGTAAAAATCCCAGGATGTCCTTCGATAAAAGAGTAGGGGTGTAACCCCGGCATCCTGGCCAAATTTGCCCATTGGCCCCTGTCCATCATGGCCTCCTAATAATCCCCATATCCTGATTGGCTTCATCACTCGGTCTCCTCTCCACCAATCAGCTGGTGTGTGGTGAGCGTTCTGGCACAAAATGGCTGCCGTCGCATCATCCAGGTGGATGCTGCACATTGGTGGTGGTTGAGGAGATTCCCCCCTTCAATGTAAAGCGCTTTGAGTGCCTTGAAAAGCGCTATATAAATCGAACGCATTATTATTATTATTATTACTATCGTTATCTCATTTTTGATCAAAGTGCCTTTTAGAAGCTTTTGCATCTGAACTCTTCACATTTAGATATAAGAAATATCATACAAACAAGATATTTGTTCGTCCTTGTTTTAATTTACAGTATACAAGTTCTGTTTTGTTGTAAATTAACTGTTTCATTGTTTAATTTATTTTGATGGTACATTTATTGGAGTTTTATTAATTAATTTGACCAAGTATTGTTTTTAATGATACATTTAAATCATTACACAGAATTTTGGAAAAAATAAAAAAAATCCTAGATCACCCAATTAAAAGCTTACTATGTAAAGTTTACTTATTAATAGATAATTTATGTGTGCCCTCATTAAATATTGATATTAAATGATATTGGGAAAAAGTTATTTTCAGCCATATCACCTGCTAAGCCCTAGCAACAATGTCTTGTCAGTTTGTGTACACATTAGGCATTAGATAATTATAGTGACTTTGTGATGCTGTAGATGTGAAGAATCCGTGCTGAATTGAGAGCTGTGTTGTCACAACATGCATTAATTGAAATAGTCCTGTTTAATAGAGCCTCCTCAAAAAACCTGCTAATGGGACATAAATGGAATTTTGCCATCAGTGTCTATAAATGTGTGTGGGTTCACTTGTATTCATCATTTGCAATTTGCATATGCAATTTTGTGTCAGCAGCTTTTCATTTTTTATGATTTTTTTTTCTGTCTTTTCTTTAATTGAAAGTTTGATGTGAAAAGAAAAATCAAAGTACCTAACCCTTTATAATAAGATTATGAAAGTGACAATTCCACAGGGGGATCCAAATGGCCCTTTGTAATCCTCTGAGAGAGTATTTAATTATCTCTCTCTCTCTCTCTCTCTCTCTCTCTCTCTCTCTCTCTCTCTCTCTCTCTCTCTCTCTCTCTCTCTCTCTCTCTCTCTCTCTCTCTCTCTCTCTCTCTCTCTCTCTCATTACTTCTGTATTCTCTCTCTTTCCTGTTCAAACCCACTCTCTTCCTGTCTTTCTCCTTTCTATTTCTCTTTCCCCTTCCAGTTTTCTCAGTTCTTGCTGTGAAACATCTCTTTTGTCTGGCCCTAGAGACACAGGACTCCTGTTAGTTAGCTAACGTGCTGAGTTCAGAATTAAAAAAAGAAAAGAAAAAATGCTCTCCATGCAGACGGCTGCAAATTGCATCTCTCTCTCCCTCCCTCTGTCAGCAGGAATGAGACTATGACAAAGAATCAGAGAATGGGGGATGATTAGGCTTGAACTAGATGGGTTAAAAGGGATCAACACACTTCATTGTCAGTAGGTATCAGGGATCAAAATTAAACTGGTTTCTTGGGGGGAAAATGACCTAGATAATTGCAATGTACAGGCAAAAATGCGCTTGCAGAGTTTTGCATCTTTTTTTACTCGGCCCTCTGGAATGCTTGATATGATTGGTGAGATTCAACATATTTTTTTTATATATAATGACTATTAGATGGTACAATTGATCATTGTACCTGGCAACCATGTTCCCACATTGTGCCAGTTCCATGCTATGCAGTCTTTTCTCACAGTTCCCCCTTTTTTCACCAAGCCAGTGCTGGTGCTGGTGCTGGTCAGAGCTCAGAGCCTATAGTTTCATATCGGTTCTTTGTCTTTCCACACATCAGCTCCAAACCAGGAAAAGTATTTCTTAAGTAGCACCAAAACGTCTCGGTTACGTATGTAACCTTAGTTCCATAGTGGCGGTCACAAGTTTGTGTTCATCTTATTGGTCATGGTAACCCCGCCCCCAGCCCCTGACACAAGTTGTTACTTCTAGACCAGCAATGTTCCCGTTTCAAGGGAACTCGAGCTGCGTAACCGCTGCGGGAACGCCTCTGCGTGATTGCGTCCTGAAGCACGTATGTAACCAACCAATGAGATGACGGAACATCATAGGCGGGTGATGTCATCGACACAGAAACTATAAAGGACCCGTGAACACAAACAGGAACTAGCTTCTGAAAAGCCTGAAGTAAGCGCTCACGGGCATACAGTGAGTATGACCTGGTGACGCAGCGTCTCGTTCCCTATTCAGGGAACTAAGGTTACATACGTAACCCTGATGTGCCCGTTTCAAGGCAACTCGAGCTGCGTCACCGCTGCAGAAACGACAATACCCACGTCCCCATACGAGCCAGATGTCCGTCCACCATTGGCTAATGAACAAGCACCCGTGCCCCAGTGGTGGAGTTGAGGTCAAGCTCATAGAAAGTGTGCACAAAAAGTGCACAAAAGTGTGCGGCGAGGACCACCCTGCCACATCACAGATTCACTCCGGGAGGCCCCTGATAACAAAGCTTTAGAAGCCGCCATACTCCTAGTAGAGTGGGCCCTTACAGCCATAGGAGAAGGCTGGCCGGCCGCCTTATAAGCAAGTGAGATAGCTTCAACCACCCACTTGCTCATTCTCTGCTTAGATGCTGGGCCCCCACAAGAGGGTGGCCCAAAACAAACAAAAAGCTGTTCAGTTTTCCTCCACAGGGCAGCTCTGTGGACATACGCATCAAGTGCCCGCACTGGGCAGAGCAGATTGAGTGTTTCCTGGTCTGACGTCTGAAAAGGAGGAGGACAAAAAGCCTGCAGTATTACCGGTCCTACAACATTAGTTGGGACTTTAGGGATATAACCCGGTCTGGGAAATAAGAGCCTTAACGATACCAGGCACAAATTCCAAGCACGAGGGAGCCACAGAAAGTGCTTGAATGTCTCCAATTCTCTTAAGAGATGAAATAGCCAGCAAAAACATCTCTTTAAGAGTGAGAAATTTCTCAGGAACTTCTTCAATTGGCTCAAAAGGTGCCAAAGAAAGACCTTGTAAAACAATGGCTAAGTCTCATGCAGGCACCATGGTGCAAACCGGAGGCCTAAGTCTCAAAGTGCCACGAAGGAAACGAGTAATACACGGATGTCGCCCCAATGAAACACCACTCAGAGGCATGTGGTACACTGCTAGGACCACCTTGTATACATTTAGCATGGAGGGAGCTAATCCTGTTGAAAATATTTCCTGCAGAAAATCCAGCACTGCACCCACAGGGCAGTTAACTGGGTCCAACTGGTGATTTCTACACCAAGAAGTGAAGAGTTTCCACTTCAAGGCATACAATTTCCTTGTGGAGGGAGCTCTAGACTGTAGAATGGTCTCCACAACCTCAGTTGAGAGACCTGAACTCATGAGCTGGGCCCCCTCAGAGGCCAAGCCCACAGTTTCCACAGCTCTGGGCGAGGCTGCAAGATTTTCCCCTTCGCCTGAGAGAGTAGGTCCACCCTGATCGGAATCTCCATGGGAGAGCCATCCAGGAGAGATACTAGGTCCGAGAACCAAACTCGGCCCGGCCAGAACGGGGCCACTAGTAATAGACGGACCCCGTCCTGCCGCACTCTCCCTAGAACTCCCGGAAGCAGAGTAATCGGGGGAAAGTCTCGGCCACTTCTGTACCATGGCGTCCATCCCCAATGGAGCTGGATATGTTAGGGAGAACCACAGGCGACAGTGAGACGTCTCTGATTACGCAAACAGATCTACTTCCGCTCTGCCGAAATTCTCCCACAGGAGCTCCACAACCTCAGGGTGGAGTCTCCATTCCCCGGGCCTCGGCCCCTGTCTCGACAGGCTGTCTGCTTCCACATTTAAATACCCCGGGATGTAAACTGCTCTGATCGAAGTCGGTTTCCCTTGGGTGCACAGGAGGAGCTGACAAGCCAGCTTGTATAACGGGCGCAACCTCAACCCCCCCTGGCGATTTATGTAGGAGACCACCGATGTGTTGTCCAAGCGAACCAACACATGATGGCCCCTGAGCTCTGACAGGAAGTGTCTCAGGGCCTGAAACACAGCCAACATCTCTAGACAATCTATGTGCCATGAGCGATGATGGTCCTGCCACTGGCCCTGGGCCGAGCGGCCACTTATGACCGCTCCCCAACCCGTGAGGGAAGCATCCGTCGTTGTGACTTGACTACAAGAAACTGCCAGCACTGGGCCTTGAGCCAAGAACCAAGGCTGTCTCCATATAATCAATGCACGAAGGCAACGCTGCGCAACCTTGATAATACGAGAATGATTTCCCCTTGGAGAAAACCCCTTGGTCTTGAGCCACCACTGCAGCGGTCTCATGTACAAAAGGCCACAAGGAATCACGTTGGATGCTCCTGCCATCAGATCCAACAGTCTCTGATACTGTTTGACAGTAAGTGGTTGACCTAGTTTCACCCCTTTGACCGCTGAGAGAATCGATCCCACACAAGGCTCTGATAGGCGAGCCTGCATGGTGGTCGAATCCCACACGACCCCCAGATAAGTAGTTCTCTGAGATGTCAAAAGAACACTCTTCTTGGGGTTCAATCTCAGCCCCAGCTTTCTCATATGAGCAAGAACAACTTCTCGATGTTGAACCGCTAACTGTGCTGACTGCGCTAAAATCAACCAGTCGTCAATGTGATTGAGAATTTAGATCCCCTGCATTCGCAGAGGAACCAGAGCTGCGTCTACACACTTCGTGAAGGTGCGGGGTGACAAACCTAGGCCAAACAGAAGAACCCGATATTGGTACACTTCTCCCCCGAAAGCGAACCTCAGGAAATTTCTGTGCTGTGGAAGGATGGATACATGGAAATATGTGTCTTTTTAGATCTATCGTGACAAACCAGTCCTCGGACCTGATCTGTGACCAGATCTGTTTGAGTGTAAGCATCTTGAAACTGAGTTTCGCTACCGCTACCGCAGTGAGGTTCAGCCACAAATGTCTCTCCGTGGCCACCAGGGCTGCCATAGAATGGCCAACATATCTGGCTGTCTCCTTGGTGGCAGGCAGAGCAAGATCGGCTGAAGACCAGAGCTCTCTAATAACATCAGCTCCGATCTCCTCACTTCCCCCCAGATCTTTTAGCAGGTCAGCTTGGTATGCCTGCACTATAGCCATAGTGTGCAATCATGCCGCAGCCTGACCTGCTGCCGAGTACCCTTTGCCCACCAAAGCCGATGTAGCTCTTAATGGCTTGGTGGGCAATGTCAGGGCTTTGATGGATGATGTTGACTCGGGAGAGAGATGGCTCGCAAGCGTCTCCTCCACCCTCGGCATCGCCCCATATCCATGTCTTTTCAGCCCAACTATATTGCTATAGGTCAATGTTTGTGGGCTGAAAATCCTGGATGAGACCGGGTGATTCCACGACCTCGACACCTCAGTGTGGATGTCGGGAAAAAATGGCAAACCCTGATGTGGAGGTTGAGCAGAGTGTCCAGACTGAGCCTGGCCACTGCTCTGCTCAACACATCCACTAGCTCCTCACTAGCAGGGGAACGAAGTGGCGAATCCTCGTTTCCACCTGCGTCGATACTGACAATATCCACCTCCTCAGAGCTAGATAATTGCAGCATTGATGCCTCACCCGGGGCGGAAGAAACCACAGCGCGTGCTTCCAAACCCTGAGTAGAGGCAATGGATCTTGGCAGGTAAAGGGCTGCCTGAGCTCTCGAAGGCTGCCTGAGCGTGCTGCGCTCCCAGGCAAACAACACACCTGCTGTGTGTATCCCCACCTGTGATGTAGCGTGGGCAGGGATGAACACACTTTCTGAAAGATGAAAAAGCTTTCATGCAGTGATTGTTCGCTAGCCATTTTTTAACTTAAATGTGTGTGCAGTCAGTATATTGTTTTTTGTGTGAAATGCAGGTGAAACTCTTTTTACAAGACAAAAAACACTGAACTGACAGTCAATGGTTACACAGAGCGCTACTGAAGGCACAGAAGCTAGTTCCTGTTTGTGTTCACGGGTCCTTTATAGTTTCTGGGTCGATGACGTCACCTGCCTATGACGTTCCGTCATCTCATTGGTTGTTACATACGTGCTTCAGGACGCAATCACGCAGAGGCGTTCCCGCAGTGGTGATGCAGCCTGAGTTTCCTTGAAACGGGAACATTGCTGGTCTAGAAGTAACAACTTGTGTCAGGGGCTGGGGGCGGGGTTACCATGACCAATAAGATGAACACAAACTTGTGACCACCATTTTTTAAATAGCAGCTAATCGAGCTAATAGCTGCTCAGTTCAATGTGTTTTGATGCTGATGTAGGATCGTAAAGCCATTAGCATCAATAGTAACTCAACGTTCACCATTGTTGATGGAAGGCTTATTTGATATTCATCGGCGCTGGTCTGACCGATCGCCGTATGACATCAAAATACAACGAGAGTATACGACTCCTTATGTCTCTTAAATCTCTCATGCGGTATTTTGATATCAAACACAGATCGGTCTCTGCAGCACCAATGGATCTCAAACAAGCCTGGTGTGTTTCAGTGTTTGTATTTCCCGTTGCCTTGCTAGCATTGCTGAGAAAGATGAGACGTATACAGTGACGTAAGACAAGGCTCTGTGGTGGCTCTAGCATGTGGAAAGGCAAACTGGTTCTGAGAAGGCTCGTCCGTCGAACCAAATCCGAACTGGCACTAGAGCTATCACTGGTGGAACTAGCACTACCCCTCATTCTGGTGGAAAAGCTTATTAAAGCTTATTAAATGACTATTTGATTTCAGTGTCAATGACAAATAAGAACATCCTCATTTTGGATGAGGACAAAATACGATAAAATCTAGTTCAAAATGCAAATGCAAGGTCTTTAAATGTATTCTTGGTTACCATGTTGGTCTGATACATACATATGATACAGATTGAAAGTGGTGTAACCATTGCATAAAGGTTTTAGTATACAAATTAAGACAAATTAATAAAATATATATATATTTTATTTGTTGTTAATGCCTAACTCTTTGTGCACCAGTGTTCCTTTTTAGTTTAAAGTTGCCAGCCACAGCCAACATTTTTGATGATTATTTACAAAATGTACATGGCCCCAATAATATTTTGTTTATCTGAACATGCAATATATCAAAAGATAGAACATCCCCTCTGCTTTTAAACAAGATAAACAACTGTTCTACTTAACTATTTTAAAGTAATGTTTTTTTTATTTGTTTTTTTATCAACACACTTAAATGTGGGTACGTTCATAAAATTCATAAAAAAGCAACATTTTGAGCAAAAAGCAGATTTTTATTTATATTTTTAAATTTTTATTTATTTTTGTCAAATACTACAGATCAGATTCAGAACGCTGATCAAAACACAGATGGAGTAGATTGAGTCCATCAACACCCCTAATGCTTGCACAGTCCTAGCTCATCCTGGGTTGTCATTTCATTTGGCAACAGTTTTTTAAATATGGGGTTTAGTGTTGATGGTCACATTATTTTACATGTGAAACGTGTGATATTGCTGGTGTGTGTCTTCTTCACACGTTAGGAGATTCAGTTTTCGTTCTGAAGATGTGTCATAGCGCCTCCTACCTTATAAGAATGAAAACACAGAAAGCCAGAAATATCTGTAAATGGCGGGAAAGCTTTTTCACAAATTACGAAAATTTCCATCAATGGTGGAGAAAGAGTTAAAACAAGCCAAATTCCATTTATCTTCTCACTTGTTGGATGCACCACGCTAACTTTGACTGTATTTTAAAACATTATATATATATATATATACATATATATATATATATATATATATATATATATATATATATATATATATATATATATATATATATTTGTTTGTTTGTTTGTTTGTTTGTTTTTAATGTTTTTTTAATAAAATACTATAAAATACTTTTATAAAATTACTTAAAACAAACATCTAAAATGCTTTTATAAAGCATTATGCCAGACTACTTTTTGTGCATTTCATCTTTTTTTCTGCAGGTTTTTATTCTATGTATTGTAAAATGACCTTGACCTTTTTAATTATTATATTATTTTTACCTTGTCTGGCTATCACCAGACCAAGCTCAATTTAAAATTGAACATTGGTCTGGGAAATCTGCACTGTATTTTCTTCTGCACAATAGGCATAATCAACTGGCATTATTTGAATAACTCTGTATGCAATTGGGTAGTCCTTCAACCAATCAAACCACAAGAGGCATGATCAACAGGCAACAACCCATCGCTTCTCTGTCTTTCATCGAGTTTAACCCGCCAATGGCATCTCAGGTGGATAAGCCACTCTGTGATCGGTTCCTACAAAAGTGTAACAGAAGCAGTAGAAATTAATCTACAGGTTTCCAGACTGAGTTGCCGGGCGAAATCAAATCGCCGGCAGATCAGGCTGGGTTTACCCAGTCTAATTTTTTATCTGCAATACCCACAAAATATCAATCCATCCATGTCCATCCAGAGGTTTCACTAATATTTGATTGACGTTTGGTAATTTTTACGTTATCAGAAAAAAAGTACAGTATTTTTATTTCAACACTTTCAACACAAAACGTTTTTAATTTTTTATTTTAATGTTTTCATGTTAACATTTTTTATTTTAATGCGAATGACATCACAAAGTTCTGTTGAAAGAGCTCTTTTTTTGTATATCTTCCATGTTTAAAGGACAACAGGCATTGCTTGTGGTCACCATTACCTTAAACATGCAATAAGAACAATATCCCATGAATTATTGGACTGGACCAGGCTAGAATTTCTCTTCCTAAATCCTCACTTAGCTCTCTCATAGTGTGATTTCTCATTTGTTTTTCTGAAACTTTTTTCTTCACTTGTAATCCCTATCAACATTCTGGGAATTTGTCTAAATTAAACCAACCGTATATTGCAATTCACTTAAATGAATGTCATTTCAGTTCTACTTTCTACTAATTTATAAATTATAATATGCAGTAACATACAATAATATTCAAGCACTGTAAAAGGTTTTGCACAAACTCTCTTCAGAGCTTAGAACTGTACATGAGTTATGAGCTCACTTTTAAAACGTTTGACCTCCTAACTGAACTCCTTCCCGCAAACAAACAATAAGTGCAACCATAATCATAGTACTCAATATTAATTTCAAAGTGCAAATAGAGACCAGATTTTTCTTCAAGCATGATACAGAGGTAAGATATGGTTACAACTACACACAGATAGCTTTCATATTGAGAGACATCCATATACTCTGGTAGCTGCTTTTAAACAACGGTAGGCAAATATTGAAGCCGCGTTTGAATGCACTCTCGTGTTTACTTTCACTTTCGGGATTGTGCATACTCTATGAATATCTAGTTGTGGTGCTGAACACGCATTTAAAAATAGACTTTTGTCTGGCATTTCTGTTGCACAATGAATCCTCCGCCATGGCCATGATGTCGGTCTTCGATTAGTTTAGAACTATAAATGTGGATAAAAAGTGTTCAAAAAACTACAAACATGACGGATGTGCGAGTCCAACGGTTAAGTAGAGATATTTATGCTGCGTACCAGGCAGGTTTTTGAGCCTGCAAGTTAAGACTTCAAAGCATGACTCACGACTTTGTAGCATTCCAGGCAAAGTCACGCCAAACTGCCTAAGCGCAAGGAAATGCGGTAACTAGATGTAAAAAAAAGCATGGCGGACCGTACATGTTATTCTCATTTACAATCATTTCTATCGCCGAAGGTGCTTACTCCTTGCTTATTTGAGGGAAATGGTGGATAAAAAATAGCGCAGACATAATTTGTATATTTGGAAACGTATTTGATATTCATTTATTCTTGCACTCAATGGACTGAAAACTAGCTAATGCTAGAAAAGCTGCTGATAATGCATACCATTTGAGGATAAATAACATTAGAGCAATACCTTATTTTAATAAATGATTTGGTTTTTAATGTATGACTTCCATAATCACCGCATCCGTAGGGGCTGCCATTGTTGTTTTGCAGGCTATGTGAAGTCAGAACTCATACATTGTTCTAGTACGAGTTCACAGGTAGGATGTCACGGGTTAAACGGAACTTTCACGGGTTGAAAGTTGGAAAAACACGGGTTGCCTATAACTTGCCATTAAATTAAGAGGCTTGAGTGATCAATATCAGTATTTAACCTGACGAAAATATAGTTATTCTGTGTTATCCATATTATATTTCATCTGCAGCAGCACTGAGAACTTTTGTAATGATACGTTTGGCCATTAACTTTTAAATGCATCATTATAATAAAACTGCAAACACGAGGAGAGACCCTGCATTAAAGACCCACGGATGGCAGATCAATGTGTTACTACATTTCTCTCCGATATGGTAGCCTAGGAAATTGTATTGAATGTGTAGGATTTGAGTTGTGATGATGATGATTGACAGAGCAGTTTAAGCATAAAGATGGGATGCACGTAACTAAACGACAGAGTCAAAGGTGACTAAGTAGTATGGCCCAAAGTTTGCATATTTTGCTACACACTCAAAAGTATGTACTTTTTCTTCACAAGAAGAGTACGCACTTTTAGGTGGTAGTATAAGTATGTGAATCGGGACACTGCAATATTCTAACACGCTCACATTCTGTCATGACAATAAAGACAGCTTTCATTCTCGAGATCTCATCACACCCCTAATGAATTGCATTTGTAATGCACTTTGTATAACTTAATAGTCCCGACAATGTCACACAGGAAAACATTACATTTTGTAAAAAAAAATGTAATTAAATTAAAAGATTTACGAGTTTACTACTATGAGTTTTTCAAAGTAGGAAATCTACACTTTTAATCCTTACACAATAAGTGATCTTGAAATACAAAATGGAGGCAGGTGCGGAGTCCGAACTTTGAGAAGTACTGATCTATGGTGTGTGTGTGTGTGTGTTGTTATTCATATGAGCTAGCAGATTTTTGAGCATGTGTTTCAGTAGCATAAAGCAGGTGGTAAGCTAAATGCTTTTGATGGCCTTTTTCCCCCGTTTCTAAATGCTGATTAATTTTCTTTCGTTGCGGCTTTGATCCACAGCTATTTTTTACCACTATTCTTGTCTTTTAATGGCATTGATTTATGCAGTCATTTGGCAGCTTGTGTTTTCTCTTTCCTGTTGTCCGAGTGTGGTTTTAATTCCGTTTCCATAACAACCTCAGGGCCGTTCCAATAGTGCTGTATAAGTGCTGTATATTGTATTAATCCCACATTGTTGCTCTTCGGCTTTCTGCTTATTAGCCTACTTGCTTTGGTTTTTAGTTTTGTTGGTCGGTCTCTCTCTCTCTCTCTCTCTCTCTCTCTCTCTCTCTCTCTCTCTCTCTCTCTCTCTCTCTCTCTCTCTCTCTCTCTCTCTCTCTCTCTCTCTCTCTCTCTCTCTCTCTCTCATAAAACCCCAAAAATGGTGTTTTTAAACGTCCATCTGTTTCCAATAATCCAGGTGAAATAATTATTTTTAATCTCTAATGCATGTCTTTCTCTGTCTGTGAATCTGGAACCTATAGTTACAGGGCCTGAATTTATTTGATTGACAAATCATGTATGCACTATATCATGTAGGTTAGATAGTAAATGAATCCAAACAAAAGACTATAAAAGCAAATCAGTCATTTGAAAATGTTCCATAAGAAGTCATTTCACAGTGATTCAGTGGTACTGCATCTTCACCCATTCAAAATGAGTAAATGCCTTCACGTCAGCATATCGTGTCTGCATGGCAAGTGAGCTGCACGCTGTGATATAAGTATTTAGCTTGAGATCTGAGACAGTTCACAGATTTGTCATTTTAGCCCTCTCCCCTATAGTGTAAACACCCACTGCTGTGATTTGTTAACATCTTTCCATTTTAAATAGTATTTCTCTCTCTTGTTTAGCACATTTTTACTATTGTAGCTCTCATGGTTAACTAATCATGTAAAAGTGTTGCATTACGTTTAGATCTATGGCATTATATTCAGATACATTGCATTACATCTGACACATTGATCTGACACACTTGATCAATGTGTCAGATGTAATGTTACATCTTATACATTGATCTGACACTCGTGAACTGCTTGAGAGGCGGCTTTATGCGTGCAAGCTTTGGCTGAGAGCACCTAGAGCACCGTCTCTCAGAGAGAGCGTGAGTAGGGTACAGCGGGGGTAAAATGCACATTTGACTTTATTCACCCTCAAATTTCAACACTTAACCTCATTCTTGGACCAGGGCAGCTCTTAAAGTGACATCAGCTTAATAAACCTGATGCTGTCTGTGTCATTACTGTTGATCAAAAAACAAAAGACAAAGAAAACACTCACTGCTCTTGGCTGAACAACTTAGCTTTAATAAGGAATATCTCATTGTTAAAGGTCTTTGGATAAAAAGCATCTTCAAAATGAATGTAAATGTAAACAATGTCTATTTAACAGTAGTGACAAATATAACAATGTGGGTGGGCGGGTGGAGCAAGACTTGACATAAAAACATAAGATTATTCACATTAATAAATCTGGCATCAGTACAATCAAACTGCTAACATTAAACAACACAACATAACAAAAAAACAAAACAAAAATTTCATTATAAATAAGGATTAGTTACATTTGAAGTAGAAACAGCCGATATTATTCACAATTCCACACCAATGAAACATCCTGTCTTGAATTCTATATCAATGCAGCAGGTTCTGTGGCTGATCTATAACATAATCAAAACAAAATCACGTCCATTATAAACATCAAAGCGGCCAATACTGGACCTCTCTCAATAGTCTTTGAAATGTGCGTTCCTTGTCAGAATGTACGGGGGTGGGGGGTCCAAGACGTCGTTAGGCCTATTTTAGGGGGTTTGAAGCTACCCCAAAATTTTCCTCAGCCCCCCCTAAATGATAATAAGTACAACAGTAACAATTCGATTTATCAATAACCGTATCCTCATTCATATTTAGACGCAACAAATGATATATATCCAGCTACCAAAAGTAGTCGAAAGCAGAAGTACAGAGAGTCGTTGTGCTAACAGTGTGATACTGCACCATCTCGTTGCATTGGTGTGACTTGCAGGCGTTACTTGCAGACCGGAGTGCTGCTACAAGTGACGCCTGTTTCACATACTCCGTTTGCAGTGCATATGTGGTGCATTTTTTGTTTGTTGTTTGTTGTTGTTGTTGTTTTTTACCCATGTTAACGGATTACAGCTTTCACACTACATGCAGATGCGGTCCGGCGAACCATTCGGGAGCGGTGCGTATAGACCAGTGAGGTGATCGTTTCCGCACTGAGGCTATTTTTTGCTGTGTTGGATGCGCTTAATTAAAGTGACAGCGCAATGTTCTCATTAAAATAAACGTGTTGACGCGAAAATCTAGTAATTTCACCAGAGACGCATATCAATTGAATAGAATTTATAATTTTTTAAAGTCTTAAAAAAAAAAAGTTTTAAAGTCATCATGAGACTTTTTTTAAAGCAGTGAAAACAACATCATACCTGGCATTTAGCTAAATAAGGAGACATAATAGCACTTGTCCTTCCACCTTTCTTGGAGGTGGAAAACATTATGACCTGTTGGATTTCTTGTAAAAAAATAATAATTAAAAAAAAAAAAAAAAAAAAAAAAAAAAAATATAATAATAATAATAATAATAATAATAATAATAATAATAAAAACAGATTTACAAAATAAAAGACAAGGTTTTTTGTCTATTGTAATGTTTGTGATTTTTAACATTGACTATAACATATGTTTAAATGTTTTGCCACTTATATCTAAAGGCTACATAAATATAAAGTAATCGGAATAAAGGAATTGAGTTTGGTCTGAACTCACTATTGGTGAAAGGAAGAATGGTAAGTGTCATGAATCATGATATAGAGTGACATTGTAAGTTGTTTTTAATAACCTGCTTACCTTTAGTTACGTTTTCTTTGGTTTGCTATGGAAAACTGTAGTCTAGAGTGAACAAGCAAAACACATGATTTTGCAAACGCAAGTTGCAAATACCCTGGGGCTAAGCCCCATGTCTTCCAATCCTAGTTACTTTCCTGAATTTACCCAATAGTATTTTGACACCCTGGATTGTAAATTGGTAAAAGAAAACAGTGTATTACAGCCATGGAAGCCATCAAATGAACTGGGTCAGAGATAGCAGATTACCGAGCCTGGAAGCCTTGGTATCATTCTAAAAAGCTCAATGACCAGAGACATATAAAAGATGGATGAATCAACACATCAACTTGGCTCGTCACCTTGCATTGTCAATTGTATTTGTTCACATTGCGTGTTTCAATCTGGCAAACCGCATGAGTGAAAACCAAAAATACATTCCAAATTTCTCCTTTAACAGTATTGGCAACTATGTTGACAATAGGGTCTATCTACAATAAATCTTACAGATTTCTGCTTCTGGTCAAATTTGTTTATTACACTGCAGATCTCCGCTACAGGTTGACACATTTCTAACATTGTATGGTATAACTTCTGCCAAAACAGAAGAAAACTGGTTTATAATCTTCACTGAATTTATAGCAACTTGTTTTTAAAGCATATACTCAGACACAAGGCGCATGAACTCTCAACCCAACAGAGACGCACAGTACACTCTATTTAGTTAAAAACGCAGAACTGTTTTGTTCACCCTGAATGCTCTCATAATCACAGTGAGAGCATCAGGGTACCTGTTTGAGGAGCTGCTCAACATGACCTGCCAGTCAGAAGCAGTCCCAGTGTGAGAGATGGATAGACTCAGGCCTAGAGGGAGAACGAGGGGGCTGGTGATGGTGAAGGCCTCTCTGGAGCTCTGATAGATGGATAAATGCCCTGCCAGAGCCAAAGGGCCATCAGCGATATGCAAAAAAGATAAACATCACAGCTTCCTTCTGAATACATTTCCTACACTTCCTTCTTGCTCACTCAGGGCCTGAATTTAGTTTATTTTCGGGGATTTATATATATATATATATATATATATATATATATATATATATATATATATATATATATATATATATATATATATATATATATATATATATATATATAGTTATATATTAGATTTATATATACAAATGAATGGGCTGTTCTGAACAAATGTGCTCCCGAGTCCTGTTCACAAGCATCGCGGCACAATTCGAGTGCAACCAAATTCAGAGTACCTTGTGTCCAAATTAAAAAAAAATAGGGATAGCTTACTTAAGTGGAGTTAATGCAAACATGGAGGCGATAAACATTAAACAGCTCTCACACTTCATTCCTTGTGAATCTCTCACAAAAGTGTGTCACAAATATTCCGTCCACAGCGTTGGGCATATGGCCCATACAAGGACCTTCCGCTCTATCGACGTCAAGCGGAGCCATACTTGAAAAAAACTCTCCGAAACTTGTGAGAAAAAACCGGAAGGAGTATTTTTGACACAGAAATACTCTATCAAATGTCCAACATTAGTTTTTGAAACTTTGTCTATGTTTAGGATGGGAATCCAAGTCTTTAACAGTGTAAAAAGCTCAGTATGCATGATACAGCCTTTCACCCCCCCCTTTAAATAAAGGGATAGTTCACCCAAAAATGTATTAGAAAATGTGAAAAATGTTTTACTATGAACCATAGGTGTATATGATGTTCTTCTTTCAGACGAATACAATTGGAGTTATATTGAAAAATGCCCTGGCTAATCCAAGCTTTACTGAATTGCCTTGAAAGGCATTAAATGTGAGCCGAAAATTTGATGGGCAAAAATGTGCATCCATCCATTATAATGCAAATGCTCCTGGAGGTTAATAAAGGCCTTCTGGACTGAATCGATGGGTTTTTGTACGGAAAAAAATATCCATATTTAAAACTGTATAAAGTAAATTAACTAATTCCGGTGGACCACCTTCCATATTCAACTTACCAATAAATTGGAACCACTATCACAGTTCAAACGCTTATGCTACATCCGACATTATACTGAAAATTATAGGAAAAATATCTATATCTTACTGCTAGTATGATTTGCTATAAGATTGTGGCCATTTGTAAAGCTAAATTGTCTAATGTTTATCTCTTTTTACCATTTCAGTGTCAAGAATCACTTAATGCCTTGTAGACAATGACCTGTGAAGTTTGAATACATGCTCTGGATGTGGTTATGTCAACACCATGTTTTGTTATTAGCAACTTGCTCTGTATACATAAAAAAGTAATGTATACAGCCTATAGTGTCTGTTGTGAGCTTGGATTAGCTCAGAAATTCCTGATTCCCCCCTCCCCCCCTCTCTCTCTCTCTTGATATAGCTCTCACTTGCCCACCTCCTCTATCTATTAATCTATTATTAATAATCATTTTAAATTGATCCAAACCTGGAGCTTAAGTTAATCTTTTTTCTAAGCCTCCCTCACAAACTCACTTCTGTTGCTCAGTCTCTCTCTCTCTCTCTCTCTCTCTCTCTCTCTCTCTCTCTCTCTCTCTCTCTCTCTCTCTCTCTCTCTCTCTCTCTCTCTCTCTCTCTCTCTCTCTCTCTCTCTCTCTCTCTCTCTCTCTCTCTCTCCCAGCAAAGTGTAAGGCAGCAGGTGTGCTGTCACAGGCAATGAAAGGGCCAATCACCTGGGGAATCAAAGAGCCTGTGACTCTGTCACTCCACACATCTTCTAACAGACAGCCCACTATTTATACCTCTCCCAGGGTAAAAGTGAGAGCAAGGGAGGAATTTTGTGAGAAAGAGGAAAAAAACAAAATAAATGGAAATGGGGAGATGCGTTTGAAGGGGCGATTTAACAAGTCTGAAAAGTTACACAAAGGAGACAAGACACCAGCGGGGTTGTGTCTGTTTTATGGCTGACACGTTTTTTCTTTCTTTTTGTCCTTTAGCTTTCTCGTTGATGCATTTCCATGATGATACCGGGTCGTCCATAAATGTGTGCTGAAACTGTTTTCAGTTCTGTTGCTTTGCAAGGCGATGATTGTGATAAGGAAGGAATGTTTAATGAGGCGACGCAGCAGCTAAACGTAGCAAGCGCCGCCATGAGGAAAACACTCCACTCATTAGTATCTGCCATTCTCTCCAACTTGCATGTAAATGCTTCTCTACATCTGTGATGTTTTTTTGCTTACTTTTTTGTGGAAAATAAACATCAAAACTAAAAAAAAGTTTATAAAACTGCTCTGAGGACATGCTGTGAAGAAACCCATATCATGACACAGTCGTGTGGGGCCATTGCCAATGCATGTTTTTGTTGTGTGTGTGTGTGTGTGTGTGTGTGTGTGTGTGTGTGTGTGTGTGTGTGTGTGTGTGTGTGTGTGTGTGTGTGTGTGTGTGTGTGTGTGTGTGTGTGTGTGTGTGTGTGTGTTGTCCTGTGTCACAAACTGAAAATACCAAGCAAAATGCCCAATTAAAAAAAATGAACCTCTCCATCACTTTCAAAATAGCTTGTTTATTTGTCCTTTGCCTTCTCTGGTTTTTATTTGATTTGTTATATTCATAATTACAGAAATTTCTCAAAACATATTTATTGGAATGAATGAAAAAAATATTTAATGGAATATCTGATTAACAGGTTCAGACTGGTATACAGTGAGAGTGGATTTGACGGTGATGGATGTCAATGACAATGCCCCAGAATGGACAATGGTCCCGTTCCCCTACCTGAGTGTGGTCTCTGCTAGTGCCCCACCAAACTCACTAGTCTACAAGCTTCAAGCCAGAGATGGTGATGAGGGCATCAATGGAGAGGTGGAATTTTTCCTGTCAGATGGTAAGCTGATTTTTCCATCTGCCTGCTTAATAAAATCTTGCATATAATTAACTTTTATTAATGACCTTGTATTCAGCCAGGATTAATGAAATTGGTGTCAATACAAATATTGTGTCTGTTTCAAATAAAACTCTCTGTTCATCACAGAATCCTGAAAAAGTATCAAGGTTTCAACCAAAATATTAAGTAACACAACCATTTTTATAATAACTGTAACAATTTAACAATGTATTAACATTTATAAAATGCATAGTCATGTTTTGTAAATCATTAGTTCATCATTAACTAATCAATTGTACATTACTCATAACTAAATCTACTAAATATAAGTAAAATATTTAACAAATCTCTCATTAATCATTTATGAACGCATAGTTATGTTTCATAAATCATTAGTTAATTATTTACTAATCACTTGTAAATGACTTGTAACGGAATTTACAAAACATTGATCAAATGTTAGCATGTCACTTGATATGCTTGATATGTTTCATGAACACCACTTCTTGAACACTGCTAAAAATTCAGCATTACAGAAATAAATGACATCATTTTATTTATTTTATTTATTAATTTATATATATTTATATATTGCATTTGTTCATTAAGGTTTGTTAATTTATAAATATACTATTCTTCATTATTCGTTCATATTGATATTAATTTAGTGAGTTGATACACTGAAAAAAAAGGTATCTTTGGTATATAATATATTGGTAATTAATTTGAACCAATTGAACCTTTTTATAAAGTGTAACCATCATAATATATTGTTGCTGTTGGACAGAAACTTACAAAAAACATTTTTATTATTATTTTTTCCATAAATAATTACTTTTGGCCTTTTACGTCTGTGGGCTTTGCAAATATTTAACCAATGAAAGGTATTAAAAACAGCTTGTGACTAAACCGCATTACTCCATTTGGTCCTTAACTGTCCGTCAAACTCTACTCTGCCTCTGTTGTGAATGAAGATATGTGCTGTGTCTCAAAGTGAAGTGTGCACACTTCGAAGACCACATTTGAAGTGCGATTACATCATAGCGGCACTACGAAGGCTGTCCCAATGTGAAGGCTGATCCTCTGAAGGCCACATTTGAAGTGCGATTGAATCATAGAGGCGCGACAAAGGCTGCCGCAATTCATGAGCGACTTCAAAATGCGTCCTTCATTTCTCAGGCAATAGAAGGGTACAGCAGATGGAACCTTCCACAACTTCACAGCCTTCCCTATCCCAGAATTCATAGCACACTGGTGACTACAGGATTGGACTGGTTTTGGACTGGCAACCAAGATAAACTTTAATTTCCCAATTTTGACTTGCATGAATTATATTTATTTCTCAACATTTTTCTCAAGAAGAGATATCAGTCCATTATTTCCCTTTTCGCTGTTTCTTTCTTTATTTTATTTTTTTCTTACACTTTCTTTAAATAGGCTAAAATTAAATCTGCGAGGGGCTGTATTTTCATCCCGCTCGCGCTATTTCGCACCGCACCATCCCGCTCACGCTTAAAATTCACTTTGTGCTCACCCGCTATAAATTATTTTATTCCCGAACTGACTGATCCAGCTAAATTTAGATTTTGTTTCCAGCATCTCTCTTTTAAATTTCCCTCACAGAAAGAAAGACACTGGGGATAGGATGTCCGTGCAATCATTTATTTTTCTTATCATAGCCCACTGTCAACACTGTAACTAAAAAATGTCACAAAAATAGGCTAAATCAAATGCGACATCTGTCACTCAAAATTATAAGACAAAATGCAAACAAACGAAAACTGCTGACTTAGCGGTTCTGCAAAATAACGTTTTTTATTTGAATGAATGAATGTCGCTCACTGATGACGGTCCATTACCGAAAGTCTCCTCCAACGGCTGAATGTAAAGTCAGGGCCAGCACAGAACAATTTATATAGGCTAAATTATTATTAGCAGCCTATTATTATTTTTTAGTCAAGTTATTTGTAAATTAAACTAAGAAATTGCTGTCTATTGTTCATTTTTTGTTAACTTGAAACATAGGCTGAATAAAAACGAAGTGTTTTTTCTGTAGTCTACATTGTTTATTTTTATAATGCAAGTTATACATTATACACATGTATATATGTTTATACATATATTTTCTTGTCATGTAAATTAAAATGTGTAAATTAAAATAAATTGGTCTATACATTACTTAACGTAGGCTACTTTTTACAACTAAAGACCAATAATATAACTTAAGTTTAACATCAGAAACAACAGAAATTTAAATTAACAGTTAAACCAGAAGAAAACACTTTTCTACACTTTCATTGCACTGAGCATGAGAAGCTGAGATAAGCATGAGATAAATAAAGAACAGTTTGTTTGAATAAATACAGGATGTTCTTTACTAAAGAAACTCACTGTCTATATAAAATGTCTTAAATAGACTTTGTGTGGCTCTTCATTTTTTATAACATGGGATTTTGTCCAAATGACAGATAAAAAAATTTGTGCCCACATAAGTTTATAAAATATGCACATGCACATGTCTAACCATATATAAAGCCCCACAATATGAACTTTGACAGCATAGTGTTTGATTATTTACAAACACTTTTCCTGAAAAGTAATGGTTTTGGACATATAAGGTTTCCGCTCAACAGCAACAACATGCATGTGATCAATATATTTACATTAAAAAAAACACATTTTTAGTTCTGTGAGGTTGATAAGTTCTGATATTCAACAGGAGGTGACGGGAGATTTGAGGTGGACAGGAAGAACGGTCACGTGCGGACGACAGGCCTCCCCCTGCAGAGAGACAGAGAATACCTACTAACGGTGGTGGCTGCCGACCGGCAGGGCAGCCGCAGTCCTCCCGCCGTGGTGTCCGTCATCGCAGGTCCCAGAGCTCCTCAGTTCACCAATGTGTCTTATACAATTTCCATACCAGAGAACACACCAGAAGGACAACCGTGAGTAAAGCCATAACGTGCAGGCATAAACACACACCCAATCTCGTAAATGCAGCAAATCTTATTTCCATAGTGTAATTCTAGCACGCCCTAAATGCATCTCCCATGCTGTGAGAACACTGCTTATCCATCAGGGTAACAAATAGAAACAGGATCACACTGCACTTACAGCCATCCCGCGCCCTCTGCTTCTCACTGGAGCGTAGCTTGTGTGAGTCATCGTGTACTACACTATGCAAAATTCATGAAATAATGATCTTTGACTATGTCAGCGTACAGCATGCATTAAAGATGCATGAACATCAGAACTTTGTTTTGCTCGTATAGGCAGCCCCCAGAGGTTAACCAGGTAATATATACGATAAAAGCCTCCATTTTTTTCTTTGTAGTTTAATTTATTTATTATTTCGCTCTTACATATAGGTGACAAATAGACCCTTAATTATTTTGTCTTTGTACAGTCAGTGTTAATTGTGTAGCCCTTTGACATTAGATGAGTCACTGTGAAATGACTTGCTTGATGCTGCTACAGGGAAGCATGATTAGCGCTGCCCTACACAGATGTATTAAATCAGGCATTGCCTTGTAGAAAATTATCCTAAATCCATGTGGAATAAGTGCTTACTGGATCCATTTATGGCAGCTGCATGTCATTAAATATGCATTGCAAGCTGCGGTATATTATTTTTCTCATTCACACCTGTGATTCCACTATATCATTGCTTTCAATAAACTTGGCTTGGCAATGGAAGCAAAATCTTACTGCATCTAGTTGGCTTCATCTATAGCTATGAACACAAAAATATGGTTAACTAACT
This sequence comes from Pseudorasbora parva, assembly GCF_024679245.1. NCBI lineage: Eukaryota > Metazoa > Chordata > Actinopteri > Cypriniformes > Gobionidae > Pseudorasbora > Pseudorasbora parva. The sequence goes on from NC_090172.1 coordinate 28,790,951, forward strand.
AATGTAAGGATAAGTATTTATTTGCTCACGGCACAAAAAGGGGGGTGACGTTAATCTTATTACCAAACATTCTGATCTCTGCCAGACAGCTAAGGCAGTCCAAGCCAACAGGAAAACTCTGCCAGTGGGAATGGAGTTGTAATAACCACAGTACCTGAAAGGAAAGTCACATTTACCTTTGTTCATCTGCCTGTCTACCGTTAAGCTTCTTTGGGATTACAAAAATACATTTATGTCAATCTTGACTGCTTGACTGTGTGATTATCATAATGTTGCCTTTATTTTCTATGTTCTGAATGTATCAAGAAACTGAAAAATTGCAAATTATAAAATGAAAAGCTCCCATAAATGAATGATATAATTTAACAGACAGTTTTTGAGAAATGCATGTTAAAAAGAATCCTTTATTTCTTCAAGTTTTAAGTTACATGTTTATATAAAAAATGTCATATATTATATAGGCTATTGGCTAGTGTTAATAATAATAATAATAATAATAATAATAATAATAATAATAATAATAATAATAATAATAATAATAATAATAATAATAATAATAATAATAATAATAATAATAATATTCCAAATCAAAAAATGTGTGAAAGCATATTTCATGCAACTGAATACATCACTTAACAACACGGCATGTCACGATCGGTGATGAAGCAGAATGAACAAAATAAATAATATATCATTTATGGTTAAACAATTACAGATATATCACAATTTTACATGCATCAAATGGCAAACACTTTCATTTTCTCACAATATACATTGCACACATATAACATTTCACTCAACTCAGGATGCGATTGTTTTCTCTACGTATTTTCTCACGATTTCTTTTTTTATCTAAATGAGATTTAAGACAAATTATAAAGTACAAGACAATCTCTCAGACAAAATTCTGCATATTTGATAATAACTCAATTGAAAATGTAAAACATTTCCTCAAAAAATCCCTTCAAGCAGATCTTCTAGTGTTTTTTTCTTGGGAGGAGGTTGTTTCAGCATCTTCACCCTCACGCACTGAGGAAGAGCAGAAATAAAAAAAGGCTAGGTTTAATTACAACAACAGTTGACAGGGGTTTAACATTGTTATAAAGGCAATGTCCTATTATAATTTGTATCATTACACTTGCAAGAGTTAGAAAAAACAAAAAAACAAAACACATTTAGATAAATATGCCATAATAACCAACAAATTATTAAAAGAAAAAAGAAATCCATGTACACATTTAGAGAAAGAGATCAAATAAATGCAACACCTAGTTCCTGCAACACCTGCAACTGCACAGATTTCTCCTTTAGTCTGTGGAATACATACTTGCACTGGTCTTTCTCTTGATGAGAAAGGGCCCGAATTAATTGACTATCTTTTGCTGAGAAAACACTGATGCATATTGTTGCCCTCGACGCCACGAGTAGGGCTGCAAATCCGGTGGTCAGTGTGGTTTGGCCTATTATCTTTTACATGCAGACGGAGGTGACTGAAGCCTCTTACTGTGGTACTTAAACAGGTGTGCTTGCGACCAACTTTGAAATGAATTAACTGAAAACATTTGTTTATTTCAGCTCCTGTGTGCACACACAGTCTGTAATGTTAGCTAAAACATGCTCTTTGCTATCGTGCCTGTAAAGTGAAGTCACATTATCCTGCTGTTTAAAACATGTATCGTGATTCGTTTAACATCTCAACCGACTTGCATCGTCACAAGTTTGTGTCGATTTGCACATCATAACATTTTTAAATGATTCCCAAATTACTTGATGGATGAATCAGACTCGCTAAATCCCTCTTTTTCCACAAGCTACTCTACTCTGATTGGCCAGGCGGCCCAGTATTTTGTGATTGGTCTACAGCATACAGCGCATTTTGAAAACTAAACGGTCATTACCATAACTGAATTTCAGCTCTGTCCAAAGGCTTCCTGAAGCTCAGTGATTGTACACACTGTAAAAAAAGATAATGATGAAGTCAATTTGGATGAAATCCGAGCTTGAGTCCGATGATGAAACATTGGAAGAACTAATCTCCATCGCAAGGACAACATGAGCAGGACGTTTCTCAGTGATACACTACTCAGTTTGAGATACATTATGAGATGCTGCAGCTGTAGTTCCTCACCATCAGCATAAGTGTATGCAAGAGTTTTGCAAATCCCACGCTGAATTCAAAACTAACTTCCGTGTTAATATTTGAGAAACAGTTGTCAGAAAAATGCAGTTTGAGGGCAGGTCAAGTTGTTTGCGAGCGGACCACATACAACATTGGCATGCAAATGTCTTTTCTAGTGATGTAGAACCGAAAAAATGAGAAAAAAAGTGATAATAAAAGTCATCAGACAGATGCAACTTTGATGAAAAGTGAGAGATATCTAAAAAAGGGAAAATTAAGCTTTCAATTCCTGCTTGCTTTTTTCATTAATTATTTTATTTTTCTCTGTATGTATCTGAAAACCAGCAGAGATACTGTAATGAATTGTTTAGTCTGCCTTTACACAAGATCATTGAGCCCGTAGCGAGTCTGTTGTACCATTTAACTTTACATTATTTCTTAAACTAACAATCCTCTACACCCGCAGTCATTTTCTCAGTGAATATAGCTAAATGTTGGTGAAGTTATACTGCCTTCACCCTGGAGGTTGGTATGAATGAAACTTTCCGCACACAGTATGTACATATTAGTGCAAAAGTCCATGGAAAACTTCTAACTTTACCTTGGTAACCTGGGTTTCCTTCTTTTTTCTTTTTTTGCTCACTTATAGAAGACCATAATGAATATTATATTCAATCAGGTTGTCTTTTTCTCTCTCTGTGTCTTTTCTCATCCAGCTTCCTAGTCACTCCAGCAATGTCCTTCCAAAAACAGCCAGTAACTTACAGTCTGCTCATCAATCCCAGCAGTCTTTTCAGCATCCAGTCAGAGACTGGGGAGATCAGCCTGACCCGTACTATAGACTATGAGAGCGACCAGCACCGCTACTTGCTGCTAGTGAGGGCCAGTGAGGATCAGGACAGTCTCAGTAGTGCTGCTGAGGTAAGTGCACAGTCAGACTGGGACAATGATTATGCCAATGTGTTGTTTTGTAACTATGGTTCTTAATGAATTTTTATATGTGAGTTATATTAGATATTTGATAGATGGTGCTCTCTTTAATAACATTCTGTCACAAAACAAACCAGATTATAAAGTACAACAAATTGGATTCTGTCTGGGGATGCAGGAAGGAAAATGTATAGTAATTTATACTAATTTCCATGTTTCTCATCGTTTTTATACATTGTTATACATTGTCTGTATGTGCAGCTGATGTTAATCCAGCACTGTTCAGAGAGTGACCTCACTACAAAATGGTTCATTATCTCTTGGTGCTCTAGACTAACTTCATTACTTCAAGAGTAAAATGTAATTTGTGACATATGAGACGTATTTGCTCAAAATGAAATGTATAGTAGTGAAAATGTATTAATTAGGTAGTCTATGGGCAAAAACCTAGCTCCAATTAGAGTATATAAACTCTAATTAGAGTATTTAAGCTCCTTTATTCTGTATCTTATTTATTTCAAAAATTGTATTGTCTCAATATGTTGCTATATGTGGTTGTATAGCAAGAAATAAAGTAAAAAAACAAACAATAATTTAAAAAGCGGTGAAAGAATATATATGGAGAACGATTCATTGATTGTCAATGAACAATGATTAAAGATAATACACTTTTTGATTGTTCATCAGAACTGATAGTTTGAAGGTATATGATTCATGTTATTCACTCGTCCACAGAATTATAATTGCATGATTTCAGATACCTGAATACTTTTGGCTCTCCATCCAGTCATTTTTTATTTATGCAAAAAAATCAATAAGCTGGAAGGGATAGCTAGCAAGCTAGCTAGCTTGATAGATGATAGATAGACATTTTTATTTTGAATGAGGGGTCATAGCTACTATGGTCTATGTGAATCTTTGTAAAAAATTTAAAAAAGTTATTGCATGTCAGACCAACATAAATCCCATAAATGTTGTCCCAACTAGCCAAATACAGTTGTCTGAACAACAACTTCCAGCATAGCAGCATGAATAAATGATGCGGTTAGTGTTATAATCTTATTGTTTTACCACTTGATGCCTTTATTTATGTTTTTGTATCATTATTGTTTATTGTTGTTTGGGCATGTTAACAACCATCAGTTTATTTATATTTGTTGATTTCCCATGTGGTTGAGGTTTGTGTTTAAAGTGTTGAAGATTTATCTAGAATTATTGAATGTAATGTTCACTTTTGAGGGAACTTGCACTGCGTCGTAAGAATGACTCTTTTGAGATGTAGTCATTGAAGTATGAATGAAACTAAGCCAATCCTGATTGGTTTTGTGTCATGACGTAGCATGCAACGGCATAACCAGAAGCTACAAAGGGACTTCAGTTCACAAAAGTGCTAACTTTTTTTCTCTTTGGCAAAGCACTCTCTGTTGTTGTACCCTTTATTGGTGTTGTCTGTCACAAAAGAAAAATAATATATATCATGGCGAGTGAACAGTTTAAGCAATGTGTGGATCCCCGCCCTAGATATATCAGTGTGGGGACACACGTCAGCTATGTGTACACTGTTTGGGAGAGCTGCCTGTGATGAATGTGAAAAGCTGCTTTTAAGAGTGCTGCAATCCGGCCTGGCATTTGTTCGATGAAACTGGCCAGGCACACTTTCCCCATGGTTCAGGTGGCGGCTCAGATCATGAGGTTCGCAGAGAGAGTTGGTCTGATGAGATTGAGACTACTGCGGCACATTCTCGGTCATCATCCGCCAGCTCTGATGCTCCCCTCCCCATGCAGTGACACATCAGTTTTGGTGGGCAGAGCATATGTTGCTGCAGGTCAGGGTTGTGCTTGCTTACAAACCATGGCTATTTTTTAAGCATACCAGATCAACCTTCTTAAAGATCTTGATGAAGGCGACAGGTCCACGCCCGAAGATATTGCAGAGCTTCGTAAAGCTGCAGACCTGTCTCTCCGTGTTACGAAGGATTCGGCCCATTCCATTGGCCTCTCCATGTACACACTAGTAACCACATAGAGGCATTTATGGTTGAATCTGTCGGGGATCCAGGAGAAAGACAAATCATTCCTTCTTGATGCCCCAATTTTGCCTTCTGGCCTATTTGGCAGTGCTATTGAGACAGTTGTAGATAGGTTTCAGGAGTCGAAGAAACAGTATGTAGCTTTTAAGCAATATCTTCCTTGCCGATCGACATAAAAAAAAAATTCTTGCGGGCAGCCGCAGCCATCCACAGGCTCCTCGTATAGACAGGCGCAAAAAGAGAGCGTTACCTCTAGGGCTCCCCCTCAGGGCTATCAGCAGCAGAGGCGGTGCATGAACAAAGGAAGGCTTCAGGAAAGGGGTCCTAACCATGGTAGGACCTCTGAGGGCTGTCCCTTCCACGTAGGAACGATTGAGGTAATTTCTTCCATGGAGCTCTCTGGAAATCGATTTGGTAATCGTGCCGCCTAATACGCTTCGGGCCACAACAATTTCCAGTTAACGCATGCTGATCCAGCCACCTTACAAACTTGCAACTGTGCAGCGAATGCGGCAGAACACTAAAACTTGTCCTCGACTTCTTCCTGTCCGTCTTTTAATACAGGTCAGGAGCAATACTTTAAGAACACCTGAGGTCGGCTTTGAGAGGCTGAATCCCTTAGTAGAATATTTTCCTTCATGGTATGGCCTGTCGAATATATCTCAATGGGTTCTGCCGATTTTAGAAAAGGGGTACAAATTGCATTTCGGTCAGATCCCCCCGAAGTTCAGTGGGGTGTTCTGGATGGATTCAGGTCTGCATCCACTAAGATTCCAGGGCATCAATTACATGGATGACTTCTCATATTGGCCTAGTCACAAGATATAACAGTTCGGCATTGAGATGTCGTCCATGGTCATATTCGAAAATTGGGGTTGAGACTCGAAAAAGTGTGTGGTGACACCTTCCCAGAAAATTACAGGTCTGGGAGTGGTTTGGGACTCTACGATGATGCAGGCACAAATGTGTCCCACACGGATTGAGTCCATATGGGCGATGGTTTCCAAAATAAAGCTAGGCCACAACATCACTTTAAAACTGTTTCAAAGACTGCTGGGACTCATGGCAGCTGCGTCCAACATAATACAATTTGGCCTTCTACACATGAGGCCCCTAAAGTGGTGGTTGAAAGCCAAGGGGTTTCCCCGAAGTGGAATCAATTTCATATGATCGGAGTCACGTGCAGATGCCTTCGGGCTCTGGCCATATGGAAGAAACCTTGGATTTGTCCCGAGGACCACTGCTGGGAGCGTCATGTCACTGATAAATCGTTTAGACTGACCCATCTCTCACGGGTTGGTGCACCGTCATGGACGCCCGCTTTTTGAGAGGTCGGTGGCAGGCCCAGAATGCCTCTTAGCATATGAATTGTCTGGAAATTCTGGTGGTCTTCGAAGCTCTGAAGAGCTTTCTACCAGACCTCAAGGGTCAACATGTCCTGATACGTACAGACAATTTGTCGGTGGTCACATATGTGAATTGTCAAGGGGGACTAAGATTGTGCCCTCAATGCAAACTGGTGTATCAAATCTTCCTGTGGTCCCAGAGAAAGCTGTTATCTCTGAGAGTGATGTATGTACCAACGTACCAAGTGACCAGAACCAGGGAGCAGACTTCCTATAGAGACAGGGGCTGAGGCCCGGGGAATGGAGACTTCACATTCTTAACGGTCTTCGTTCTTACGACGTAGTGTTTCATTCCCTTCTCAGGGAACAAGGGGTATAGTCATAATCCGAGATGTTTTTGCTATTCAAGATTGCAAATATTACAGAAAAAAAGAAAGATAAATAAGTATTAGACTACATTTTCAGTGTAAACACAGTGTAAATATCATTTCAAGTTGTCCTTTAATTAAGACACACTGATGATACTAGTGAAATTATTTATTTCTTCCACTGAAATTATGTTCACTTAAAAAAAAAAAATGAAAAAAGAATGGGTTGTGGCACTGTGGAAAATGTAAGGGCAAATATATTCAGCTGAAATCAAAGAGATACCAAGCAGGCCTGTTCATGCCTTTTACAGTAACATTCCCCTTGAGGATGTAGTCTCCCCTCATCATGACTTGATTTGGCTGCTCAATGATCCATACATCTGTCCTGGCCTGAGGCAGGCCAGCCAAGATCCCAGCTATTAGCTAGGGAATGTCACAAAACAATACATGGCACAGTGTGTCTAACTGCAGATGGGGAGCAAGAGGGCATGTAGACCAGTTACAACAAACAAACAAAACAAAACAAAGTTTATATTGGCTTCATTAAAGGGGTGATGAATTGAGAAATCAACTTTCACTTGAGCTTTTGATAACAATCAATCAATCAACTTTATATAGCGCTTTTACAGTGACGATTGTTTCAAAGCAGCTTTACAGTGTTAAACAGGACAATATTGCAACAAATATTGCAACAGAATATTCTTATATTACCATGGTATATAAAAGGTCATGGTAATATACGAATATCCTGTAAGTCTCAGAGCTGAAAAGTTCTTGTTAGTCAAAGAAAAGCTTTTTGGCCCAGAAAACAATCGTGTTCGGATCTTGATGTCATCGACTGACGAAACACCGCCTCTACCGAATAATAAGCATGTCTGGACTCAGACATGTATGGGCCAGGGCTCGCAAAGCCCAACGTCCCCGGGCTATGTAGACGGGCTACCAAAGCATAAGCCTGTCGGCAGGCCGATGAATCTCGTAATGTTTCTTTCTTGTTCTGAGCTATTCTCTCTCTCTTGACTTAACATTTGAAGGTCAAGCCCATGTGTGTATGCGTGCGCACGGTTTGCACTTATATCGAACGATCGGGCTATGTAATACAAAAATAATAGTCCAATCAATCGCGGGTGGATGAGAAATTAATCATTGTGTTTGTTTGATAAAGACCTACTTGAATCATTCCAGTTGCCGCTTTCAAAACAATCCCTCCCTCGTGTGAACTGAACTGATCTGACAGGGGCATAGATATATGACAGGAGCTGTAGCTCATTAAATTTGCAAATCTTCTCCAATCCTAGCTGTGGGCGTTGTCTCCAGTGGGCACGACCATCAAAACCCAGCGTTTTGGAGAGAGCCTCACAACCAGTGTAGAAAATAGCAGTGTAGAACCCATTGAGATTAATTATTAGTTATGATGTTTTTGAATGTAAAAACCACACAAACGTCATTAGTTGACCTCAGACAACAGAATACATTTTTTTTTTTAAAGGCCAGTTTACCAATGTGCAAAATGAACAGGCTTTTGAACCAATAATTGTGTTGCATTTAGTCACAGTTATTATGGTTTCACAGATATAAAAAAATATGAAAAAGTAATTAAAACGTCTTTATTGCATATAGGTCTGGGCGATATATCGAATATTAGCGATGATATCACAATAATTTGGACGACGATCTAAACTTTAAATTCAAATTCAAGAATACTTTCCCAAAGAATGTTACCAGATAACACAGATAGTGCAGAGGTCTGCTACCACAGTTCACTAAACATTGGAACCAGAAGAGTTAAATATGCGCAGACGCAGAGCATGACAAAGAAAGATGCAGAAACATGCGCGCATAAGAGAATAAAGAACAGAGCGGGACGTGCTCACGCTGCCGGTTTCATGACAAATCCTGTCAGCCTGTGAAATTGTGTCCGCTGGTAGCGGTTTGAAATGCCTGATCAAAAGTTGTTATACATGGTTCTGGACAAGCAATTGTTTAAAAATAAACTATGAATTCATTGCCATACTAAGTACACACACACGCAACACATTTATTTGAAATATGTAATTGATTGCTATAATGGGAGCAAAAACAGGCTGAATTATTTCTACTGATAAACTAAGTAACAATACAAAATCATGACATAGTAATATACCTATAATGTAAATAATAAAGACTTAAAAAAAAAACTGCAATATACAGAACAGGTGCACAAAATAAATAGATTATATACGAGATATGCTTTTATATATCTTATATACTTATATAAGCACTTATAGCTTCAGTTATATACTACTACTGTATGAAACATATGATTTGTAAGACATTCAAGACTATTTTAACACAATTTATACAGCAAAAATTAAAACGCGATTTTGTAAGAATTGTAATCAGGCTCTGAACAGATTACCTATTAAAATTTCTTTCAGCCAATAGAATCGCTCTGGGGGTCCTTGCGGACACAATTTCATAAGTGGACAGGATTTGTCATGACACCGGACTTGCAGACAACTTGCGATCGCGATTCAGTTCTTTGGCGGATTATTGGGTTTGGGTTTTGAATGATCAAAAATATATAAAAATGCACATCCTGGCGAGTGGTCAGATAAACACAGAGATGTCTTTAGTGCACGTAAACAATTGAGGTAACTGGATCCATGCAGGTCTTAAGCCAGACCTAATATTCTGTGTGATTAACGTTAATCAAGCAACAATGGAAAATAGAAAAACACCTCATGGTTAGCTAAATAACTTTAATATTTATTTATTTTTTCTTTCTTCACTGCTACTGTTAAATGGACCTAATGTAGCTGTTTTTGTCATATTGTTTATAATTTGCATGTTTTGCTTATTTTTAAAAACAAAGATAAAATTGAATATTTATATTGTAATTATAAAAGTAAATAAAAAAATATATTACTCGTATCTAGAAATAAGATTTTGGTCATCCCAACCAGTTCACTAAATGTAAATATTTTCTATTTAATTTAATCTAAATAGTTTTTGTTGTTTTAACGGGGGCAAAAGAAAATCATGTTTTTTTTTTGTGTGTTTTTTTTTTTTTTTGTCCATTATTTAAAAGCACTTGCAAAGATATCAAGATATATATTGAATATCGTAAAAATGTGACAATATCGAGATATACATTTTTATTTTCATATTACCCAGCCCTAATTCCAAATTATCTCCTAAAATTGCTTGTCTAGAATAAAACTTGCATGCAGTTTTTTTATTTTAATGATTAAGTCAGTTCACAAATAAGTTTTAATGATTCATTAGTGAATCAATCTGAATTTAAATTATGTAAAATGTGTGGTCGCTATATCTTAATATTTTTAAAAGAAGTTTCTTCTTCTCACCAAGGTTTTATTTGATCACACAGTAAAAAGTATTATTGTGAAAATTATTACAATTTAATTAGCTGTTTTCTATTTTAATATACTGTGTTTTAATATGTAATTAATTCCTGTGATGGAAAGGCTGAATTTTCAGCATCATTACTTCAGTCTTCAGTGTCACTGCACAATCCTTCACAATGATTCTAATATGCTGATTTATTGATTAATAAACAAATAAACATTTCTTATTATTATCAGTGTTTAAAACAGTTGTGCTGCTTCATAATTTTGTGAAATTTCTTCTGGGTTCTTTGATGAAAAAAAGAAATTCTTCTGCTTTTTTAACTGTTTCTTTTGATCAATTGAATCTGTCCTTGATAGTATTGATTGCTATTTATCAAATATTTACAAACTCCTGGACAGATGATAACTCCCCTGCAGATTGCTAATATGGCTTAAATTGAATCATATTTGTATTCCCAAACTGCATCAGCCATATCAGATCTCTTTTCTGATACAGTATCTGAGATACATTTACTGAGATACCAAACCTTTCCCTCAGGGACCCTTCTGCTTTGCTGTTCTTATATAAAGGCATTTTATTTCATGTGATTTTTGGTTTATGGCCTCTCTTAGAGTTAGATATATGAGAAACATTGTAGACTATGAACTGTTGTCACAATTTTGACCATTTCTGACTAGGTCTGTCTATTTCCAGTCTCTGTGAGTAGGTTATTAAAGTCACTTAGCAACTGCCAGGAAGCTTTAGCAACAGTGTCAGGGAAAAAAAGCACTCAAAAAGTGTTTTTCCTCCTCCAGACAGCAACTTTCGGCTTAATTCTGTCTTATGGGAGGCATTAGGTGCCTCTTTCAGCTTCCCTGATGGTTTTGAAACATATCGGGAAAGAGCTCCATGTGATATTGGAGGACATTTGTCCTTTTGTGTTTGATTCTTCACTACATTTCACTGCATTTTCAGCCACAGATGATTGCTTATGTCTGAACATAACTTCTTGACACCAACTCATTTTCAGTGAGAAAGTGCCAAGATAAAACAGGATGAAGTATAAAGATTAATAGTAAATGTGTTTTTATTCTCGTTAAAAGGAGCTTTTTTGAAAAGGCGTTCTTGAAACAGCAGCCCTCTTGACTCTAGGAAACACTGGGGACAGTCACAGTGATGTGCTAACTTTCTCCCTGGTGATAATTCATGTATCAATATAATATGATCTGCCCATTTGTTCTGTTAACAATTCTCACCTTTCTATTATTGTGCCTTCCGGCTTCCTTTTCACTTTCTCACAGGTGAGAGTGATCATCACAGACGAGAATGACTGCGTTCCAGAGTTCCTGCAATCCATTTATAGCAAAGACGGTGTCCCTGAGACAGTCACGACTGCAACGTCGCTGCTGCAGGGTAAGTCTGTGGACCTGCACTTCAATGTACCATAGCTGTTACCTAGAAGTCCTTGTATAATTCTATGTCCTTTGAATAAATTGGCTTTTAGAAGAAGCAAATAACATGCCAAATATTCGTATTGTCATTTAGCAAAAGCAACATATGGAACTTTGTTAAAACCAGGCTCCTAGATATTGAGTTCACTTTTGTAATACAATATTGCAATTATTATAATTTTTTTGTGCAAGTTTCTCTTCAGGATTGCTTGTGTTTAAGTCAAGAATGATCTTAGTTCAGGTTCACTTGATTCACTCCATTTGCCTTGTTTTGAGCAGTTGCATGCTGCAATATCAAAAATGATCAAAATGGCAGAGATGAAAAGAGTAACAAAATATTCTACTGAAGTAAAAGTACTGTTACTTCAATGAAATTTTACTTACTGTAAGTGCAAGTAAAATTACTGGTCTAAAAATTTACTTAAGTAAAAGTAAAAAGTAGCTCATTTAAAATGTGCTCCGAGTAAAAGTTACTTAGTTCCTTTTTTAACAGTGGGGGTGGGGGACTCTCCCCTGTAGGGTTGTGACAGAATGAGATTTTCACGATGTGACAACTATCTCAGAAAACATCACTGTATTAAATCATTATTTAATAAACTGTACCTATTATTAAATTATGGTTATTTTCACTAGCTAAAATGATTTTAAATGAATGAAGATGATTGGTCTTTTTCTTTTTTTTTTTTTGGTTGAACAAATGCTTTATTATAACAAACTTAAAACCATTTGTTTGTTTTGTTTTTTTAAATTTCAATAAAACATGTCTAATAAACTAAATTCAATAAATGATTATGAATTAGATTAACAACTTATTTTTATCATTAATTCATTAAAATGTTTAAGAATAATATAGTCCTGTATGTAGTAGATGGAGCAGCTCACAGAGACAGAATAAGCAGATCATATATTCATATAGTTGTGCTTTTATATCCACTGACCATGTGACGATTTGATTTATTTTAGGCCTATAGCTCTACTTTCGAGTTATTCGTTCATCTATCAGTTTGCGTGTATTACGTGAATTCTACGTTATAATGTAAAGTTAATGTTCATGACTTGTTTCTGGGATTCCCTCTTCGTCACAGAAATAATTCGGCCTAAGTTATAAACATAACTTTATCTGCACAGAGCGATGTGTTCCCGAACATGTTCTATGTGTTTCTTCATTTGCATCCACATTTTGTGCACATTTGATATCCTCCAGGACAACACGTTATTTTTTTTCTATATCCAAAGTATTTCCATACTAGCCTGAGGCTCATGCCGGCATTTAGTTTTCACCTGGGTCTGCGTCACTGACGCCTGTCTAGTTCGTCTCCATCTGATATTTGAGCGCGTGTTCTCTCCCGTGCCCTGCGCCCTCTATTCAATATAGTTGTTTCCGGATCGCATTTTTTTATCTTCCCCTTTGCATTAATGATTTATTTTTACTCAGTAATGGATGTGGTTTAAAATGTAGCGAAGTACAATACTTCAATCAAAATGTACTTAAGTAAAATTACAGATTTTTAAAACTACTTAAAAAAGTAGAAGGACAAAGAAAAAATGACTCAGTAACGCAAGTAAATGTAATTTGTTACTTTCCACCTCTGCAAAAGGGACACTAAAGACATTTATAATTTATAAAACAAATAAATGCTATTGCTATTCCTCAAATCATCCTGAAAAAAGCAACACGGTTTCCACAAAATTAAAAAAAGCCCAAACTTTCGAATGGTAGTGTACCTGCATTGGGGCTAATCAACACTTGAGGTTACTGTTGTTCATTCACTGCTGAGCTTTAACTCATCCAGTTTAGATGAGTAAATCTAAACCATTATTGTATACAGTTGGATTATATTCCTTCTGCATGCAGTCGGACATTCCATGAATAGGTTGTAGGTGACCCATGGCCATGCCATTTGAGACTAGTATGGCCCTATGAAGAAAGTCTGTTTCTCACAAGACAAGATTCCATTTTCTTCCTCTATCATTCTGTTTAACACCACCTTTGAAGCAGTTCTCCCCTGATGTGCCCTTTCATGTGTCTAAATTGCACATTGAATCTGTAGTCTATGTACTAACTCCTGAGAGTGCACTTGTAACACACAGAATGGAAAACACATGCCCTCAGCTATGATAAGAAAAGCTTTCATATTCTCATTAAATTTTAGACAACCACAGCTGCTATCAAAGCACCACAGAAATGAAGTGATGGACAAAACAACAACTGCCAAAGACAGACAGACTGCATATGCAGGCACAATGGCAAACAAAAGAGAACAAAACAAACAAACACTGGAAAGTTACCGAGATTAAAAAAGCGCTGCTGGTCTGGAGAATAACAGGACTTGGCAGACATTTTGAGAGCTTAACAGAGAGACTCTTGGCTGAATGGCAAAGGTGATGTGGTGAGGTATACAGCAGATGTGCTGATTTGCAGGTGCATGCCAACCAACGTCTGTGTGGGCTTCATAACAATTATCTCTACCCAGCATGAAATATTCTGCTTGCTCCAGTTAAACCTATCTAGAAGAACAGAAGAAGGGCTACTTTGCAAGAATAATCTGTAACGTGGATTCTAATCAAGCATTCATAATGTACAACATGAAATGGACAATTTATAATTTAAACTTCTGTGGGAACGGCATTTTTTTTAATAGGCTGAGGTTAGCTAGATTTTTTTGCTTTATGTACACCACAATATTAGGACCGATGTATCAGTATGGAATTTTCCTGTTTCATTTCCTGTCTTAATCTTACACATATTCTCCTATGATGAAAGTCATGGTCCTCTCCTCGCTGCAGTAGATGGAATTGAGCGAGGTGGAGAGGGATTTTAGACCTGCCACAAGGACTTGTTAAGTGCGATGAGGACCTGATTGAGCACTCACTCTTAAGTAGTAAAGTTGGGATGACTGCTAAGGCAGTCACGCTCTTAGGATTAAACAAACTGGTTTCAAGAAATTGCAAGAGAACTTGAGGGTCAATTATAAATGTAATCTATGAAAGTACCCAACCTATTTGACATACTGGAAGATAGATATACAAGCTGAATAACTGAATGAATAATTAAAACTTTAAAATAAATCACAATATTGTGTTGCAATAGTGAACTTTTACTGTAATATTTGTTCAGCTTCTCAGGTAAGTACAGTGTGTCAAAGTGGACTATTGAAAAATTGTTACCTTAAACAAATATACACACACATATATATCAAATTAGGCAACATTTCAAGTAAATAATTTATTTTAAAATGATTTGAGTAATATTTATTGCTTGATTATTGTCTATCAAAAACACATGTTTCTGCAGTTTTGTCTGTCAGACATTTCCTTTTCGTTCTTTTTAAGGGTGTAGGCGATCTGAACAGTGTCCATATTCGGGTTTTCACCTTAAAGGGTGGTTCCGTGGTTTTTTCTAGGCTTGGTTGTGTTTATGGGGCGCAGTATAACATTTCTTAATACTTCTTCTTTTTAAAATGCCATATTTGTCTTATATTTTACCTTCATTTCACACCGCTGTCTCCACTGTCCTTTGAACAGCTTGTTTGCTTCCTGCTTCTATGAAGCCAAGCCCCCCTCCCCCCAACACCCCCCGAAGTCACATCTGCGGTGACTAGCACGTGTTTATGATGTCACCAACCCAGAAAAGACACTCGTTGTAGCCCAAATCGGCCGCTTTTGTAGGCAAGAAACTGCCATAACTTTAAAAGACAATATTTTCGTTTGCAATCTACTGTCAGTGCTGTAACTTTGCAGATACTGTTTATGCTCGAGCAGCAACATTAAAAAAGTTAAATTGCATGCAACCACACCATTAATTCCTCCATAATCTTCTGATACATGCAGGACAATCAAGTGAAATTCACTGCACAACATAAATGATAAATCTTCTTCAAAACAAAATGTTGCATCGTAAATTACGTAAGTGTGTCAGCCTGTTAAGTTAGGTGCAATGTGAGTGCAGGCCAGCAGGGGGACAATTGCATTTGGGGACGGTACAAAGCAACTGTGCCTTGTGTGAGTACACCTACATTTATCTATGTATGCACTTAATCCGTTCTGGGTGTGTAATTTATAATGTACAACTCAAAATGTGTAATATACAATTCAGCAAAAAGTGTGGGCTTTCTAAAATGCAGAATCCGGAAAACTGGACCTCGGATTGAGAAATGTTTGCCCCTTTTTGCCGACACTAGTTGAGGTGACGGGGAAAGCAGCTACTGTGTATGCAGTGCCTTATTGTGAAGTTCGTTTGAAACAGGCTCACACCTTATTGAACGGCATTACATTTTACTGCAGTTGTCAGATGCAGTAAGACTCACAGCTTGGAATCTTTTGATTGCCAGTCATGTATAACCATTCGAGTCGTTCATTTGACAAGCGCATATGCCCAAGCTATTTACTCAGGGAAGCTCAAATAAAGATTGATCCTATTAGCTGATGCTGCATTTCTCTGTAGTGCAGTTTTTTGTGTGCTTTTTTAACACCCACATCCTGTGTTTCTCTCTCTTTTGCAGTATCAGCCAGTGATTGTGATTCGGAGCAGAATGCAGAGATCACATACTATACGCTTAGTCCAGATTTCATAATTTCAGCCCATGGCACCATATTCCCGGCAGGCCCTCTGGATTATGAAGGGCGCAACCACATGTATGAATTCGTAGTGATGGCGGTGGATAAGGGAGAGGTGCCCCGAACCGGCACAGCCACTGTGCGCCTTCGTATGGCCAATGTCAACGACGAACCTCCGAAGTTCTCGCAGCCTGTGTGAGTTTCTTATCTCCATATACCACCATTCAGCCTCATCCCATGACCCCGTATGGAACATAAGAATGGAGGCCTATTATTTTGATTCCCCCATAAGCAAGAAAAAGCCAGAATAGTGTTATCAGGCTAGCAGTTTTTTTTATTTTGTTTTTTATGTCCTGCTCTGCATATTTCGGATGTGTCGCAGAGGGTTCGTATCACTCTAAAGCATGTTTACATCTGGCACTTCCTAAAATGTACCAATACTTTCAGCTCAGAGTCTAGCTGTGTGTCTGTATGACAAGAATGAAATACAGTGCAAAAAATAGCATGGTGAATTTTTTCCCACGACTTACTAATACATCAGCACGTTTTAAAGTAAATTGTGTGCAAAAATAATTTGTTCCCTTGCTTTACTAAATTTATTTAAATCAAAATGAGGGAATTAACTAGTACAACATGGCCACAGTTTACTGAAATGAAGGAACAAAATAAGCTGTAGAAAATTATTATTAATTTGTGGCCCCAATTTAAATAAAATGAGGAAACGAAATAGTATCCTGACAGTGATGTGAACATACTCTGAGGTAGGTGAAAGGGAACCACCTTGATGACTTCCATTTTACACATTTTAGTGTATGTGCCTTTTTAGTGTTATTAAGAAGATGGCTTTTGTGATGGAATGGGCCATCTTTCTGTTTTAGGTGGAGAACTTCCTGAACCTGAAACTTAATGCACTCACATTTCGGATGATAAAAGATAACAGAAACATTAACTTTCAATGCACATTAATAATCCATGTTAAATAATAACAGGAAATGCACCAAATCAGTACACTAAAATTATTTCTGGCTGTTGAAATTTCAGTTTTGTCATCACAGGAATACATTACATTTTAAAATAAATTTAAATAGAAAAAGTTTTAGGCTAAGAATGTAACGTTGTTTCCTGAGAGGGGAACGAGATGCTGCATCCAATGATAATGCTATAGGGAAGCCTACAACACAACAGGATCAGCTTATGATATGCTGATGCAAGCCACTTCCAGGCATGCAGGAAGTATGGCAAGAGGACGCAGCGTCTCGTTCCCCTCTCAGGAAACAATGAGCAATGTTCCCTTTTAAAGGAACTAGCACTGCATCCAATGATGGGGAACAAAATACCCACTGCACCATACTAGCAAGTCCCTGCCCTGGTGTGGAACAGTAAAAAAAAAGTTTAGGCACAACTCAGGACAAAAGCACCTGGCACCCCACAGGTACAGGCTTGAAAATCTTAAAAATGTGTGCTCTATTACATGCCTTGGAGGAAGACAATGAACAATGCCACACTTCTGGTAGAAGAAGCTCTCACTAGCAGAGGCAAATGCCTACCGCAAATCTTGAAGCCGTGGAGATAGCTTCTACCATTGAGCAGCCCTACAGACATAATCTCAAGAGCCCTAACAGGGCAAAGTAAGGGAGCTTCCCCTGGCCCGCTGACACAAAGAGGATGAAAGGCGTCACGAAGGAAACAGTCCAATTGGTGCATCCCAGAGATCCCTCACTCAATGGTGCGTGCAAGGCAAGAAATGCCTCTGGTCAACCTAAAGCGTCCATGGGGAAGGACCAACAAAAGCAGTCCTAAAGAAACTCCAGCAATGAAGCCACCAGGCAGTTAACTGGCTCCAACTGACATTCTCTGTATCATAAAATAAAGACTCCAGTTTAAGGTATATCGTTTCCTTGTGGAGGGAGCTCTAGAGTTCCAGTTCCTAATTTTTAAAGTAATAGAGACACGGACGCCCTGGAGTCTGAGAAGACCTAGAGCTGCATCCCTGCACTTCGTAAAAGTGCAAGGGAATAATGCTAGGCTGAACAGAAAAACCAATGCTGGAACGCTTTGCCCTGGAAGTGAATCTCCAGAACTTCCTGTGTTGGAGAAGGATGAAGATATGGAAGTATGTATTCTTAGATCGATTGTAACAAACCCAATCTTCGGATATGATTTGACTCACGATAGGAGTATTCTTAATACTGAGACGGAATACTCTCTTCCTGTTCCATTATTAAAGCCTGCTCCAGGCCTGCTTCCACTGTGGGAATGACCCTGTTGAATCGAGGTGGACAAGAAACGTTACAGAATTCTATCAACTCTCTTTTAAACTGCAGGGACACCAGGGTACCCATTTAGACACATCTGGCAGAAGTTCCCATGCTGCCAGATGGTCTACTAAGGGAACTAATCTCTCAAGCCTGGCCTCTGGTATATTGCTCTGGTGTATTGCGAGGAGTCAACTTGGCACCCTGAATCAGATGACTGGCAGGAGACAACCAAACATACTATTTCAATACAATGCAACATTCTTGGGAAGAGAATGGACACACTTAGTGGAAACTGAACCAACAGAGGTGGTGAGGTTGGCAGAACGGTCTCCTGAGGGCACAGAAGCGGGCACCATGACTCTCAGATGGGCCTACCCTCAAAGTTCTGAGCTCTGAGCATCAGGAATGAAGCCTTCTTCGAGAGGATGCCAGTACTCAGATCCATCTATCCCTTGGAGGTCTTCTGCCTGCAAGTGCTGCTTTGAGCCCCAGTCTCTATGAGGGGAGCTATAAGTAGTGACCTTACCTCTTTATATAGACATTCTTAAATGCATTCCTTAAAATTAAATGCAGCCAAGAAACAGGCAGACAAGTTAACATGGTCTGCATTGATAGGCTGAATATTCATATTAGAATAGTTACAATAAAAAAAATTAAGAATAATTTGCTGCAAACACACAGATATATTGGACACAGAAGAACGAGAAAGAAAGGACTTCCATCTGCTCAGTTCCCTCCGGCATTATGTATAACAGACTTGAATCATCACATATTTTAATCAATGATATAAATGATTTTCATCCAGCTCTGAGTGAAACTTTACATTCCTAGTGGTAACCTTAGTATAAGAGGAATAATTGGCAGGCCTTTGTATTATTAAAAAATAATGCATACAACCTCGGGTGTGCATTATTTTTTCAAATAATTCAGTGGTCCATCGTCAATTATTCCTTGCATATTTTCCATGGTCATACCTACTAATTAATTCGCAACTCTTCTTTTATTTCTTTTATTTTTCTTTTGTTCTTTTAATTTGAATGGTGATTGTGTAGGCGCCTGTGACTATAAACGTAGTCACATAATTAGAGTTGGGTACCGTTCACATTTTAATGTGCAATTGGGTAGCGGTACCCAACTGTAAAGAAACTGTAAGTCATTTATAGAAGTGTAATTGACATTATTCCAGAGTTGCCTTGGTCTGCCAATGTCTGAAATGTTGGTTCAATGTAATATTTACCAGTATATAGTAGGCTATAGCAACTAGGGATGTCCCGATCAGGTTTTTTTGCCCTCGAGTCCGAGTCATTTGATTTTGAGTATCTGCCGATACCGAGTCCCGATCCGATACTTCTATAATACATTAAAAAAAGAATAAAGAAGAGTGAAAAACGAACCAGGGTGTTCCTTATTTTTTTTTTTTATTCACCTTATTTTAACATTCAACTACTCTACACTACAACTATGTTGGTGTGAAATAAACAGTTATGGATATTAAATTAAATAATCTGCTCCCAAAAATCCCGAAAAAAGTATGTTAGTGCCTAAGTGACAACTTCAATCAGAGAAGCCGTGGATCTCAGCTGTCAATCATGACATCACACAGCCATTTTTATAGCATCAAATAACTAACTAAAACTAAACTTATTTAAAAAATGAACACTTAAAAAGAAATCATCGTGATAATAACTGCCTACAATGACATAAACTAACTTTGGGGAAAAAATATTTGAAGTGTAATTTGATTGAAGTGTAATTAACAATGCTTTTCAGGTTTTTATAGGTCTAACATTATAGTTTTTAGGTAGAGAAATTGAATAAAGTAGGCTAATCAAATGTAAAATAGCTGCATATTTAACTGTTTAAATTAAAGACTAATCCTTACAAAAGCTATTTAATCAAAAGCAGTGAGTGATTCCTTTTCTTTTGTTTGACATTAAACAGACAGCAGTAAAGGCTACTGCCCCTTTAAGACCTAATGGAAGGCTCTGCATGTTGACATGTTGAAATACTTCTTGTGTGAGTTGGTCCGTTTAAGCGCAAGACTTATTTGCGCGCTGTGAGACGAGTGCGCGCTTTCGGATGATGCACAGAGACAGATCAGCGCGCGGTCTCATTCGCGTCTTCCGGGGAATATACACGAGTGATGACGGTGAAAATGACTGCTCATATTCGAACATACTGCAGCACTCGCATGAATTGAACAAAGTTTACACAGATAGGCCGTTTTGCCCACGTTTTTCTTTTATTAGCGCTGTTGTAATGTATCACTGAGGAGCAAGCACGTGTATCCATCTACAGAAACATACATAAAGCATTATTTTCAGGTTACAACCCATATTATTGATGCGTCATCAGATGTGAGATCCGCGGGGCAAGTGCGAAGCTGCGAACCTTTGGCACCCCTGCTCACCTCACCCCAGAATATACATATATATCCAAGTCCTGATCGGGATATAACGTCCGATTCCGATCGAGTCTGAAATCACGTGATCGGGCCCGATTTCCGATCGCGTGATCTGATCCGGACATCCCTAATAGCAATAATTAATTGAATTCATAAAAACAACTATACTATTATTTTTTTATTTTTATATCAATTTCTATTACATAAAATCCTAAAAATTGTGTGTTGTGTATCTGGTAATCAAATGCAGACATTAATTTATCTTTGAAATGAATTAAACTTTTTTGTCAAACAAAGCTGTGCAACTGAGCTTTATACTGTTAAAAGTAAAACATGAAAGAAAAATTGTGATATGTTACTTTAATAAAGTTTTGATAGTTTATAATTATTACATTAGTGTTAGTATTATTATTACACCGAGACATATCTCCATTCTACTGTAGAACAGTAATATATTTCTCGAGTTAAACTTTTATTTTGACAGGTTGCCGTGAATACCTTTGAGTTTCTCTGTATTTATGACGACTAGTCTTTCTCAAATGAAACAGTGAAATGGTCATGAAGTGACTCTCAGAGCGGCTCTGGAGATAGAGAACTGTTGGATATGTGTTTATGTCCTTGTATGAGGTGGAAAATTGATTGCCACGTGCAATTCTACGTGTGTGAGGTGTGATATATATATATATATATATATATATATATATATATATATATATATATATATATATATATATATATATATATATATATATATATATATATATATATAACCCCTTTATTATTAATTATATTTTATTGTGTCTTTTATTATTAATTAAAAGACACAAACAATGTGATTTTTTTTCTTCATTCACCAATCCATTTTTTATTTTATTTATTTTTTACCACAAATTTGTATAAAGATGATTCTCAATGAATAATTTGATATAGGCTACCATTTTACTTACTGTAATAGATCTATGGGTAAACTTGGCCATAAATGCAATTTCCTTTCTAATTAGCATTTGTAATGTGTTTTGGGACTATATGTAATGTAAAAAGACGTTCTATAAGAATAGACGGACTTAAAACTGTATGTTGCTAGAGAAATTCGCTAAATAATGTCCTCTACTGATGCCAAACTTCTATTCTGGGTCTCAGGGGGATTTAAATAAGTGCCATTTATATTTAGATGTCACTTCCGATACTTTACAGCATGCAATATTGGCCATCGATTTTATCAATGAATGACTGTAGCCTCGAAAGAGAGCCAAGATCGCTACGATCACTACAATGCTGTTGCTTTGTCAGTTCATCGTGATCTCACAAAGTTTCGTTATAAAAATGTTGTCAACAATAAATCTCTTACTAACTTAGTGACTTGACTTTGTTTGTTATTAAGTGGTTTCACAAGCCTGCATTCACTCAGCACTGAAGAAAAGCTCTGCGGTTTTGAGTGGTGAGATTCTGATCACGGCCCAGAGAACAACAACTATCTGTGATTGGCTGCAGTACTTACCGCTGTATCTGTGATTAGCTACTCCACTCACTGCAGCAAAAACACGCTGTAAATAGATGCATTTGACTCTCCCGGAGCACGGACACAAATGTATGGAAGCCCGCTTCCGCCACAGTTGAGTAAAGAAATATGATTCTTTAATTCAAAATAATGAGAAACTTTCTCAAAATAATGACTTAACATCTCAAAATAATAAGAAACTTTCTGGAAATATTGACTTAACATCTTGAAGTAATGAGAAACTTTCTCGAAATAATGACTTAACATCTCGAAATAATGAGAAACTTTCTCAAAATATTTACTTAGTTTCTCAATATTTCGAGAAATGTTCTCATTATTTCGAGATGTTAAGTCATTTTTCGAGAAAGTTTCTCATTATTTTGACTTAAAGAATCATATTTTTTTTACTCAACTGTGGCAGAAACGGGCTTCCATACAAATGTAAAAAAAATCTGCCAAATCTGTTCCGCCAATATGTGTCAACTGAGGGTGCTTTTGCTTGCTTTTGAGGGTCCCCAGCACCCTCGAGTACCCTCATAGAACTGATCCCACTTACGAACATATTATAATTATGACAAGATTCGAGTTACAGTGCTCACAAAAACACTAACCGTTCTCATGAACAACTCGATAGAACACAAGCCGACAGTCCAACTAACGAACATATTACATTTATGACCAGATTAGAGTTATAGCGATCACAAAACATAATCAGTTCTCATGAACAACTCGATAGTACACTAGTCGCTAGTCCAGCTAACGACATATTACAATTATGACATGTGATTAAGACACCTCAACATTCTGAAGGCATTCGCATTGCACCAACGACATGACGAATCGTCAGTGTTCCCTGTTGTAACCTGAAAAATAATTAAGTAAAACAATGTAGTAAATGTAGTTCCCTTTCAGGGGAACTCCCGTTGCATCGAAAGACGCTTATGGGAACGCTTGCGTGATGAAGTCATGAAGCACATGTGAAATCAGTCCAATAGTGTGAGGGCACGTCAGAGGCGGTGACGTCACCAGGAAGTATAAAGCCTGCCCAAAACACAACCGCGCTAGCTTCTGTTGTCTTCAGTAGCGCTTTGTGATCAGTGAAAACAGTGTTTTGATAGTTAGTAAAGTAACTCTTATTCAACACTATGGCGGAAAAGCAGCAGTTTAGAGTGTGTGTGCACCCTTGCCCTCGCTTCCTTTCGGGTGGGGACACACATAGTCTTTGCGTTGCTTGTTTGGGAGAGGAGCATGCACGGTCAGCGCTCGAGGGCGCTGGCTGTGGGCACTGCGAAGCGCTTCCTTTACGGACGCTCCGATCCCGCCTGGCGTTCTTTCGCGAGGACGTTCGGGCTCGCGTTCCCCGGGGCTCTGGTCCCGCTGCTGCCGAGGCACAGCGGCGATTACAGTCCTGGGGTTCGCAAGTGGATCTATCAGCGGGGATAGAGACGGGCCCAGCCTTATCTCTTCCCTCACCTGATAGATCCAGTGCCTTTTCTCTGGGGTTGGAAGCACGCACTGCGGTTACTTCCACCCCGAGGGAGGCACCTCTGATGCAGCTCTCCAGTTCTGAGGAGCTGGAGAGTGTTAGTGTCAGAGAAGTAGAGGATCCGCCTCCTCAATCACAAGCATTTGAAGAGCTAGTTGAGGTTGTGACTCGGGCTGTGGAGAGATTAAACATTGACTGGCCCGCAGACAGGCAGGACGTTCGTTCTAAAAGCAAGTTGGACGAACGGTTTTTGCCAACCCGGTCACAGCCTCAACGCCGGGGTCTACCATTTTTCCCTGATCTTCACACCGAGGTGTCAAGATCATGGGAAAAACCGGTTTCATATAGGGTGTATAGTGCACAAACATCACACTATTCCACTATTATGAATTATAAAGAGCACGGTTATGGGGAGATGCCTAAAATAGAAGATAATTTAGCAAGCTATTTATCCCCTGAGTCGGCATCTTCCCTAAAGGCCCCGGCATTACCCACTAAGCCAGTACGCACCACCTCTGCCTTAGTGGGTAAAGCTTATTCAGCGTCTGGTCAGGCAGCGGCATGTTTACACACGATGTCACTGCTACAAGCCTACCAGGCTGAATTACTGAGCGATGTGGATGAGGGCGGGGGTATTGGGCCCGAAGTAGTGTGTGAGCTACGTCGGGCCACAGATTTGTCTCTCAGGGCCGCCAAGGAGACGGCCAAATCTATTGGTCGCTCTATGGCAGCCTTGGTGGCTACTGAGAGACACCTCTGGCTGAATTTGAGCTCTATTAAGGAGAAAGATAAGAATTTTCTGATGGACGCGCCCATGTCTCCTTCGGGCCTGTTTGGCAACACTGTAAACACGGTTGTCGACAGGTTCCAGGAGGCATCCAAACAAGCGATAGCGTTCCAGAAACTCCTCCCCCGCCGCTCACATTTCACTGGGGCTGCTGAGCACAGAGAGCAGCCCCAAACATCAAAAGCTGGCTCTTCATACCGTGCCACACAAAAGCAGAGTGTGGCTTCTCGTGCTCCCCCTCAAAAAGATTGGGGACAGGGGAAGCGCAGTCTGCCGCAGCCTTCGAGGGGTAAGACGGATCTACGGACCGTCATTGCGTCCAAGAAGGCTGCTAAAAAGAAGTCCTGACGCCCGAGGGGTCAGGATTATGGGGGCATTCTCCCCCGAAGGGAGGCAGAGTACACCTCATTATACGGTGCCTGTCTCCCTTCGGCGCCCTCCGGGGGCCGTGCTGCCAACCCTGCCACCTCTGGTGTTACAGGGCGCAGCAGTCTCCGACGAGCGTGCGTCCCAGGGTCCACCCCGAAAGGTAGTGGTCCTGGGGAACACGCCCCCTCCAAGGAGGGTCCTAGAGCAGCCAGTTCAGGTGTTCCCTGCCGGTTCGCCGTTACAGGGCGCCGTCCTGGCAGCTCAACAGAAACCAGAAGCCATTCTCGAGAGGATGGTACCTCTGAAAAATTTTTTGGCGGCGTGGAAGCTACTGCCAAATATTTCTCGTTGGGTCCTGCATACGATAGAGAAAGGGTATCAGATACAGTTCGGGTCTCGCCCGCCCAGGTTTTCGGGGGTCTTACCTACTGTGGTGGGCCCCGAGCAGGTTCTGGTAATGGAGCTAGAAGTGGAAGCCCTGTTAGAGAAAGGGGCCATAGAATATGTACCTCACTCAGACAGGGAAGCCGGCGTTTACAGCCGGTACTTCATAGTTCCGAAGAAGGGTGGGGGTCTGCGTCCCATTTTGGATCTTCGGGTGCTGAACGAGGCGGTCATGCAACTGAAATTCAAGATGTTAACCCTGAGACAAATCGTGCCACAGATCAGATCCGAGGATTGGTTTGTCACGATAGATCTCAAGGACGCATATTTCCATATATCCATCCTTCAATATCACAGGAAGTACCTGAGGTTTGCTTTCGGGGGGAAAGCGTACCAATACAGGGTGCTTCCATTCGGTCTAGCACTTTCACCCTGCACTTTCACGAAATGCGTAGATGCAGCCCTGGCGCCTCTGCGTCTCCAGGGGATTCGCATTATGAATTACATCGACGATTGGTTGATTTTAGCGCATTCGCATCAGGTAGCGGTTCGGCATCGAGATGTCGTTCTCGCTCATATGAAGGAGCTGGGTTTGCGGCTGAACCCCAAGAAGAGTGTGCTTTCTCCACTTCAGAGGACCACCTTTCTGGGAGTGGTGTGGGACTCGGTGCTGATGCAGGCACGCCTGTCACCAGCACGCATAGAATCCATACTGTCAGCAGTAAAGAAAGTAAAACTAGGCCAGTCACTTACTGTAAAACAATTTCAAAGAGTGTTGGGTCTCATGGCAGCAGCATCCAACGTGATACCTCTAGGACTGCTGTACATGAGACCCCTACAGTTGTGGCTCAGAACCAAGGGGTTTTCCCCGAGGGGCAACCCCTTTCGCATGATCAGGGTCACGCGGCGCTGCTTACGGGCCCTGTCTATGTGGAAAAAACCTTGGTTTCTGGCCCTAGGTCCGGTGTTAGGGGCTTCTGGTCGTCGCAGGATGCTAACGACAGATGCCTCTCTCACGGGGTGGGGAGCGGTCCTGGAGGGTCGCTCGACTCAAGGTCTGTGGGGGGACCGTCATCTCTCATGGCACATCAATCGCCTGGAGATGTTGGCGGTCTTTCTTGCCCTCAGGAATTTCCTCACAGTCCTCAGGGGCCAGCACGTGCTAGTCCGCACGGACAACACGGCAGTGGTAGCCTATATAAATCACCAGGGGGGTCTGCGTTCACGTCCGCTATGCAAGCTGGCACGCCAGATCCTCCTATGGTCTCAGGGGAAGTTTCTCTCTATCAGAGCGGCTTATATTCCTGGGGTCCAGAATATAGGAGCGGACACACTGTCGAGACAGGGGTTGAGGCCCGGGGAATGGAGGCTCCACCCCGACGTGGTGGAGCAGATTTGGAGAGAGTTTGGCCAGGCCCAAGTGGATCTGTTTGCGTCTCGAGAGACGTCTCACTGTCCACTCTGGTTTTCCCTCACGCATCCAGCTCCGCTGGGGGTGGATGCCATGGTACAGGCGTGGCCGAGGCTGCGTCTGTATGCTTTTCCCCCGGTCGCTCTACTCCCGGAAGTTCTAGAGATAATTCGCAGGGACCAGGTGCGCCTTATTCTAGTAGCCCCGCGTTGGCCGGGCAGGGTTTGGTTCCCCAATATAGTGTCTCTCCTCGATGGGCATCCACTTCAGTTGCCAGTCAGGAGGGACCTCCTGTCCCAAACAGGGGGATCAATATTTCATCCCCGTCCAGAATTATGGAACCTGTGGGCGTGGCCTCTGAAGGGGCCCAGCTCATGAGTTCGGGTCTCTCTACCAATGTGGTAGAGACCATTCTGCACTCTAGGGCTCCCTCCACGAGGAAGCTCTATGCCCTGAAGTGGACGGTGTTCACTTCCTGGTGTAGGAACCGTCACCAAGATCCAGTTCACTGCCCTCTGGGTACAGTGCTGGAGTTCCTGCAGGAACGGTTTGATGCAGGTCTTTCCCCCTCCACCTTAAAGGTGTACGTGGCGGCTATTGGTGCTTACCACACTCCTCTGGGTGGTATGTCGGTGGGTAAAGATCCACTGGTGTCTCGTTTCCTTCGTGGTACTCTTAGGCTGAGGCCTGTAGTTCGCACTAGGGTGCCGGCTTGGGACCTGGGAACGGTCCTCCAGGGCCTCTCCCAGGCTCCCTTTGAGCCTTTGGAGGAGGTTCAAGACAAGTTTGTTACGTTAAAGGCGTTATTCCTTCTCGCTATTTCTTCTCTTAAAAGGATAGGAGATCTTCAAGCTCTGTCAGTGGCACCCTCGTGCTTGGAATTTGCACCTGGCATGGTCAAGGCCTTCCTTCATCCTAGGCCAGGTTATGTTCCTAAGGTCCCTACTCATGTAGCTAGATCTATTGTACTGCAGGCCTTCTGCCCTCCACCTTTTCTCAATCCGGACCAGGAGAACAGTAATTTGCTTTGCCCAGTTAGGGCTTTAGATGCTTACGTCCACAGAGCTGCCTTGTGGCGTAAGACTGACCAACTGTTTGTGTGCTTTGGGCCCCCAAACAGGGGAGCACCGGCATCTAAGCAAAGAATGAGCAAGTGGGTGGTTGAGACTATCTCACTGGCTTATGAGTCGGTCGGACGGCCTTCCCCCTTGGCCGTCCGGTCTCACTCTACGAGGAGTATGGCGGCCTCTAAGGCTCTTATTTCAGGAGTGGCCCTTCAAGACGTTTGTGATGCGGCGGGCTGGTCCTCACCGCACACATTCGTTAGGTTTTACTCTCTGGACCTAGACTCTACTCCAGGGTCTGGGGTCTTGTCTCTCTAAGTGCTGTTTTCTGCACACTGGACAGGCACGTCTCGCTATGGTGGCGTTGGTATGACGTTCCCATAAGCGTCTTTCGATGCAACGGGAGTTCCCCTGAAAGGGAACGCCTCGGTTACGACTGTAACCTCGGTTCCCTGAAGGGGGAACGAGCGTTGCATCGTACTGCCATATCTCCTACATGCCTGTCAAAGCACTACTTCAGACTTCGAAGCTAGCGCGGTTGTGTTTTGGGCAGGCTTTATACTTCCTGGTGACGTCACCGCCTCTGACGTGCCCTCACACTATTGGACTGATTTCACATGTGCTTCATGACTTCATCACGCAAGCGTTCCCATAAGCGTCTTTCGATGCAACGCTCGTTCCCCCTTCAGGGAACCGAGGTTACAGTCGTAACCGAGGCGTTTCTTTTAGCATAATTTATTAGAATAATGTTTTTACAGTGTACAATCATTGTCTGATTCTGACGTTTCCCTTCTAGTTATAGCTAAAAAGCTATCAGTATACAGTGTTATCGTCCTGATTATGTGGTTTATCTCATCTCCCCTTGTGTAGACCTTGTCGATGAGGTCTTTCCTCAGCTGCTGTATTAATTTGCCTCTCATTTCGCTGATTTTTCTGTTGTGCTGACTGTGGACTGTTATTGTTGTTTTTTCCATCTTGTTGGCGGAGCTACGGCCCTTGGCCATTTTAATTGACTGATTTTCTGGCAGAGAGCTCACTGAATCAGAGAGGCAGATTCAATCAGCCGTGCATTCAGCTGAAGCTAGAGAAACCGAGAACGGAGGGGGTGGGGAGGGTGGATGGTGGGCAGAGAAACCTCGGTCAGAGGGTCCAAAAAAGAATTGGTGAGCCAGGCAGATTTTTGTTTCAGTTGAGCTTCCAGTCCCCTAAAAGGCTTTTTTTAATTACTTTATGCATTTGTATTCTGGTGTGCGCATCTGTGTCTGCATGGTTATACCCGAGAGCCTGAGTTGGAGATGTGAACGGCTTGGAAGTCTAATTTAAACATTAAAGTAAAATATGAAATCAAAAATTACCCTATTTACTTTCTTAATACACATCTGGGTGTTATTGTGTACATGTTGCATCCATTCATGCATGTTATTCCAAAGGAGAGAAAAAAAAAACAATCTTGAAGCAAAATGTAATAACTTGTATTATAACCTCTGCAGTGATTCTTTATGACTGACATCATCCGCATCCTTTTATTTTTCACCCCTTCAATGCACTTACTTTCCCTCCCTCACTGTATATCCTATTTCATTCAGAAATGCATCACATTATGAAAGTAAAATGGGTTTCGAATGCTGCTTCATGTTGAGTAAAGAAGCGTTCTTTGCTACTAAACTGCTTTTGAAAATAGCTACAATGTGTCTTCAGTTGTCATTTTGAGAAATGTAGCCTCATATGATATGTGCTGCATTCCTAAAAATGCTCCTCAAAAGCTGACTTCCTTTTAGTGCTGTAGGTAGAAGGCTTTATGTCACTCCTTTTTGCTATTTTGGAATATTCCAGTTTTTATTAGGTGAACATGCAAATAATAGTTGAGGACTGCAGTTAGGAAAGTTGGAACTGTGCTGAAAAACACACTTAAGCCTTATAATGAAATGTCTAATTATTGTCTGCGCAGGTACAGACATCAGCATGTCATATGATTATTATAGCAGCTTATGCTGTCCAAGCAGGATAACATTTAGTCCAACTATTTCTGTATAACTGATTTAGAAAATACTTAAATGTGTATGGCTAATAGCTGTAGTGTAATAAGACCAAATTTACGCCACACTGAATCGTTATCTGAATTAGCTATTTTACAGTAATGTTGAAGCTGTCTGGCTTTGTTCACACTGCAGGAAAATGTTCTGAGTTTTCTGAATGATTATTCAGACTGCTAGTTTGATCTGATGTTCCCCTTTTCAGACTGCAGTGCATTTTATCTACATTGGTTGCCATAATAATCACTTTCATAAATTCATCATGTGTGAAAATGTTGCTAATAAATACAAATATAATTAAAATGTAGTCAACATTTTTGTGTTATTTTATTTAGTTTAATTACTCTGATCAACAAAAATAGTTGTGTCTACCAAAATAGAGTTGTTTAGTCAAAGAAGGGCATAATTAAAGCAAATATTTCACTTTTTATTGTTTTTCATTATGGCAATAAGAACAATTTAATTATACTAGGCTTCTGAAAATCAGATGTCGTTTGTTTTCTTGTTTTGTTTTTTTGTTGTTTGTTTTGTTTTTCTACCTGAACGCTGGAATCAGTTAGAGTTTTCTTTCTTTATTTTTCTTTCTTTTATGAAATAACTTTTATGAATGATCAATTTTCAGTTAGAAGCACCAAATCAGCATACGATTTCTGAAGGATCATGTGACACTGAAGACTGGAGTAATGATGCTAAAAATTGCACAGGAATAAATTACATTTGAAAATAAAATAGTAAACAGTTATTTCAGATGTTCACCAATATAGCTGTCTTTACTGTATTTGATCAAATAAATGCAGCCTTAATATAAAACAAATATATATCAACACCAAACTTTGAATGATATTGTAGTTAGCCATTCATCCATTCCTTAATAAGAATATATAAAATGAGGTTTGACAGTGCTTCAATAAATAAATAAATATACACATATGTAAATTAATAAAAACATAAATAGATAAATAAATTTTATAATAGGAAAATAAATAACAGAATAAACGACTTGATAAAATAAATATGATTCATTTTTAATCAAATACAATTTTGTATTATCTTTCCCTTAATTTATTATTTTCTGCTTTTATAAAAATATATCTTTTTAACTTTTATATATTTGTTAATTAAATTTAACATTTATTTTTATATTTATTTTTACATTTATTTTTATATTTATGTGTTTATTTATTTTTTACATTTATTTTTCCCTCATGTATTTATTTTTACATTTATTGATCGATTGATTCATTTCTTTTTCCGTGTGCAACATGGAAATGAGGAGGGCGGTCCTTGTGTAGCTTCAGCACATCATTGGTTGAGAGCTCACCACAGTCTATCTATCACGCACGCAGAATCAGACCAGCTGAGGAGAGTTGTCAGTAAATGACGGCCGCATAGTTCTTTCACTTAACAAACGTATCGATGTTTCCAACAGTTTGACCCATTGAGAGATAAGTTCCAGTGGTACTTATCAGAAGAAAGTGCGATGGTCGTCCCATCTTACTACCATCTGACTCACGGGGTTTTGAATGTGCTGGGACATACAGTGTTTTGCAGCGTGTCTATTAATAGGGCTTGGGCGTCATGACGTCATTACTTGGCGTGGCGGCCATGTTGATGGCATCCTTTACTACTACTCAGACTACTGCGCACTGTTTATAGACGTACTCCCTCTCAGTCGTGTGTCTTAATTTGATTATTTTGGCGTTATTTCAACTATGGTAAACCGTTGCTGCATTTTGGGGTGTAACAGCGCAACACACAATCATCATGGGAAATGTCGAAAATGGATTAACTTCCCACTGCTTTCATGTTTGGAGGCGCAACCACGGACTAGAAGTAATAACAGTACGATGTGCAAAAAGCAAGAATTGTCACACAATCAGATGTTTTTTTAGTGTTTATTTGCAAGTAGTGCAACCTGAGAACAGAAATGTGGAATGCTTCAAGGTAAAAGGTTACAAATAAAAAATGAACACAGAAAACGGAGTGCAAGTTGTTGCACTATATAACGGAGTGCACTTTATATAACAATAATAAATAGACTTTTTAAAAAAAATAAATTCTTTCAATACTATATAAGCAAATAAATAGGTATCTATAAAATAACAACAAAAGACAGAAAATGGAGCAAGTGCAAATTATAAATATAGTAAACAATAACATTGCAATAACAAATAAAAACGGAAGCAGAGCAATTTCTTATACAATAATAATAATAATAATATATACGTTTCGGTTAGACTTTATTTCGATAGCCCACTTTAAACATTCTACGAACTATGTAACAGTTACGTTTTCAACAGCATGTCAACTAACACTAATTAGAGTATTAACTGTACTGTTAGTAGGTAGGTTATGGTTATACGTGTTGGGGTTCGGGTTAGTAGAATAAGTTGAATTGTAGTTGCAAAGTTACTTAGAGTCAGTAGAATGTCTGTTGGGGACCAACAAAATAAAGTTTTCGTCGTCGTCGGTGCTCCGCTCTTTCTTTGGAAATTCATGTGGATCCAAAACTTTAATAGTTCCGATTTTGTCTCTATAGCGGTCCCTGTCTTCCCTATTTAACGTATCCCGGTAAATTCCACATCCCTTTCAGGATTTTAACATGTTTTTTCTTTCTCCCAACTCTGCTTCTCCTCATTCAACTTGCTGTATGTTTACATTCGCGAGGCCATCAACATGGCCGCGACGTCCCAGAATGCAACGCGGCGCCCAAGCCCTATTATCGCGGCAACATTTCAGTCTTTACTTCCACAGCCATATCGGAATATAACCCTCCTAAAACATCGATAAGCACATCTAGTTTTAACAACAGTAATTTGATGCGTTGTTTTCGACTTCATTCGCTAAGTAGCGCAACTCTCTAAATAACGTTAGCTGTTTGTGAAACGTCCGTCATAGTATACACATGCAAGAGCTCAACTTACAACCTGTCGAGTTCAAAATCACTACTATAAATATCACTACTATAAGGACCACTGGAACTTATCTCTCAATGGGTCAAACTGTTGGAAACATCGATACGTTTGTTAAGTGAAAGAACTATGCGGCCGTCATTTACTGACAACTCTCCTCAGCTGGTCTGATTCTGCGTGCGTGATAGATAGACTGTGGTGAGCTCTCAACCAATGATGTGCTGAAGCTACACAAGGACCGCCCTCCTCATTTCCATGTTGCACACGGAAAAAGAAAAAGAAATTAATCAATCGATCAATAAAAGTAAAAATAAATACATGAGGGAAAAATAAATGTAAAAAATAAATGAACGCATAAATATAAAAATAAATGTAAAAATAAATATAAAAATAAATGTTAAATTTAATTAACAAATAAATAAAAGTTAAAAAGATATATTTTTATAAAAGCAGAAAATAATAAATTAAGAGAAAGATCATACAAAATTGTATTTGATTAAAAATGAATCATTTTTGTTTTATCAAGTCGTTTATTCTGTTATTTATTTTCCTATTATCACATTTATTTATCTATTTTTGTTTTTGTTAATTTACATATGTGTATATTTATTTATTTATTTATTCATTTATTTACTTATTCATTCATTCATTTATTTATTTTTAATTTGTGCAGGGTTGGTCCTCCATTCCTCCGTTCCTCAAACAGTAAAGACTCAATCTCTCTATCCTATATCATTTCTGTGAATAGGATAGCCTATATGTGTCTGGCCTGTAATTGAGTAAATTGCAATGTCTGTCACTGCTGTTTGTTCCATTTGGGCAGACTAATTTGCCTGCTTCAAGGCGCCGGGTTCCTTCAGCTGCCTGAAAATGAGCCTTGTCACTCATGCCATAGCGTTTGCACAGTACATCATTACAAGATCTGTTTACTGGCACCAACCTGACCAAGGACAAAGAGTAAGATGGATTGAGTGGTGTTTATTACGCACTGGCCCGGGCTTTCCTTGCCTTGCCGAGAGCCACGGGACATGGTAACGATAGGCGAAACAGTCTGTCCTCGTAGTTGTGCTTTATTTGATGCTGAAAATTTTGGTGAAATTGATTAAGAGCCCATCATCAGCATTCTTTTGTAATCATTGGCATTTGCTCATTGCCTTTGTTTGGCTGCATTGATGCATGTCTTTTCCAGGCCTCGGCAACTGAAATGCTGTCATCTGATTGATAGCCGACATAATGAGCGGATGTATACAGTGAATGTAGACCAGCCGCATTTCGCTTGTCTGATTGGTTTATGCGCTTCAAACAAAGTGGCAGAGTTGGCCTCTATGAGCTGTCAGTCAGTGTCACAAGACCCATCACCTGCACTGTTGCCATGGCAATGACTTAGAAAGGGAGACGTAAGTAAAGCGTTTTTTATGGTTAGTTCGTGACAGGTTTTCTCAAAAGCTGGGTTCAAGAGTTCTTACATTTGAACTACATCTGAACATGTGTGTGTGTGTGTGTGTGTGTGTGTGTGTGTGTGTGTGTGTGTGTGTGTGTGTGTGTGTGTGTGTGTGTGTGTGTGTCTGGGGTAGCTTGAGCTGATGTATGTGTGTGTTTCCCTAGGGGAAGGGTGTGTGTGTTTCACTAGGGGAAGGGTGTGTGTGTGTGTGTGTGTGTGTGTGTGTGTGTGTGTGTGTGTGTGTGTGTGTGTGTGTGTGTGTGTGTGTGTGTGTGTGTGTGTGTGTGTGTGTGTGTGTGTGTGTGTGTGTGATTACAAGTCGCGGATGTCACATGCGTGTCAGTGCCGGAGTGCAATGACGGTGAAAAGGTGCAAGCAATGGTGTCTCCATGAATGGCATAAA
Source organism: Pseudorasbora parva (assembly GCF_024679245.1). Taxonomy (NCBI): domain Eukaryota; kingdom Metazoa; phylum Chordata; class Actinopteri; order Cypriniformes; family Gobionidae; genus Pseudorasbora; species Pseudorasbora parva. The sequence continues at coordinate 28,825,532 of NC_090172.1, forward strand.
TCACCGACATGAAACGCCTGTCACCTTCCCTCTGTTAGCCATCAATCATCCCTTCACAGAGTGAGATGATGGGCTCAAGCTCTCTAACACTCTGTCATTCTGTCTGTCTCTATATCTGCCACTTCCTGTCCTTTGATTGGTGTCTCCTCGTGACTCTTGAGCTTTCATTCCTCCTATCTTCTTGTTTCGATCTTTCTGTTGGATTTCCATCTCTTCAGCCTTCAATCCATCTTCCTCCTTTTGGCAAATTCAGCGTCTCTTACTGTCATATCTGGTCGCTTGGTCAGATTGACAGAGACTGATAATGTTGTTCTTTTCTATAAAGTCCAGTTTTCTGTTGGTCTAAACTTGTTCTGATGGAAAGTCAAATGTCATCATTCATTCACTGTCATGTCGTTTCAAACCCCAATGACTTACTTATTTCAGTGGAACACAAAAGGAGATGTTTTGAAAAATGTGCTGATTGCTTTTGCCATGCATTTAGGATGAATGAGTTTACACGCTTCAAAAAGACTCTAGAGGTGCCATTACAAGCATTTTCAAAGTAGTCCAAATTATTTTTCTGAATAAAGTTTTGTCAGGCTTAGTTGTTATTGAGTTTCCATCCATTTATGCAAATTTTGAGATATTGCATTAAAAAAAATCACCCGCATCCTTGCAAGATTCAGATAAAACTTCTGAGATGTGCCTAAAAAATGCATACTCTCACTTGATGATTTTTTTATGGAAGAGGGCATGCACATAAAGAACGATGAAAATAGATTACTTTATAAATTCCTATATGCACATCAAAAGAGCAACTTTTCCTTAACCTAGCAAGCGTAGTTTTTTTCTGAGCATTTTATCTGCACACTCTGAAATGCAAGTAATTTATTACAATTAATAAAAGATTTTGTTCTCTTGAATGCATTGAATGGAAAGACTGCTTTATTTGCAAATTGTTTTTCCAGTGTTACGCCTTTTTGCATAAATTTAGTTCGCAGATTGGATGGAAACATTCCATGATCTTTCCCTCCAGTGAGCTGAGTCATTGAGATGAACTCAAGAACAAGATTAGATTTGTTAATGAATCATTCAGACATGTTTGTTGAACTGGATCAACTGATTCTTATGAATGATTTGATTCTGAAAGAGTCATTGAAGAATTAGCCATCTTTACTGATGATGATCGTGGAACGTTCTTGTCACAAAGCTATCGAATGGTGTCAAAGGTCTTCATATGGAGCAATTTTTAATATTCCTTTTCTTTGTGCTGTTTTGGAGCTTGGCAGCCCCGGTTCTCATTCATTTTCTTAACAGGGGCTAGGACATTCTTCAGAAAAAATATTTTTTTTGCCTTCCACAGAAGAAAAAAAGTGCAGGTTTGAAATGGCATGATGGCGAGTAAATCATTACAGAAGTTTTGTTTTGGGTGATCTATCCTTTTAACCCGAACATTCAAATGTACACACTGGTGAAAGAAAAATGGCTGCTCATTGGCTATGGGGCTTTAAACTAACTTTGTTTACCAGACTTGGTTATTTATGTTTGCTTCGGTCTTACAGAAGTTCTACCTTTGGATGCCTCAGTGGCTTTGACTATTCGTTTATTTATGAACAGCTTTAGCTCAACTGGCTCTCATTCCATCTTAAGGTTTCATGGAGGTATTAGTATTTACAGCCTGCACACAAGCATCAGTTTTTATTTTATTTTATTTTTATTTTTTGTACAAGAAGCTCGAGATTCACTACTTAACCTGCTGAATCCAGAACACATTGTCAATCTGTCATGAGGGCAGATGGACCATGAATGTCCCTCTCAGATCAGAAGGAAATGTCTAAGACTCTCTCGACAAACGGTTCATCAGTGTGCAGCCTATGTGACTTTAATGAAATCTTTGCAACTGAAAAATAACAAATGGTGGCGGAATGTATGGAAGTTTATCTTCAGTCTGTCAGCACTCTTTCTCTCTCTTCTCAAACGACAGCATGCTGTGCAGATGTGGAAGCACTGTTTGTCTTGTCGCCACGAGGTGCTGTTCCATTGACAGCATTGTTTCAGATGTGATGAAGTGTGAGCGTGGTTTTGGCAAGAAAGACTTAGCATGAAATGTGTTGGCTTTGTCTGCTAACAGCCCCTTGAGCAAGCTGGTTCAACTGTTTCATTTTTTTGGAGGGAAATCTATTATTGAACATTGGAGGGGTGGTGGTCTTACTCACTTTTTTTTATTTTTATGTTTTATTTTTTTTATACTCAGTAAATAATAAAGGATTTTGTGTAACAATAAAAATTGACCATGTGTGAGCATGTGAGGCCAGAGGTTTCAGTCTCTAAAGCTGTGACACAGTCAGAGCTGTCAGTATCTACAGGTCGCTCTCATCTAAGGCTCTCGCTGTTATAAGCTTCATTTTACAATGCCTTGCTAGTCTACTTAAACACAATTCAGACCTAATTTTCTGTTTGAACATACTGTGTATGATCACTTTAACTTGATTTGATTAATTTTCTCACATACACAGATAATGTGTAGCATATTGCAGAGGTCAGTGGTGAACAGATGCACATCCTGTTTTCCATTTTCCAGAGGGAACTAAGAACTTCTGCTCATATATCTGATAATAGCAGAGATATGACATTTAGGGTATGTTTACACGACACCAACGTACTAAAATTGGAAATGTTTTTTTTTTTTTTTTTTTTTTTGTACAGATGTCAATACTATCAAAATGTTCCCTGTTCACGTAGCCTGGTTAAAATCAGACCATTCTCAGTTATAACTGAGTTATAGTCTGGAAAAGCTTCATACTGTAGACAAATAATTTCCAAAGGGGCGTCACCAACGGGCCATGGCGTATGCAGAGCGACCTATGAGAACGACGGAGAAGCATCTGAGACAGCAATTCTTTGTGATTTCAAGGAAGTTGCAATGGCTTCTGATGACGTTTGCTTTTTTTTTTTTTAAGAAATATGATTATAGGTGGTGTCCACCACCACTCCGTCAACATTTTTGCAAAGTTTTGAAAACCTAATAACTTCTCAGACCGAATGAAACATCTCGGATTGACGGTCAAACAGAAAAAAGCTCTGATCGCTTTTGCCTCTGTTGTAAGGCATTGTAAGGCATTGTGATTAGAATGTGATTTGCAATATTTTGAAACTAAAGCCGGGTGCACACTGTGCGATTTTGCCCACGATTTGGCCGTCTGAGACAAATTTAGCAAATCCTAAAAGATTCCTCAGATCCTAGGCTAAAATCTGACGTCTTTGGTCGTTAGTTTGACATGTTCACCGGCAGCCGATTAATGAGCGCTGCGATCAAATTTGACCTCAGACGAAATTCTGGCAGTGTCAGAAGATTTGGCACAGAATCCTGCAGTGTGACTTCTCCTACGACCACAGTCAAATATCTTGGTTTTTTAAGACAAACTATGACCAAAACGAGAGCTAGAAATGTATTTGTAGCCAGTATTTCAGTCCCATGTGTAATGCAGCTCACTGTCACCCAACGCGTCATTCATTGATGATATAAAGCTCCGGGTGAGTTTTCTTGCGCGCGTCCATTTTTAGCGCGCCTTAATTATCGTGCAGTCTGACATTAATGACAACTGAGATCTTACAGTGTGACATGGCTTACATCGGGGATCATGTTCGTACAGTCTGACAAGGGACATTCGCAAAGGATTTTGAAAAATCGCACAGTGTGCAGGACCCATAAAATAATATTGAGTCTTTGGAAAATTGTGTCTCACAAACTGTATTCAAATTCAGTCATTTCAGACGTGTTAGAACATTTTCAGACTTGAGCATAGTTACGCTAGTAATTTATTTACAATTATTTACATCTAGTGTGAGGAAATAAGCACAGAAAGGACAGATCCAAAGGACAGGACAGAAGCTGCTGTATGGAGTTAGCACATGATCACACTCCCAATCCTCCTCATCATAGCAGCCGGTGTAATCCACATCTGGTAGCCGAATGCTGTTCTTTGTTTGGGTTTAAATGTAAAGGAAAAGTTTAAATTGCTGAAAACAGACGCAATATGATTTGAACAGTGATATTGTACAGTGCCATCCTGCTTCCCCGTCACTGCGCTGTCATCATTGTGAAAAGCCCGCCCCAACGTTTCTGATTGGTGCTGCAATTTCGACAGATTAGAAATGGGTTTGAATGAGCTCTTTGCCAGACTACTTGCAGAGCAAATCTAAATTGGCTGGAAGTTGTCTGGGTTTTTCCTGAGCTAACGTTCCCGCCAATCCACAAAAACAAGTAAAACGCTGTATTATGCATGCCAGCAGTTAGCAATGTCACTTAATATTAATATAAACCGTTAATTCTAAAGAATGAATTAGGCTTTTCTATACATCAGTTCAAAGTGAATATGTCTGTCACGATGCAGAGCATTTTTTTTTAAATAAACCTAACTGCTGATTTAAAGATGTTTCAAATAGGTCTGGTGCATTTTGTCAGTGCTGACTCACACATATGATACACTCTGTTCTATCTGTGCTATCAGACCCTGTGCGCACCTGCAGACATTCTTTTACAAAGCAGACTCACGCCAAACGTGCACACCTATAGACCAATTTAGAGCAGACATCACAGTTACATCACTTGCAGCTGCGTGTGCATAGTGGCTGCAGAAAAAATGGAGGAAAATGGGCAAAATCCACAGAGTAAGAGAAAACATTTTGTGTGACTATTCCGTCGTTGAAGACACTCTATGAAGCTTATGCTGCAAGTCAGGGACTGGACTAATGAAACATGCAATGATTAGTCTACTCTTCACACATAAATTTGATGTAAACGGCAAGTCTACATAATATTCACATATTTCATAGGGGACTTACACACAACAGTTACAGTATGAAATAATATTTAAATCTATAACATTTTACATAGGCTGCATTTACACTGCAGGTCTTGATGCACAATTCCGATTTGGTGACTATATCCGATTTTTTTGACGACCCGCTTACATCATCTTTTCAAAAGCGACCCGTATCCGATATTTGCATTTACACTGTACACTAGGAAAACAGCCCTAGACGTTCTTAACCGGTGAAAGGATGTAAAACAGCGCAATATGCAATGGACGCAGACAAAATGATTGTATAATGTTTTGCTGTCTGCACTGTTCCACACATCTTTAAAGTCGGCAAAACATTTCTCTCATAAGGCGGAGAAAAAGAGGAGAGCCCTTGACGGGGTTGCCAGGTTTTCACAACAAAACCCGTCCAATTGCAACTGGACCACATGAAAACCGCAGACTTGGCAACACTGGATCGCAGTTTGTGTCCACCTGACTTGACGTCATTCGCCTCCGTCCTTTTTTCAATGACGTACGACTCGCATTTACTGGGGAATATCCAATTTGACCGCTTACATGGCAGACGCAAATGCACGTATCCGAATCATATCGGATTTATTACCACATATGAGTGAGGCCTGAATCCGATCTGAGGATATCGGAATTCCTCTGTTTTTTTACTGCTTACATGTTCACATGTCATATCCGATCTGTGCCACATGAGAGGAAAAAATCGGAATTGGGTCACTTGAACCATGCAGTGTAAATGGGGCCGTAGAGAACTTTTAAAAATAGTCTAACACATTTTTTTCTCAAAATTCTTGAGACTTGTTTTTTTCTTGAGACTATGCATTTGCATGTTCATATCTCCCAGTTCAGTCTTTTCAATTAGCAAATATGATTTTATGTCACAATTCTGAGGGGGAAAAAAAATCAGAATTGCGGGATACAAACTTAAATTTACGAGATAAAAAGTCAGAAGTCGTAAGATATAAACTCTAAATTAACTTTTTTAGTCTTTTATTTTGTGGCCTCCACAGATTGCTACAGCAGAACTGTCAGTTTCTGCAATACAAAAAAAGTTGTTTCCAAGGTTACAGTTGGTAATACAATAAGACGTCATGGTTTGAAATCATGCATGGCACGGAAGGTTCCGAAAGAAGGTTTTCACGGAAGGATTTTGGGGAACAACCTCCTTCCCTCAGTTAGATCATTTAAGATGGGTCGAGGCTGGGTCTTCCAACGTGACAATGACCCGAAGCACACAGCCAGGATAACCAAGGAAAGACTCTGTAAGAAGCATATCAAGGTTCTGGCGTGGCCTAGCCAGTCTCCAGACCTAAACCCAATAGAAATTCTTTGGAGGGAGCTCAAACTCTGTGTTTCTCAGCGACAGGCCAGAAACCTGACTGATCTAGAGAAGATCTGTTTGGAGGAGCGGGCCAAAATCCCTCCTGCAGTGTGTGCAAACCTGGGGAAAAACTACAGGAAACAAAGGCTACTGTACCAAAAATTAACATTGATTTTCTCAGGTGTTCAAATACTTGCAGCTGTATCATACAAATAAATAGTTAAAAAATCATATATCGTGATTTCTGGATTGTTTTTTTTTCTTGATTATGTTTCTCACAGTGGACACAGTGGACACCTACGATGACAATTTCAGACCCCTCAATGATTTCTAAGTGGGAGAACTTGCAAAATATCTGGGTTTTCAAATACTCACTGTATCTCTTTCTAACTTTAATTATAACTTTCCTCACTGTATATATCTCAAAAGAAAATCTTACATATTGAGCCTTCAAATTCATAGATATGTTTATTGTATCTTGTGCTTACATGCATTTCCTCTTCTTCAGAAGTTTTCAGTTTATTTGAAGATATTTTCACTTATTTTACGATAATTCTAAATAAATATTGTATTATATAATATGTTTTATAGTCTCCTACTGACTGAAAAATCACAAATATTTGAAAAAATAAATAAATAAATAAAATAAAAATCTGCATTTAAACTGTAACCAGTTGAGGACATCGTCATTTTCATGGAAAATTCTGTTTGATTCTTTTTTCTGTATGATTTTACATGTCCCTATGACTCTTTTCTGTTTATTATTTTTGCTATCACCCGCATATTTTACTTTTGCTGTGTACTAATGCCCTGCTTTCAATCCTATTAGTCATCAAATCCTTGTTAAACACGTATAATGATGAAGGATGATTACTTCCAGCAGTATTGTAGGTTGCCTCCCGGTACACAACAACCGTGTCTCATACGCAATTGATATTGCATTCATTAACCATGGGGACCTTAATGTGTTTGTTTGGCTGTAATGACTACATGGCATTGTTGATTTTTAACATAGAAGATATACTGAAAATATATATGTGTTCAAAAACAGGTATCGGACGTTTGTCTCCGAGGACGCAGGGCCCAACACTCTGGTCGCAACAGTGCTGGCCAAGGACCCAGATGGAGATGGGATCACATACAAAATTACAGCAGGCAATGAGGAGGGCAACTTTGTCATTGACAGCCAGAAAGGTGAGACAATTTCAAATTTGTTTCAAACACTCCTGTAGAAAAGCCTTAATTCAGGAGTTTCAATAATACTCTTTGCATTACATTACATTGCATCATATTGTACATAAGTTATTTAACTAATAATAATAAGTTAATAATTAAATGCACTTTCATGCTAGGGTGATCACAGCAAGCAGCTATTCAAACAAAAGTCAAACAAAAATCTTTCTTTTATCTTAGACATAATTTAGATCCCTAACGTCTTTTATATGTATTTAATGTATGGGCTTTATGGGAGAGGACAATAGAAAGACACATGATAGTAATACAGGCCATACTAAAACTTGTGTGGGACTAGTGGTTTTCCCACTAGCATACATGCACATGCCCACTGCTAAAAATACACTTTTTGTAGGAAATGTGAAAATGTAGTGAGGATGGTTGGGAAATGTGGTTTCACATCACATATTATGTGAGCATTTGCTTTAAACATTCTGACTGAAAAAAAGACTAATCTGAAGGATCCTTAAGGTTTATTAAAAACACAACATCCATGTTTGGTGTGAACATCTGGTAAACAGTGAAATCCAGAATGTGGGTGCGTCAGTGAAATCAACAACCAACATCTGTTTGAAGTTTGCACAGTCAAATACTTATTGTGAAATTTTAGATTCCCCACGATTTGAAGATAATATTGAGCCAAAAGTACACACATTTCAAATAAGTTGTACTGTAGTCATGCATGATTTCCATTATCGTATTGTCTGAGTCAATGAGCCAGAGAAAATGGACAACCTGTTTGACGCCATACACAGTCAGACATGAGCATGAGATGGATATTAATGAAACAGTACATAGCCTACCTGCAGACGAAAATCCTCTGTTAGTGAACAAACACATAAACAGAGTAAATACCATACCATTACAATATATATATATATATATATATATATATATATATATATATATATATATATATATATATATATATATATATATATATATATATATATATTAGGGCTGGGCGATAAATCGATTTTATCGATTAATTCGAGTTTGTAGTTTCATGTCGATTTTGGGAATGAAAATCGTTTTTTATCTTTAAAATCCGCCGACGCTCCCTCTGGGCTCCCGTAATGGCTCAGCACTCCCCCGCGCGTTTGCCAGAGATACACAAACAACAAGGATAGCGTCTAACAACATACAGTGTCATTGGTTCAGTATTTCACAGAACTATTAACAAATACCCCGCTGCAAAGTGTGTTTGAAGTCTGAATGGAACTGCGCTCATTTGAGCTGCGCGGACAACGAATGAAGCGCGAGCTCATACACGGGCCGATTCAACACAGAACATCGCTACTGTGATCTAGTGGAAGCGTTCGGCGCAGAATTCTGTTATGAATCACAGATCTCAGATCAAACGGAGCTGACACGGAGACAACATGAGCGAAGGTCAGGGGTTTCAGTCACAAATCACCAACATTCACCATGATTCACTGTAGTAAAACCACATGGATTTAATGTTGTTGTCATTATTTATCTCAGGATTCGTACAACCTTTTGAGATTGAAATTCAAGCACTTTCCAATGGCTTCATACACTTATTTGTACACGTACTGCACTTATTTCCAGCACTTCAAAGCTCTAAATATCCAAAATATGCTATTTTTAATGTGATGGTTTGTAAAACTAAAAGTTTAAAGGGGTCTTGTGAAAGAAATTCACAAAAGTATTTTAGTTTATTTTTTTAATGTTTAATCCATTTTGTGGCAAACAAGCATTTTTTTTTATTAAAAAAAGATATGCAGTGCAGTGCCCACCACTATGACCAGCAGAAGAGCACGTATTGATTTATTAGCCATGTCCACTCCCTAATATATGGAGAAAAGTACGAAGTCACCAAGTCTCATGAAAAACTATATTACACAAAGCAAGTAAAGAGCTCATTTTATAATAACCGAAGCTGTCGGTCAGTTCAGTGTGAGAATATTGAAGAACAATGGTAATCTATATTTAATAACATCATTAGCATATTATTAAATAGCATACCATTTAAATTTTCCCTATACTTTTTTGCTTATTACTGTTGTTAATAAAAGTTAATTTGATCTGCATATCAATTAATAAACCTTTGATATGTATAATGTATTGCAAAAAATATGGGGCCCATTTATACTGTGGAATGGTGTGGGTTATTCACATGCTGAAAGTTTTGCACCCCAGGTAGGCACTCTACAAAGCTGCAAATATTTTACCTAAACAAAATACAGTTAAAACTTGTTTTGAACAATTTTCCATGCTGATTGCCATGCAGATTGATTTTAAGTAGGAGAAAAAAAAGAAAAGAAAAGAAAAGATTAAAATCGTAAATCGAATTTTTTGGCAAAAAATCAGGGACTTTTTTTGGGGGCCATATCGCCCACCCCATATATATACTTTGTGTTTGTTTTTTAAAGGGACTAATTCGTATTTTTTTTTTTTTTATGTAACTAACAAACTGACTAAGAATTTTGATAAGTAAACTTGCAATATTTAGTCACAATTATGATAAAAGATAAAAGTAGCCACAATTAACAATAAGTTGCAATTGTGAAATATAAGGTATGCTTCTTTTTGTGTGTTTTTTTTTACTCCAAAAGCATAAACAGAAAATATGAAAATTCCGGCTAGTAAGCTTTTTATTTTATTATCGGTCTGTACTTTATAGGAACCACATGTGTGTATAGATCATACACTTTGGGTCCCTAGCTGATTACAGAGCTTGTCACTGGGCGTTGATACATTTATATGAACTAATATGAAAAAGTAATGGCTGTTTATCTCCCACAGTTCTGAAGATATTTAGTAATGGCTCAGTACATATAATGTTTATTGTCAACTAAATACACAGTTGTTAACTCCACAAAGTAACAACATTTGCTAAACAGCTCACGACTTAACTCCTCAATATTGGAAGAGACATGTTTTGATGAATTGCATTTTTATTGAAGAAGATCGGTGCTAAGATACTGACTGCCCTTTTCCTTCTCGCAATGCGTTTGCTGCTTACGTTCACAGTGTTTCAATTTAGTGCTCCATTCAGGTGATTCAAGCATATACCGCCTCATTGGAAGTACCGCGCTTTCTTGAAGAGCGTCTCTGTTGATTTCCTTCCCTGCATATTCTCTCCATTCTCTCTTCTAAAGATCAAAGCGTACCTTTATTGGCCCTTCTGTGGCTCGTCAGAAAATCCCTCTATCATTCATTAGAGCATCTCCTCCATTAAGTTGTTTTTGTTGGGGCGAAGCAGGGCCCAGGCGCCTGGTGCTCGTTGTTAATTTACTGTAACTCGCAGAGGAATGCGCTCGGGTTGATTTAATATCCCTTTAAGGATTCAAACAGCAGAGTCAATAAGATGATCAGGCCTTTTGTATTAAAGACATAAATACAAAAAACGCATCCGTTCCATGAAGGATGTATTTACCAGCACAGCGGCAGAGTGTTTACCCTGATAATCAGCCAGATCATCGACAGCACACTGCACCTGTCAAGCGTTTTTATTTTCCTCTGTTATTTGTAGTGTTTTGGTGCTTCCTTAGTTCTTTGTCCTTCTAAAAGGCCTGGTGTTAAACAAGTTTCCATCATCCTAATGCCTGGCAATGGAGAAATGCATTGCAAAACAGAAAAGTCTGCCAGAAAAGATATGTGGCTGACAGGCTGTTAACATTGTACAAAAGCTGATAAATTGTGTAATTAAGGATGCTCTGGATGTGCCCAGCAATCCATAAAAGATAGTATACAAACTGTATTTAGTTTTTTTTGTTTTTCCACTCTGTGGGAGTTTTGTTTATTTAGTTACCTATACTTTAATTCGAAAAATAAGTGTTTTTATTTCCATTGTATAGCTTTAGAAGTGTTAATTTTCGCACATTACTTTCATTATGCCTTTATCTGTTAGTCACAGTTATAATACAGTATATATGCAATTTATTCTGTCTTTGTAACCTTTTGGATTGAAATCATTGTTTATTGGCATAAGAAGGTATATATACTCACCACCTCCAAATGTTCCCCATTACTGTCTTTGAAAGAAACATACCGTTCGTAAAGGCACTCACACACACACAGACAGGATTGCGCATAAACATTCAAGAGCACAGGAACTTTGCCCTCTGACTTTTGTTAATAAATAGCTTCACTACTAAATAGCTACATTATATTATCGGTAATTAAACTCACAGCTTCTTTATTTTAGTAGAGACACTGCTCAAACACAGGTAATTCATACACGTATAATCTCTCTCTCTCTCTCTCTCTCTCTCTCTCTCTCTCTCTCTCTCTCTCTCTCTCTCTCTCTCTCTCTCTCTCACACACACACACTCATTCATTCAAATATTAAATAAATGTAATCTTACTGCACTTTATCATTGTGGCTGATTTAAAGCGATCAATAGCCACAATAACTAATGAAAATAACTGTAATTTTTACCATTCTAGTCAAACTGTGTGCTGCACACATCAATGATAGCTTGACGATGCTGGCATAGTGCTTTTTAATAATAAGAAATGTTTCTTGAATTTTAAAATGATTGCTGAAAGATCGTGTGGCACTGAAGTTTGGAGAAATGGCTACCGAATTATTATTATTTTATTTATTTTTTGCCAGGAATAATACATTTCAATAAAGGTTGTCCCTTAATCACAAGAATAAATAACTTTTTTTAATATATATTTTTTTTTTTTTTTTTCTTTTGTAATTGTAATTGTAAATTTTTCACAAAGTTACTGTATTATTGTATTTTTGATCAAATAATTTCAGCCTTGGTGAACATAAGATGGCGATTCTATCCGACATAAAAAAGCGACGTACATGGACTGCTTATCATAGGATTACTTAATATAACATTGAGCCCAACACAGCGGTAAATCTACATTAACTACATTCACACACATGCTTATTGCCTTGTTAGTTGTGTTGGGTGACTTACAACAAGCTAACGTTACCACTATAAGGACTAAAACATCGGACTTGTACATGATCGCTATCATAATTGTTTGTCTTTGGTGATGTATTAATGACTCAGCATTGCCTGTATCAAAAGAGAAATAATGTCATCCTATGTTTAAAATGAATAAAATAAACTAGACAGCCCTTACTGGAGATCCACAAATACTGAACTTTGCTCTCTCCCTCCTCTCGTGACCAACCTACTGTCGGTGAGATGAGTGTGTGTGTGTGTGTGTGTGTGTGTGTGTGTGTGTGTGTGTGTGTGTGTGTGTGTGTGTGTGTGTGTGTGTGTGAGAGAGAGGGATGCACAGTGGACCTTTTTTTTTTTTTTGCCCGTTTTGTTTTTAGTGTTTTACTACTTACACGATTAAGTAATGATATTATTGATATACAATGTAGAGTAAAAAATGCTGACCACAATTAAGATTTTAATAAATAAATCTACCTTAGTTTTAATAAATTGTTTACCTGTTTGGGAAGTGTTTGTCATGTTTTGACAATAAAGGATAGTTTAAAACCACAGTTAACTGTCTGTTTTCTACATCTTTCACTCAGAAGCAAATATATTCCTTTAAACTTTAAATAAATAAAGATTTTACATTTATCGTGATATTTATCGATATCGACTGATATGGAAAATTATATCGTGATCGCTTTTTGGGCCATATCGCCCAGCAATAATTAACGTTACTGTAGTATGAAGCAGAGCAGGACCGAGTGTTAAGGGAGCCGAACAAGGCTGCTGGAGTGATTTAACGCAGCACACGCCTCACGAGCAGCGGGACTTTTATTATGACGGACAATCACCGGCGCCATTTCCGCTTTTCCGGTCATAAGTATGAGGTAACACGTCTCTGTTTATCATATTAGATACATTTAAGTCTGTTGAAAATTATGTTATGACGTTACTCTGTCTGTTCACTTTGTGGCTTCTGTGACACTTGTTGCACATTGGAGTAAGAGTAAAGCGCTTCTGCAAAATAAAACCGGAAACCGAGGTTAACGCAAATATGACGCAATTAACAGGTGACGACCTCACATGTCCAGATCCTTGGTTAAAATAATAATTTTCTCACAACTTACAAATAGTTGGAAACATTTGGGAAATTTTAAGTACTTAAATGAACAAAATATAACACTGGCCTAGTAGTTTTTTTTTATATTTTTCTAAAAAAACAAAACAAAAACAAAAACCACAAAGATAGCATGGACAATGTGTCACGCATAGTGGATTATTTCTGCCACCTGTTGTAAACAAGCACATTTATGAAAATGGCTAATATAACCAGTAGATGGCTGCAGAGGGACATTTCAGCTCATTTGCATAAATATTTTAAAAGATGATTAAATTGTTATTATAGCAAACTTTAGTACTTTTATTGTTCTGAAGTGCGTTGGTAAGTAAAGGAAAATTCACAAAGCCTCATGCCATTTTTTTCCATTTAGCCCAGACCCCAACAGCCTAGAAGGGTTAATTATTTAACCATTGTGACAAAATAAAAATAAAAATTATAAATACAATATATTTTCCCTTTTAACAGTAGATGCTGCTGAACGCATACAGCCAATAACAGACTCACTTTTGTGCACTGAGCTATTTTGACATCTTGTGAGATGTTTTGTCCAGTCCATTGCAATGTTTATCACTGTCAATCACAGCAATTTCAGGAGGGACTGTCACGGTACAGCGCTGTTACTTCCTCTAGTGTTTATTTTAGCTAGAAACTGCAGTAAATGTGTTTAGAGTTTTGCAAAAATATAGGTGGTGACAAATTTTTTCAATGAGCCTGTTTTTTATGTTTTTTTTTACTGTGTGCAATTATAAATATTTATTTTAGCCTGGATAATGTAGGTTAAGGGGCTCAAACAAGTTCTTTTGATGTATATTTTTTTATTATTTTCAGGGTGAAAAATTGTCCATATTTTGGGTATATGGTTTGCCCTAGCTCAGATTGGACATGACAGTGATGTAAACTGGCGTAAAGAGAGAGCCAGGGGCATGCCCCTCACCCGTATGTATGGAGACATTTGTTTGTCATGCCCCTGGAGAAACATCTTCTCTATGTTTGACGTGCAGTGATATGTGCTGGCTGCCTCTTCCATCTGTGTCCTGTTCTAGACTGCTCCAGTGTACTACATACTAATCATAATAGACACTTCCAGCTCAAGGACAGATAATTCGCATGTGGATCATCACTAAAAATGTATGTTGCTCAAGCTGCCAATTTGTCAATATTTTATCCTGGCTTGAGCAGTTTATTAAATTATGTGTATATTTTGGTTTAAATTAATTGACGGTGATGCATACCATAGTAATGCCTCTGTATGCTTTGAAACATTGGTTTTGAAAAACGTTAGCAGAGACTCAACTGATTAGCCTGTGGCTCTCATAGCCTGCAGTTGATACAACTGTCGAGAGAATAGAGTTAGAACCTGTGACAAGGCTCCCCATGGCACAAAACGCACAAACACACACACACACACAAACACAATCATTTCGGCCCCCACTAACATTTGGATGGGGAAGTAGTGCGGCTAGGGGTGTTCAGATTGAATTAGAATTGATTACATGTTCTTTTTCCCCTGAGTTGTGCCACAAAAGGACTAGTGTTATGCATTAGAATCAATTCAAGAAACTAGGGTACATGTGATTTCCCTCCTGCCAAGTCTGTGTCAGTTGATGTGCTGGTTTCTTTAATGTCCCTTTGCTGCTAGCTGGAGATAGCAGTCATCTAGCTCTTCAGATTATGAATGCAGAGCTGAATGCAGCAGAGTCTAATGCGCTCTCCTGAAGGAGGTGGCACTGCATGGTGTACCGCGGAGGGTCACATAGGAGCTGACTCCGGCTGTCTCCGAAGATAAGACACAATGTATGAAGCATAACGGTTTCCCTGGCACATTCACAACAACACACATACATCCATCCATGAAAACATACAATATATGCAGGATTTTTGCATAGTACAAACCTCAGGAATGGCAAATATACTCATCATTGCCTTAAAGGTCAGATACAGCCTATCTGCATTATGAATGAGTGCTGAGAGATTAGTCCCCATGGGTTCATGTGTGTTCATCAAGTTTGGTATCATTTATGTGATTATATTTCATATACTGTATAAAACGAGAGTCGACAGTTGCATGCGGAATGCAACATTGCATGCAAAGAGCGCAGCTCAGACCTGGCTTATCCGACTCCCTAATAAACACGTTCAGATGAGGTGTTATTAATACTGTGTCGAACTAACGAGGAATCAGTTGCCAATTCAGTGGAGGCACTGAGGTTGAATGCTGTTTGAGTGGGATTTAGACGAGGGTAATGGCCAATTAAATGTTGCTATAAATGTCTGACTGTCACCCCACACAGGATTGATCCGTCTCCGCTCCAGCCCATCTCCTAGACTTCAGGGAGTAAAGTACATCCTGAACGTAACAGCAACAGATGATAACGCATCTGGTGGGCCGCAGTCACTCTCCACCATTGCCCAGGTCATTGTAGGAGTTGACGATGTAAACAACAATAAGCCTGTGTTTGAAAAGGTACTGTGTATATTAATCATCTTATTTCTGTGTATGTATCTATCTATCTATCTATCTATCTATCTATCTATCTATCTATCTATCTATCTATCTATCTATCTATCTATCTATCTATCTATCTGTCTGTCTGTCTGTCTGTCTGTCTGTCTGTCTGTCTGTCTGTCTGTCTGTCTGTCTGTCTGTCTGTCTGTCTGTCTGTCTGATCGCCTTGCCAATTTAAATATTCAAGCGCAAGATGTAAAAGGGACAGACCACGGAGGGACGGGAGCTCCATTTATTACTCACACACTGCGTGGAAAGTTATGTGTGCACACATCCAAAACATGTGCCCAGAAAGCCACGCAAATAATGAGTAGGGATCTCTTCTACGTCTTGTGCTTGAATGGACAAAAACCACACCAATTGATTTTAAACATTATGTCAAAAATAAATCTTGGTAAGTATCCTAGTAAACATAGTCAGTTATGGTTTAAGTGAGCTTAAACAGTAGACAAAGACAATGCATGTTAAACCATATCAGTACATTGGATTCACACATTTGCCGTAAATCATGTTTGTGTAATCCTGCTGCTCTTAGCGTTTTTAATGTTAGTGTCACGTTACACTAAAGAAACGAAGGTGAGAACTCAATTGCAGATAAATGTGAATTTATTAAACATAAAATAAACAACATAAAACAAAACCCACGAGGGGGCAAAACAACTGGTTCCAAAAAACATAAACTCAAAACACACCAACACAGGGAAACAGGATACGTAGACATAACAAGGATTCCACAAAGACTGACAAACACAAGGAGCTTATAAAGGGAAGAAATTAAGAGGGAACAGGTGGGAGAAATGAAACACTAATCAGATAACAAGGGGGGAGGGATCAGAAAATGACAGAAGCACAAAGACCATACTGACAAAACCCACATGTGCACACAAGACAGGACAGGCATGTGACATTACCCCCTCCTTAAGGAGCGGCTACCAGACGCTCCACTAGGGATGGGCGGGACAGACCAAGGTGGGACGGGAGGGACAGACCAGGGAGGGATGGGAGCGACGGGAGGGCGGGACGGGGGCGACAGGAGGGACAGACAAGGGAGGGACAGACAAGGGAGGGACAGACCAGGGAGGGACGGGAGGGACAGACCAGGGAGGGACAGACCACGGAGGGACAGGAGGGACAGACCACGGAGGGACGGGAGGGATAGACCACGGAGGGACGGGAGGGACAGACCACGGAGGGACGGGAGGGACAGACCACGGAGGGACGGGAGGGACAGACCACGGAGGGACGGGAGGGACAGACCACGGAGGGACGGGAGGGACAGACCAGGGCTGGATGGGAGGGACAGGGGAAACAGAGAAGGAAGGAACAAATAAGGGAGAGGTCAACAAGGGAGGAATGGGGAAAACAAAATTTTCAGGAGGCCATGGTGGCCCACAAAGTTCAGGCGCCCAGGGCGGCACGGTCAGAGCAGGGTGCCTCAGCGGCGCGGGGAGAGCAGGGCACCGGGGCGGTGCAGGGAGAGCAGGACGCCTCAGTGGCGCAGGCAGAGCAGGGCGCCTCAGTGGCGCAGGGAGGGCAGGGCGCCGGGGAAACTTCTCCGGTCCAGCAGTGTCCACCGGCACTGGGACCACCGAAACACGATCTGCCGGCATCGGGACCACCGGAACACGATCCGCCGGCAACGGGACCACCGGAACACGATCCGCCAACATCGGGACCACCGGAACAGGATCCGCCGGCACTGGGACCACCGGAACACGATCCGCCGGCACTGGGACTACCGGAACACGATCCGCCGGCACCGGGACCACCGGAACACAATTCACTGGTACTGGGACCACCGGAATATGATCCGCCAGCCTTGGGACCACCAGAATACGATCTGCCGGCATCGGGACCACCGGAAGATGATCCACCGGCACTGGGACCACCGGCACACGATCCACTGGTACTGGGACCACCGGCACAGGGACCACCGGCACGGAGACCACCGGTACAGAGTCCACCGGAACACGGACCACCGGCACAGAGTCCATCGGACCACCGGCACAGGGACCACCGGAACAGAGACCACAGGAACAGAGACCACTGGCACAGGCACCACCGGAGCTATATCCACCGGAACAGGCACGGAGGGAGCCTTCCTTCTCCTCCTCCGTTTCAAGACCACCGGAACTGGGACCACCGGACTCAGGGGAAGAGCCCTCTTCCTCTGGCCAGTGAAATAATCCACCGCTGCATCAAACGTTAAACCATCCAGTGCTCTAATGACGATCCACTCAAATGGTTCATCCAAGGCATAATTGAAAAGGTCCTTCAAAGCATTGTGGTTGTAACCGAGTCCTTCCGCCGCCCTCCTGAACTCCTGCGCAAACTCCCTTAAGTCAGTTCCCCGTTGCCTCATAGCAGCCAGGGATCTCACCTTGACTATACGGTCCCATTGAGGACAGGAGACAGTAGAGGTTGGTGGTTGCGGCGAGTCCGTTCTCCGCTTAGTTCTCATAATGGTGGAATCCTTCTGTCACGTTACACTAAAGAAACGAAGGTGAGAACTCAATTGCAGAGAAATGTGAATTTATTAAACATAAAATAAACAACATAAAACAAAGCCCAAGAGGGGGCAAAACAACTGGTTCCAAAAACATAAACACACCAACACAGGGAAACAGGATACGTAGACATAACAAGGATTCCACGAAGACTGACAAAAACAAGGAGCTTATAAAGGGAAGAAATTAAGAGGGAACAGGTGGGAGAAATGAAACACTAATCAGATAACAAGGGGGGAGGGATCAGAAAATGGCATAAGCACAAAGACCATACTGACAAAACCCACATGTGCACACAAGACAGGACACAGGCATGTGACAGTTAGTCAAACAAAGAAAAAAATCACTCACTGATCTTGACTGTTTAATCCTTATTGAAGTTGCCTTGCCTATATTTTTTACAGTGAAATCTATCTGGTGTCATTTACCTTTGATTACTTTACTCAATGTCTCTACCTGAAAACTACTGTTACTTGTCTGGTATTCTTTTTGAAAGGTCCCATGGCATGAATATTTTATTTTATGAGGTTTTTCAACATTAATATGAGTTCCGCTAGCCTGAATGTTGTCCTCAAGTCGCTAGAAATTTTGATCAGTATAAAACGAGTTCTGGCTGTCTTTCTCTGCCTTTGAGAAACTGAGAGCTCAGATGAGCTGATCTTGAATTATCCTGTTATGACGTCATACCAGGAAACGTTACCGCCCCTTCCTCTGCTTTGCCCGCCCAGAGAATTAGTAGAGAAAGGAGTCAGTTTTATCAGTGGATGTCAGCAGCACAGGCTTTACCACACGGATTCAACAGCACCGCCACAAACAGTGAGTAACAGTGTTCATTAATGCCTGATCTGGGATCAGTGAGTTCGGATGGAAGCCAGTGACTAAAACGATCAACTTCACTCATTTCTGTTAGCAGCAATGATTATGATTATACTACAGAGAGCAATCAAAAAACACTCTTTATAATGTTCGGATCGGTCTGTCACGCGTTTATCTGCAGTTCACACTTGCCCAAACTGCCGTTTGAATGACGCTGATCATTATGCTCAACAGAAGCTCTTACTGTATTCATGTCGATGTCGAGTTTGCTCTCAAAAACTCGGTACATTAACACTTCCTCAGCAATCTATCCCCAGCTCCGTTTCTGTCTTTCTCTCTCTCGACTGGCAGCGCTGCAGCTGCTCCAGCTAAACCACGCCCCCATCCGCAGGTTATCTAATTTTAAATGCAAAGATGTCAGCCAATCACAACAGTGGGTGTTTTCACTGAAGACTCACAGCATACACGCCTCTTGAAACAGAGCATTCTAAACAGAGGGCTAATATCAGTATAGAAAAAAAATGCCTTTTATTTCTAAAATTTTATTTTTTCATGTAAAAACCAAACTATCAATATAAATACACCCCAGGAAACATTATAAAACAAAACAACCCATGCCATGGGACCTTTAACGTTACCAGCCATTGGCAGGTGTGGCAAAAAGTAAGATTTTTAGGCAGTGCATTGAACTGCCTTCCTTTTGAACATCCTTTACATCAGGAAACCAACTATGACATCTTCAAATGCTGTCTCTCTTGGTGTGTAGGTATTTGGAGCAAAGTTTTTGTCTTTTCTCCTTATCCTTCACTTGAATATTCGCCCTCTTTACTTTCCTTTTCATTTGATCCACTCCCTCTGTTTTTTTTCTCCCCCCGAGATATTATCAGAGCAACATGGGCTGATGCTTGATCAGCTGAAGACTGTTTAATTAAATGTTTGAAATATGTGCTGAATCATTATGGGTCTGCTTGCTTCTTGATGGTTAAACATGGGTTGAATGCAACACTGGAGATATTTAGAGGGTCTTAATCTCCCCAGGTTGCACAGTGAGGTGAAGAGATGCTTGGCCGTGGGCCGATGTTTAATACTTAAACTTCTCTTTAGGTCTGTGGAGCATTTTGTCATTTGGGGAGTTTCTCTTGGCAGGTTGTGAAGTAAATTAGCCTCCACTGAGACGCAAGACATCTCTTTATTTTCTGAGCCAGCTAAAGTGGCAGTTCTTGCTCCGCTATAAGAACTCAGAGCCAGACTTTTTTTCTTGATGCAGTTGCCCAGCTTCAGAGATTTTAACCCCATTCGTTTTTTGGTACCCATTCTATTCTATGCATGCTTTCGATTTATTTATTATTATTTTCCTCCTGTAATTATCCTTCTCAATACCTTTGCATGACCTTTTTAACACTAGAACTGCCAGGGGTTGTTGCATACCTAAAACTGCCAGTCGGTAAAGTTTACTCATGAATGAAGATAATTACTGTTGTGATACAGCTAAAAAGCGTAATATGCCACTGTATTTTCCCACTGTCTTCATAAAGTAATGTATAAAATTATTACTTTTAGTCATCATCTATGTTTCTTCCCGGTTGTTTTATGCTATTTTAAGTAGGCTACACTAATCACTTTTTGGTGAATATAGGCTATATCAGCCTATCAGAATATCAGCCTGCAATGACAATGAGAATTAGAAGGAAATACATACATATTTGGGTGGTGTAATATTTTAATAAAATGTCATTAATCACATATTAAGATTAGCCATGTTATTTAAATTACTAAAATATTCTAAATAGACATTTAAGAACAATAACGAAAAAGTAACATTAGGGGATTGTAAATAACACTATTTTAGTACAAGTCAATGCCTAGGAGCCTTGGATATTTTATTGAAAATCTGTCATGTACATAAAACAACAACAACAACAAAAACAACAGCAATGGGTAATCTTTACCCAGTGGTGGTTCTAGTGTTAAGTGGGGGGAAAGGGTTGTTACTAAGAAGTGAAGTTCTTTGTTTGTTGGTTTTATATAAAAATCACCTGAATCTCCTCCCTAATCCACCATCATATCTGATGATTTATGAACATCACTGGCCGTGTACTCCACTGAGAAGTTGTGTGTTGTATTGCCAGGTTTCCGGAGGTTTGTGAGATGGCTTGATGTTTCCGTTTCTGACCTTATGGAATTTGATGCTCACCTTACTGATTGAACAACACAGAGTTAGGGGTCGGGTTTTAGCTAGCTGCAGGATGAAAGACCCATCACAGACAGGGCCGAGTCCCTTGTTATTAATTAGGTGTCAGAAGTGGCCATCAAAGGAAAAGCTGTTGGACTGATTTGGGAATTGTCGCCATGTGTTTTAAACGTATTTATTTACTGTATTTGTTTTCCAGAGTCTCATCTAACCTTAGCTCTTTTAAGCTAAGCAAACTAATGATGAAAGGGAGGCAGCACTTGCTTTATTTTTGCGATTACGCACACTCATACACACATGCAAGGATGAAGAAGGTGTGTGGGTGGTGGAGCATGGCTGAATTATCAAGGCTTATTCCAGACGTCTCCACAGATTCAGTGGGATGGAATTGATTCAAGGGCGCTTCAATTATAAAACAGAGATGAATCTCAACAGAACCAAAGAGATAAGGATTAATACGCCTCCTCTCTCATTCTTCATACTGTCATTGTGCGTCCAGTCTACAATGTTTACTGATTTTCTTTCTTTTCTTTACTGATCATCTGACTTTCTTTCTTCCCAGTCACTCTATTTCTGTTTCTTTACTTACTATTACTATGACTTAGTATTAGTACTAGTTCACAGAGTCACTGTGGCCCTAAGAGATCCTGCTATATATGCATTTGAGACACTAGATACATTAAACAATAATGTATCTCGGCTGGCCACTTGTGATCTGGCCAAGTGTAAACTACCTTATTATATTTGGTTTACCCTTTTGTTTCCTTCTTTTTTTTACCCTCCCACAGTGTGCAGAGTATAAGGAGAAGGCTTCTGTTCTGGAAAATAAGCCAGCAGGAACATTTGTGCTGCAGGTCCATGCAGATGATGCTGATGAAGGAGCCAATGGAAAAGTTACATATGGTTTTATGCATAAAGACAGCACTGTTCCTGCCTTCAGCATTGAACCAGAAACAGGTAGCGATTCAAGCACACTTATTCAGTGAGCTCATTTATGGTTCAGTGTATACCCACTTACTGTACTAAGAACCTGAAAGTAGATGTCTCCATTGTCATTCCTTTCAAAATCAGGGATGTCATTTGAGATGTTATCTGAGATAAGTCACATGATTACAAAATAATAATAATAAATGTATAGGGTAACAAGTTATCACAACCTTTTTTATATACGTCTAATTGAGCACTCTCTTATAATGTCAGAATCATCACCAACATCACCCCCACCCCACCCCGAAGTATTTTCATGAATTCAAACTTGAGTTTAATTCACTTTAATCATAGCCTTTCAAAACGTGCCAACGCTCAAAGAGAGAAAAAAAGACAGCATTTAAATGTGTCGTCTCAAGTCCCTTTTTTAAAGAAATGGAATGCTTTATGAAATGTAACTGTTCATTGGACATCAATCAGCGTGTCTTTTATGGAGGAGAATAAAGAGAGAAAATAGGAATGGATTGCAGTGGGAGAAACATGAGGTACATTTGCAATGACTTCTCAAATGCAAATGGGAACTGATTTGACTGTGAACTCAAGCACAAAAATGAAATAATATTTCCCACAATACTGCTGTGTCTAAATAACGTTATTTGCTTGATTTCAAAAGATCCTTTCGTTCCTCATTATATGAGATTAAATGGAGATGTAGACTTACTTTAACACATAATATAGGCAACAATATTGAATTATCTGTAGGACTGTGAAAGGATAGAATCTGGTAAATGTTGTTTAACTACTGGTGAACAGAATCTCCATGGTAATAGAAGTACAATTTCAGGTGTTATCGTAACTGCAATGAAGTTTGATCGGGAGAGGCAGAGGGAGTATGCAGTAACGGTGACTGCCACGGACCAAGCGGCAGACCCCCTCATAGGCATCTGCCAACTAAACATTCTGATCCTTGATGAAAATGACAACAGCCCCAAATTTGAGAACTTACGCTACGAATGTAAGTAATAATCAACTTCTTTACAGCATGTTTCATACCTTCTACAGTGCTAATAAATATAGGCACTAAGTATAATTTAATATCCAAGTTGTTGCAAGCTTTTTCACACTTCCTAGGCAGGTGCTTTGTGTGAAGATTCTAGCAACAACAAAAAAAGTCTGACCACATTATATACGGAAATGAGACAATTACAAAACAAAGCCATTCAAAAATGATCTTTGTTTAGAACAGTTTAGAACAGATTTCTTTTTGAAGCATTGTAGCTGAAGATTAAAGTGAAATGCCTTGCATTTTCACGAAATCCAGGAATCTTATGCACAACACATGCTTTTTATGGTTTTCAAAAACCATAAAAAAAGCAAAACTCTATCTGGTTGAAGTGGGATGCAGAGGTTGAATGGCTTCTTCCACCATCAGACTGCTGAAAGACGTTGGCATCCATGGACAGGCTCTGCAGCAGACAATTAGATCAGTCTCTGAAGCGGCCGAAAGAAGCAGCCAGTGGATATGGATTAGGCGGAAGGACTCTTGCTGGGCTCAAAGAGCAACAACATGACCAACTCACTAATCTCCCCAGCCTACACCCCACTTGAGAACCCAGGCCATAACCCCAGGTCAGCTCTAGGCTTGAGTCAGGGAAAAGGATGCCCCTGCCTTAAAAAGTCCCGTGGGCTGTGCCAAATTATTATTATTATTTTGGGCAAGGGACACAAGCTCAGGTTTGATCACCCTTTAGCTGGCCACCTTTGATGAGAGTGTATAGTGTTGAATGGCCGAAACACCCCCTGATTCAAAGGTACACTACTGATGATGTGTCCCCAAAAAACACACACAAAAAATTAACATCCGTCCCACTTCTGAGATACAACTCTCACGCCACTCTCAACATCGAGGCAAACTTCATGTGCATACTATCCATCGGCACAATGGACAGTTAAACAACACGTGTTTTATGATTCTTTCCTTATGGTACTTGAGGGAATTATCAGATAGTATCTGGCCACTATATTATAGAAATAGTTCACCAAAAAATGAATATTCTGTTATCATTGACTCATGTCATTCCACACTCAAGACGTTGGTTAATCTTCAAAACACAAATTAAGATATTTAAATCAAATTTAGTTTATGTTCCTCCTTTAAAATTCCAGGTAACCAAAACTTGAACCAAAAAAGGTTATAAAGGCATTGTAAAATTAATCCATATGAATTGAGCACTTTGATCTCCTTTTCAAGTCTCCTTTTTTCTTTCTTTTTTCTTTTTGATTTATATGATGAACAGATTTAATTTAGCCTTTTATGTACATCTAAACAGTAATCAACATTAACAAACCATACAAACATTATTATAAACACACGAAAAACCAATGAGGTTTGCATGCACAAGCTTTTGTGTTTACCGTATGTGATGTGCTCTTGGTACATGTGTTTATATGCAATTAAAAGCCTGTTCATCATATCAAGTGATTGTATCTCTTCATTTTTGATTAAAGCATTCAAATATGGATTTGTTTTATGACACTTTATTAACTTTTTGGTCCTTTTAAGTTTTGTTTACCATTCAATAGGGGTGGACAATATGTCGAAGACGTCCACAATCTACTTTTAAAGTGAATCATAGAAATTGTCATCTTTTATTTCTTTGTAATGATGTTAAAATATGCTTTATGTGTGCACACTGAGGGACGGAGCTGAACACGCACAAGCAAAGTATACTTGGGGTTTTATGTGCACACCTAGCAGTCAAATATACACAAAAATTTGTCAAAATATCCATCTTAGTTAGTATTTAGATGAGACAGTCACTTATGAATTAGGGAAATAAACAGCTGGGAAAGAAATTGGATATGTGTCATTATATTAGATCCATGCATTTGGTCTTAAAGACTCAATACAAATATACTGCAACAATGTTTTTCTTACTTAGTATGTTTGTCTCCTAACCCTAACCCTAATTCTTATATCAATTACTAGATCAAAAAAATATGTGTTTGTTATTTTAGTTATCTAGTAGATGCATATTGATTTAAGAATTTTAAGATTGGGGAGAAGTCAAAATACTAAAGATTTATTTATTTATTTGGCAGTGTACCAACAAATGAATGATTAATGTATCATTAATGTTACACAAAAGACAAAGACAAAATCACGCACTGCTCTTGACTGAATAACTTTTTTAGTTTTATTAAGAATCAATGCATATTTAATTCATACAGGGAAGACTCTATAGATTTTAAAGTTTAACTCAGGGTTTAATGACTACTTTGATTGTTTGATGCAATATTGTGTTTTAAATTGTGCAAATAGATAAGTCCACAGACTTGCTATAGTCTGGATATTTTCAACAGTACATCTCAAAATCTTTGTAATAAGATTTTGATATGAAATTTTTGGAGAATTTGCCCACCCCCAACTTTCAGTGGAGTGAAAGAAATCACTCAGGGTTCAATTAATATATAACTTTGTTTGTGTTTCGAATTTTAACCAAAGCCTTATGAGTTTGGAATGAAATGAGGGCGAATAAATGGTGAGAGTTTTCAGTTTGGGGTGAACTATCTTTTTTAATATAGTTCTTAAGTGCCTTAAGATTCCCTTTAGCTGGCCACCTTTGATGAGAGTGTATAGTGTTGAATGGCCGAAACACCCCCTGATTCAAAGGTACACTACTGATGATGTGTCCCCAAAAAACACACACAAAAAATTAACATCCGTCCCACTTCTGAGATACAACTCTCACGCCACTCTCAACATCGAGGCAAACTTCATGTGCATACTATCCATCGGCACAATGGACAGTTAAACAACACGTGTTTTATGATTCTTTCCTTATGGTACTTGAGGGAATTATCAGATAGTATCTGGCCACTATATTATAGAAATAGTTCACCAAAAAATGAATATTCTGTTATCATTGACTCATGTCATTCCACACTCAAGACGTTGGTTAATCTTCAAAACACAAATTAAGATATTTAAATCAAATTTAGTTTATGTTCCTCCTTTAAAATTCCAGGTAACCAAAACTTGAACCAAAAAAGGTTATAAAGGCATTGTAAAATTAATCCATATGAATTGAGCACTTTGATCTCCTTTTCAAGTCTCCTTTTTTCTTTCTTTTTTCTTTTTGATTTATATGATGAACAGATTTAATTTAGCCTTTTATGTACATCTAAACAGTAATCAACATTAACAAACCATACAAACATTATTATAAACACTATATAAATAAGATTCCCGTCGGGGTCTCGATTCTCTTTTGGCTGAAGTGTTAGGATTAAGGGGAAGGGCCAGAGCCCTTCAAACTAAGATTTTTCACTTACACACTTCGAATGAACAGGTATGGGGAATTTCCCTGCATACACAGACTAGCTCCCCCAGGCTTGTATGTTCTGTATCATTTTATATCGTCCTATTAAACCCAAAGGCTCATATGTCAAACTGAAAACAAGTGCAATTTCTTAAGCCCAAATACAACGCAAAAAGCACTTGCGTATGATTTCTGATGAAGCTGTTTTTTCGAGAAGTCATTTCCTTCACATATGACTAAAACTACATCACAAAACTCTATACTGTATCAACAGCAGAACTGTGTTTCCAGCGCATGGTAAATAATCAGAGACTTCCCTCTAACAGACTTCTTGCGCGAGGACACCATGATTGGTACCAGTTTCCTGCGAGTGGCAGCACATGATGATGATTACAGCACTAATGCGGCCATCACTTACTCCATGTCCGAGGAGCAGCCGGAGTATCTACGAGTCAATCCACTCACTGGCTGGATCTACGTTAACCAGCCCATCTCTCAGGTCAGTCCTGCTCCAAACAGCCAGCTTGGGCTCAGTTTGAATGGAGTGAACTCCTCAAATGTGAAGTGGTTTTGAGTTTACCAGTGTGAATGTATGTGTCTGCTCCACGCACTCAGAGAGTTTTAAAAAGCAAGTTTCAGACTTGAGATTTCTCAGGAATACTTTCCAGCAGAATGATTCATCATTAAACTCTCATAGAGAGCAGGAGTTTGAGGTGTGTGAAAAGAGATCCACAATTGCACTTGCAACATGAATTTTATATAGTTTCTGTATGAAGTTTTAAGATACTGCATTGTGAAAGATATAGCAGGTATTTTAAGGATTCTGCTTGTTTCAATAAAGCTGATGTCTGAAACAACCTCACACATAAATACAAAAGACTTGTTTTAGCATTGATAGTTGTTATTGATGAGGTATTTGTTTGTGAGTGAGAGTGAGAGTAGGTGTTTAGGTTTGAAAGCCACTGATATTGGACCACCTTTGACAAGAGACCTTTGTTACTGTTGCTATGACTACCAAAGTCTTGTGTCGCTGGCGTATATCATGAGGTTTTGTTTCTCTGTGTTTCTGCGTTTGTATACGTTCTTTGAGCTATTACAGAGAGTGGGCGAAAATTGTTTAGCTGTCATTTCACATCATTCTACATGCAGGCAGCCTGCTATACGAAGCAGAATGCTGTGAATGCACAGCATCAGTGATTTGCACATGCATCTGCAATGAGATGACAACAAATACAATGATGTATCTATCTGTTGTGTTGACATACAAAAACACACTTGACACAGTTTCATTTAAAGGTCATTCTTGGTTTTACATTTTTAGATGCCAAGGATATTCTTATTTTCTTTCCGGAGGACCCAATACCTTATAAAAAGAGATAAATGAAGACAGCTGTGTGATAGATATTATAAAGAGATAATATATACAGAACAATGCGATTTCCATTAAAAGGGCGTACATGGTCCTGCAACAATGCTTAGGTTGGTGGTACGTGTCAAGGTAAAATCCACATGGATGGTGTGACCCAAGGTTTCCCGGCAGAACATTGCCCAAAGCATCACACTGCCTCTGCTGGCGTGTCTTCGTCCTATGATTTATCAGACCAGGACACCTTCTTCCATTGCTCTGTGGTCTAGTTCTGATGCTCTTGTGCCCACTGTTGTCGCTTTCTGCGGTGGACAGGGGTCAGCATGTTTACCCTGACTTTTCTACAGCTATGCAGCCACTTTCAAAACAAACTGCGATTCACTGTGTATTGTGACACCTTTCTGTCAGAACCAGCATTAATTTCTTGAACAATTTGAGCTACACAGTAGCTTGTCTGCTTGGTCGGACCACACGGTCCCTCGCTCCCCACGCGCATCAATGAGCCTTGGCCATCCATGACCCTGTCGCTGGTTCACCACTGTTCCTTCCGTGGACTACTTTTGATAGATACTGACAACTGTAGACTGGGAACACTCCACAAGAGCTGCAGTTTTGGAGATGCTCTGACCCAGTCGTCTATTGATCACAATTTGACCCTTGCCTAATATATCCCACCAACTAAGTAAAACTATTTTAAAAGACAACAGCTCCGCGCAACCACCTACGATTGAAACATCCAACAACAAAGGCAAATGTTAGTGAACACGTTTTTTTTATTTCTGTAAATGCCCGATTAGGAGAAGACGGGTAATAACAGATTTACTTGTGGATTTTATAGTGAATGATATAAGCCCACACTCTGCAGGCATTCAAGGGAATGATCAACTTCTTTGAACCCATGTTACACCGTTCCATGCTACACTCTGGAAAGTCATGCACATAGTCTGCATATACAACGCGAACGTTAGGATTACAGTGTCGCATGCAGCTATTATTCGCTTTACTCTGTTACATGAAAATTAAAATATAATGTCACAATGTTTTGATAGCTTACTTATGTAATTGTTGTATTCGGCTTTTGAATTAGTAAACATTTATTGATAAGATCTGTTTCATGTCTTTTCATTTGCAGTAGTCACTCATGTATTGTTTTGATAGGAATGTAATGTACTATATTTTGTATGCATTTTATATGTAAATTTGTGTATTTAAGTTCAAATAAAATAATGCAAAAAAATCAAACTCTGCTTTTTAAACACTTTGAAACAGCAGTATTATCAAGTTCTTTTTAATGTGTTAATTTTGTTAAAAATATTTAATAGCTTAAGCTAACATTCCACATTTGACATTCCTAAAATAATTTGGAAAAAATATTTTCTTATTTTTTTTCTTATTTTATTTAAATATTTCATCCTTGACTTCAGTTTGAAAACCCCTGTCTTAGCATATTTTCAAATTTCCCATTTTAAATTGTATTTGACATGGGTCAATAAAAATGTGATTGTTTCCAGAGGACCTACATCAGCAGGCAGATCATCGCTACAGATGGAGGGAATCGGAGCAGTTCAGTCGAGCTGGCTGTCACCATCACTAATGTGAAGAACCAGCCTCCACAGTGGGAGAAAGACAAATACGAGGTCATCATACCTGAAAACACTGTCAGAGACACTCCAGTTGTGGTATGTACTTAACATTATGCT
Source organism: Pseudorasbora parva (assembly GCF_024679245.1). Lineage (NCBI taxonomy): Eukaryota > Metazoa > Chordata > Actinopteri > Cypriniformes > Gobionidae > Pseudorasbora > Pseudorasbora parva. The sequence goes on from NC_090172.1 coordinate 28,855,241, forward strand.
GAACACTTATAATGTACTAGAGCTCTACAGATATGTCAATTATGTAGATTTATGCCTGCTTTTTACTTCAGTAAAAAAAAGAAAAGAAAAAAAGAAAAAAAAAACAGGATCAATGTCATACGGGGTAAGCTGTGTATTTCAGTGATTCCACCAATATTTATTACATAAAGGTGTCAGTTTCACCATGCTAAATATACTGTGAATGCAGGACCAAATGCAAGAGGCAAAACAAACATAAAGCTTCTGCTAAGTGATTTATTACTTTGGCCTTTGAGGCACACCTGTGAGGCACTCCATTAATGACTATGTCTTTCATGTGTGCAGTGAAGGAATGCTATGATGGATGTGGATAAATTTTAATCCCACAATAAGGTTGTGGATATTCCTTGAGGGGCTTGAGTTCCCAGACACTGTCGACTTTACTGTCATGTACTGGCGGTTACAACTGACAGTCTGTGCTTTCTGCTCGACCACACAGAGTCTTCACACAGCCTGTCACAAAACACATCCACAAGTACACACATACACACACTCAAATATTCCATTTAAACTATTGGTAAAATGCTGTAGGATTATCAAAGCTCCAGTCGCCACTTAAACCAGTGCTTCTGTATCCCTGCTATGAATCATCTGATTCTCTGCATCACATTTTAAGGAAGCTGCTTCATTACATTCACTATTTAGGAAGTCAGTCAATCACTGTCTCATTGGATAATTTAGTGACATTTCCTTTTTTTCTGTTTTCATTTGGTAACAAATGCACTGAAAGCATTCATTTGCAGAATTTCCTGGAATACTTGTTTTGCCATTAAAACCATTATTAAGGCAGATGAGCATTTTATGAAGAGCAGCATAAACAGAACAGCACAAACAAGGGACAAAAAAGAAAATAAATAAAAGACAAAAATAGAGAACGTAGAGTTCACGCTTGTTGTTCTCCTAATTGATCTTGTATTGAAATGTTATTCTGGTTTGTATAGGAAGTATTTACAATATTGTTCAAAATAATAGCAGTACAATGTGACTAACCAGAATAACATCTGCCACATAGCAATAAAAAAAATATACGAAAAACCTTGATTATTCTGGTTAGTCACATTGTACTGCTATTATTTTGAACAATACTGTATTTCGTCTAATGGTAAGATACCCTATTAAAGGGATAGTTCACCCAAAAATTAAAATTATGTTTATCTGCTTACCCCCAGGGCATCCAGGATGTAGGTGTGCTTGTTTCTTCAGTAGAATCCAAATGAAGATTTTTAACTCCAACTGTTGCTCGTATATGTAATTAGAATAAGACCCCATTGACATGCATTATACGAGCATCAGTTGGAGTTAAAAATCTTAATTTGTATTCTGAAAAAACAAACACACCTACATCCTGGATGCCCTGGGGGTAAGCAGATAAACATCAAATTTTCATTTTTCGGTGAACTATCCCTTTAACAGAGAGATTCTCAATTGTTATATGGAAAGAGAGACTAAATTCACTTAGGACAGAAAGTGCAGTTTAAGATGAAGATTACCTGCATGCTGTGTTCACCTGAGAATTATTTTTTTATGACATTAATTAATAATAACTATTATTATTATTATTATTATTATTATTATTATTATTATTATTATTATTATTATTATTATTATTATTATTATTATAGTATAGTTTATTTAAGCTGCAGTCTGTAAGTTTTTTTGGTTAAAAATGAATATGTTCTAATTTGAGTGGTACTGTTAGCTTTCTGTGGGTAATTTGAGTTTCTGCCGTTCGTCTTTGCGTGATTATGTCACATCTGTAAACATAAACGAGTCGGGGCTGGGCTATATTGCGTGTGTGGATGCTGCAGGTGGTGGATCGTTTATGGACTCTTCTTACAGCAGCTGGTATGTAATTAACCTAGCCTTTTGATGGCAGCTTGTAATCCATAAAGTTCAAAACGATAATCATCATTGACAACTGGTGCATTGATGGACAACCCACACATACACCTCAAAACATTAGAGTCATCCGCCCTGAGGATGCTCAACCCACGTAAAGAATATAACTCTGTAAATAACTGCAATTTCAGGGTTCAAACAGAGATGGCAACTAGGGATGCCCCAATATGAACATTTTGACAGATACAGATAACCGATAATTCTTTATATTTGAAAGCTGATAACCGATATGTCGGCTAATATCTAAATACAAATTTTGATAAACTTTGAGAGCCTAATTTCTAAAAACAAAAGGCTCCCAATTAAAAGTAATGTCCCAAACACTTGAACATAAATCAAACAGTAGCCTAGTTTGAACCAGTGTTAGATTATTTAACTTTTCACATTTATTTTGCACTTCTATGGCCAACTTACTTAATTAAAAAATGGTAACACTTTACAATGAGGTTTCATTTTTGTTAGCATTAGTTCACATGGACCAACAGTGAATGAACAATAATTCTACAGGATTTATTTATCTTAGTTCAGGTTAATCTCAACATTTTCAGATCCATCTTGTATCTGTTAACATTAATTTACTGTGAACTAACATGAACAAAATGTTATTACTAACGTAACCAAAGGTTTTTGCATTGTTACCCACAAATTAGCACCCACAAATTAGACCTTATTGTAAAGTCTTATCAAAAATTATATTGCCTAACAAAAAATAAAAATACCTAAATAATGCAAATAAGTTATTGGACAACAATAAGGAAATGATTTGAATCAAACCATATTGTTGATGAAAATTAGGAATGCACAATATTATCGGTACGACTTGGCCCGATATTGGAATTGGACTTGGAATTGGCCGATAAGCGTTTAAAATATATATATATTTTTAAATTATGCCGATGTTTCTTGGCAGTATGATAACGTGTTGATATGCGCCTGCAATAACTTGCATGTGCAAGGAGTGCTGAAGTGATAAGATCATTTTTGAAGTGAACTTGTAGGCCAACAATCAAAAACAAGCAAATACATTGCATGTATGGTGATTTATATTGACAGTTTTAAATGCTGCCTTGAATTTGTGAATGCGTGTATAGAAGGATGTGACCGTCAACAGTGACTGCGTTTACATGTGGACCAATAATCTGACTATTTATAATAATCAGAGTAAGGTCTTTATCGCAGTAAAATGCTTACATGACATGAGCAGAACTCTTCACTCCAGTTTACATGCAATTTTCATTATTATTATTATTATTATTATTATTATTATTATTATTATTATTATTATTTGCTAAATAAGTATGGTTTAAGGGCATTCGTGGCCTAATGGTTAGAAAGTCAGTTTTGTTATCCGAAGGTTGCAGGTTTGAGTCTAAGGTCTGGCAGGAATTGTTGGTGGGGGAGTGAATAACCAGCGCTCTCCTCCACCCACGACTGAGGTGAGACCCTTGAGCAAGTGTTATGTGTTATTAGAAAAATGTTATTAGAAAAATGATACAAAATAATATTTTGAAATATTATTACAATTTAAAATAACTCTGGATTATTGGAATAGAAAGTTTCAAATGAACCAAATTTATTTAAAATAGTTATATTATTTTCTTTACTGTCACTTTTGATAAATATAATGTATCCTCGCTGAATAACTATTCTTTCAAATCTATCTATATATATATATATATATATATATATATATATATATATATATATATATATATATATATATATATATATATATATATATATATATATATATATATATATATATATATATAATATTTATTTATTTATTTATTAAACCAATGTTCAATTTTCAGACTATCAAGGCCACTTCTCCGCTGGGTGATCCGAGGGTGACTTATAACTTGGAGGATGGATTGGTGCCTGAGAGCAACATGCCTGTTCGTTTCTACCTAACCCCTAATCGTGAAGATGGCTCCGCCTCTATACTCGTTGCAGAGCCCCTGGACTATGAGACCACCCGCAACTTTATGCTTCGGGTCCGAGCTCAGAACGTGGCTCCTGTACCCCTGGCGGCCTTCACTACTGTTCACATAAACATCACAGGTAAAGGTCATCTGCAGTAAATGAGAGAGAAACAAGTTACTCATATTAATGGCAGTGTATTATTATACAGTATGTCAAGAATAAAAAACATTCCTCAGTGCTATTATGCAAAAATATTATGCCGTTTTAAAGGTCCCTCAATTTGTTTTGGAGGTCTCCTACAATAGGTTTGCATGCATGAAAGCTAAAAATAAATAAATAAATAAATAAAAACCTTAATTTTCTCATAATATGCATTGTATATCATCCCTAGTTTTTCTGCTACATTAATTCGGCTGTGGCGGCCTGCCACACCAAAATTCCTCCCCACCATGGCTTCAGCTTCTCAGTGACGTCCGATTTATATTATTTAGTGACGTCCGCACTATTGTTAAGCCCCACTAAAGGCATTAAAAAAAGTAAAGCACCATAACTTTTCGTGCACTATATTACAAGGCTTCTGAAGCTGATTCAATAGCATAATGCAAGCAAATTAATGTTTAAGTTGTTAAGTTAAATGGAAACTCATCTCTCCTCATTCATTTTCCAGTCAGCATCCAAACAGCGGCACAATGTGACTCCATGTTGCTTCAAGCGCATCATTCTGCGCACTGGAAGTGCATAAGCACTTTGCCGCTCTATAACATATTGGAGCCTTTCATATTATAATACTTTTAGAGAGTGTCAGAAAGTGTCTCAAAAAGTCGCCAGTGTGTGAGTGCTTGTGATTCTTAGGCGGGGAGGTTTAACCACCAGGGGGAAGGGGGCGTTGTCTATGGGACATCATGACGCCCCCCCTCCCCCTGCCACCACGGCTAGAAAAAATCCTAGAGGAAACACTGACCTCATTTCTCAGAGTCTGAGAACGATTAGTTTGAATATTCCGTCGTTTTAAACTCCTCCTTTCTGAGAGCCTACTCTGCTCTGATGGCCCAGCAAACAAAAAACAGTGTCTCATCAACATGTTGAGAACACGAACCAATCTTTTCCAGGCCTCAGCTACAACTGCAATGTTTGAGGGTGGGTTAAATTAGAGTTTTTTTTAAGGGGCAGTCAATGAAGACCATAAGCTGGCATTATGCAAATGTGTTACAAACTTATGTAAGTCATGCATAATGGTTACATTTTATTAATGGGGACGTAGGTTTGTAACAGTGAGACTGGAATTGTCGATGACTTGATTTCAGAATCTGTTATTTCTTTTAGGTAACTTTTAGGTAACTTTATTTGTCATGGACTTTCACAAACAGCTATTCAACACACTGCATGAAAGGGATTTGAAAACGAATAATTGGGACACTTTAATGTAAACTGAATGAAATGCATCTCTTTGTGTACTCAGATATATTATCATTTTCAGGATACATATGGTGCAAATAGATTTTGCAGATTTTAGAGTGCACATAACCATTGCACCTAGACAATTTGCAGTTGGATTGAACTGATTCAAATAAAAAGCTATGCATGTAATCGCTGTGGTGCTGTTGGTTTACAAGCTTGTTTACAAACCATTTATATCCCTAAAAGGAACTTTCTTATTTCTCATCAAAGCAATTTACAAGGAAGTGTCTTTATATCTACACGTTAATCGCATTTAAAATGACAGCTTTTAGTCTAATCTAGTTCCTTTTTTTACACTTGTTAATTTCTTTTTTATAATCCATTCATGCTCTTAAACTATGATTACTGCAGAATGTGTCCTATATAGCCACAACTCTTTAATAGCTTTTATTTCATCCCACCCTGCCTGTTCGCCTCTGCTTAAGTATTCCTCTGTTCATCTCTTCCGCTGCAGGAAGTCTCACCACTTCCCTCTGTAATTTACAGAGTTTGCCCCTCAGTGTTAATCTAGCTCACTCTTCATGGATGAACCCTGTGCTCTTCCCTAGTTATGAATGCTTCTTAATAATGATCTAGCTACAGTTACTGTACTTACAATATGTATATTAATGCATCTGGAGTTGTAGGAGCGGACACTTGCACCTGATTAGGATCAGTTCCATGATCTGAAGGTTAACATCCTCATGGAAAAAACTTTATCATTCAGCATAAACCACAGACAAATAATTAATATGTTCTGTTCCTTCTGACTTATTTACACCAGTGCTTCTTTCTCCATTTAAGAGTATAGCCATGTTTAAAAGAGAGGGATAGAGTGAGGCAGAGCTAAATGAGGGAGAGCTGGAGGGAGGAGGTTGTAATGGATTTGGCCTTCCTGTTTAATTCATGGTTTATGGCTTTGGCTGATAGAAAATTAAAACCTCAAAGTGCATCAGATGGTGATTAGTGTCTGGAATCATTGAACCCATTAAAGATCTTACCCTAAATTCCAATGTCCTCATGTCCCTTCTAGTTCTGATAGAAGCACTTTTCAGGAGAGTAGTCTTGGTTTTATTTTTTCTCTTGAATACACAGAATCCACTAATGTAATAAAGCTTAGATAAGACATAATGTCAAAGTTTAGATGTCTGATTTTTCTTTTTTCTGTTATGGAAAGCCAGAGTTTTAATTTTCCTCAAGCTACCAAAGGATATTTCTGCATCTTTGAAGTCACTTCCTGGTGGCAAAATATCCACATATAAGAGGCCAAACTGTTGTGCCTATGCTGGAAAACACGAACAATGTCTTGTTAAAGGTATAGTTCACCCAAAAATGAAAATTGTCATTAATTACTTTTCCGTTATCCCGTTTCAAACCTGTAAGACTTCTGTTCATCTTCTGTTCATCTTCAAAGATCTTTTTGATGAAATCTGAGCGCTTTCTATCCCTCCATCACTTACTAAAAATTCCAAAAAAATAGTCCACCTAAAAATGGTGCATTCAAGTCATGTCGTAAAGATCGTATTTACAAGTTGAAAGCACATAAGCGCCACCACACAAAGTCGTAAATAGCAGTGGAAGTTCGGGATTTTCTTTAAGCCCCGATCTGTAAGAGTTGGGGGAGTGTCAGTGAGAAACATGGCAGAATCAAAGGATGTACCATCTTTAGTTGAATGAATGAGTTTGTACCAATGATACTGTCAGGCTTTGTCATGTTTACAAAAAAGTAAGCTAGCACTGTAATATAACAATTAACCTAATATGTACCAATACCGTTTACAGTGGCTTCATAGATTAATTAAAAACGCAAAAGATAATTACTCACCTGATGTGCATTCTTTGTTCTTCATTTTCTATAAGCAAAAGTAAACAAACCATGCTGTATTTTTTTTTTTAAATTCATTAAAACAAGGTATACCCCCATCTTGCTTCGACCAAAGAGACTTGAACGCACATCATGTTGTAAACACGACTTCTCACCTCGTAGGGGAGGACTTGAACGCACAAAAAAAACGTACTCTGGGGTGTCAGTTAGAATATTTTAAACTCATGCATGAAAGGGTTAATGACAGAGGCGTTTTGTTTTGTTTTTTCGCTGAATTTTCATTTTCATTTTTGGATGAACTATCCCTTTAAAACTATAACTACATGTTCTTTGCAACCAAGGCCACATTAATCAGCTTCTTTGAATGGCAGAGAACCTGAGTTCATATTGTACAACAGACATACAGTAAAGTCATCTAAAAGTCTTTCTTTACGCAACAACCAAAGAAAAGTGTTATATCAATTAATTGGTGTCTGAAGCAAAAATGTGAGTGGGTCCCCCTAACATTTTTAATAGAGTAGATAGTCTGCATTGTTTAACAAATGTCTGGTTGGGGCCAAACGGAAATACAGAAGACACTAAGTTATTTACAGTGGCAAAAGTGTAGGCTTAGGGCACGTTGCAGAAACCTGTGATGCAAATCGACATGAGGTTCCAATCTGCCTTTTGCAGAACTCAATTCAAGATTGCTTTATTGGCATGAATGTAAAAATACAACTCACTCTTCTCCCTTTTCCCATCACATATAAGATCAGAAAAACATTTATTTTCAATATAAATTAATAAAATATCTCAAAAGTGGAAATAAAACATCATGTGTTTAATAATAGTGTTTATTGGTTAGAGGTAGGTGAACCGATTTATAGATGGTAAAAGTGAGTTGGTTCAATATCATTGGTCTTAAAAAGATGGTTCAGTGGTTCTGACGCCCATGTATCAATTGCCTGTTGAGTTTTATAACGGATATCCCACCTGGGCCCATGGATATGTAGCTGTTTTAATTGCAATGTGACTGTGTGGTTGTCTGCTGTTCACAGATGTCAATGACAACGTTCCGTTCTTCACCTCCTCCATATACGAGGCATCTGTGACTGAAGGGGTGGAAATCGGGACTCTAGTTCTCCAGGTGTCAGCCAATGATCTTGATCTGGGGCTGAATGGGAAGGTATGAAATGGTGTTTTTCAAATGAAATAGCTAATCCCTGAGTCACCCTCCATATGTGAATGAATCTGTATATATATATATATATATATATATATATATATATATATATATATATATATATATATATATATATATATATATATATATATATATATATATATATATATATATATATATATACTAGACTAAGCATTATGCTCACTGTTTATTTTTATTTTTTTACTTTTTTTAATAATCTATGATAAAGCCATGCTTTGGCTCAGGATGAATAGCATAATAGCATACTCTGTATACTGTATAACACTGACCTCCAGAACTTGCTTATTTATACTGATAAAACACTAATTTCTGTTTCTCTGCATTATTTGTGTCATATTCCAGTGGGATGGCAAACATGATGTATGCCTTAGATTGATTTATTGTTTACATTTTAAAAAATCTGTGCCGCATTCATTCTGTATAAATATTTTATTTAATTTTTTTGGTATAGAAAAAAAGTATTTTATTTTCTTCAAGGCTGCAGTTTTTTAGGATTCTTTGAAGAATGGAATGTTCCAAAGAACAGCATTTACTTGAAATATTTTTGTAGCATCACAATAGTCTTAGCTGAACGTGTTCTTATTAGTAAAACTGTTTTTTTAAGGTAGCATGTTCTGTTAGCTAAATGAAAAGGCTGTGATGAAATGGTCTCTTTCTTATAGAGGGGTCTTTCAACAGCTTTTTTAACTGCACATGCCAAAAATCATTCTCATATAGCATTCTAATAATATCATTCTTTTTCTCTTACAACCCGACACATACACATACACACCCTTTTGTGCCAGATGGGTTTTGTTGCGTGTTTTATTAATCTGACCCCTGCAATCATTTTATTATGCCGTTTACATTTAATTCAGCCTCTTATTTGAGTTCTCGGCTCTAATGCGGCCGGCAGGGCATCATTTAATACCCACATCATGCTGGTTTAGTGCGGCCATTCAGAGCAGCTTGTCTGATAATTGTTGTTTGGGGCTTGTTGAAACAGCAGTTGGCACCTCTTCATCAATTCAATGGTTTTGGCTATCTAGATTAGTTTCATTATTCTTAACTTGAATGGCCCTGATTTCTGCTTTACCTGCTGGGAAATTGCCAATGTGCGTTACCGGCATTACCAGCAGTACAAGCAACGTGAGTTCTCAGTGTTTGCTCAGAGTGCTGGGTGAATAAGTTATGAGGAGAAAGCTGGATTGTTTAATTACATAGGATTAGATGAGGTTGAATACTCTTAAACACACATTTGCACAGACAAAGGCTGTAACATGAAGACTGGTGCTAATTATTAATGCACTTTTCACACAAGCCTGTTAACAGTTCTGTGACAGGCTTCACACTGTTTCTCTTCTATATGTCATTTCTTCTTACCCTTTGAGTGTGTGTGTGTGTGTCTCAGATTTCATACTCTCTACTGAATGATCGAAGTGGAGACTTTCAGTATTTCCGCATTGATCCTGAGCTGGGCACCATCTATACGGAGACTGTGTTTGACCGTGAGACCAAGGGTTCCTACCTTTTGGAAGTGAAGTCAGTAGATGCCTGGGAATCAGCCAGGCCAGGGAAGCATGGACAACCAAACTCAGGTACAGCAAGCCTAATGTGGCTCATATGAAAAACTTCTTAACATTATACATTATACAATGATTTATTCCACTCCCCGAATCTCCTTTTTCACTGTCTGGATCACTTATGTTCCAGACAGACATTTTGACTGCCGGTCATTGAATCATTCATTGATTCTTTCAAAAACACTTTCATGCAGGAACACCACTACTGTGTTTCTCGTGGATGGGCAGCGGTTGTTTTTCTTTCATGGTGCATACATACACAAAGTAACTGGAAATCAGGTCAGAAATCAATGGGACCTTGGGGCAAAAATTATTATACTTTTAGAGTCTTCGTAGAGCGCTAAGAGACAACGTAATCGGGAAATGCAGCCCTGTTCTGTGGGACTTTTGCTGCAAACTCATTTTGAAAGATTATAAACAACACAAGACTGTAAAACCTTAAAACATTACCATGTTATAATTATTTTGTTTGCTGTGAGACACAAAATTTGTTTTCTCAGTATAGTCCCATGTTTTGACTGACATTAGAACCATAAAATACAACAAAAAAAGCTAAAAAAAAAAAATGTACAAAAGTAATTCATTTTATTCATGTGCTGGAATCCAAATTTTTAGAGGAACAAACTCAATTAGTCAGCGATTTTTACATAAATGTGAAAACCCGCGCTTGTTATTGCCAAATATTGCCACCTCGAGCAAAGTCACCTGCTTATGACACGTTTTATGGCAGTGACATCAAACAGTCATTAGCTCATGTCTACTTCATCACAGATTGTGAAATGGCATGTTTTGGGTTATGTGTAGCCTGGATGCCAGCCGAACTTAGCCCCGCCCACAATTTTTTTAGGTCGGGCAGTTCGGTCTAGCCTCGCTCCATAGAGGAGTAATTATCTCTGAACAGAAACTTTTTCGGACCAATGAAATCATCAGGGCGGGCTTTAGACGATGACGGACAGATGATAAACAGTAATCATGCACGTCATCAAAGGGGCTTGGATTACATTTGTTCAAATCTTAAACGGAGAGCTTGTTTGTATATGCATTCACCTTCACAATTTCTCTCAGAAATGATGATCATGTTGGATAAATACTCTGTGTGTCATTAAATTATTTTATTTTTTTACAACACCGGCAAAGATTGTTTATTCCAGCCTGATTTCAGCGCACATGCAGAAAGGGTTGCCAAGTTTTTTTTAACAACAAAACCCGCCAACTACTAGCCCTAAACAATAGCTTCTCGGGGGGGTTCTCTGGAAAAGAAATGGAGTTTGGGGGGTAAAATGTGTGTTATTTTGGCAAGGTTGTCTGCTAAAATTCGCACTCATGGGTCTATATATCACTTAATAGTCGCTTCAACCCGCGGACATAGAAAACAACCCGCGGGGAAAAAAACGCGGACTTGGCAACACAGTGCAGTTGAGCTCTGTTGGCGTCGCTTCGTTTCTCTGATTGGTTGTAGGTCTGTCCAATTGAGGTCTTTTTTCTGGTTCGGTTGAAACACGCCCCATAATCACAGCCCAATGGAGCAGTTTCAGACTCATATTCTGACTAGAATTGAGTATGACCACGTCAGGCTAGGTTATGTGCATTTGAATGAAAAATGTGCGCCTTCACAGAGTTGACCTGGATAACATTTTCAGCGACTATTAACTTGTGCTTGAACCTCATATAAATATATATTATTATAGACAGCCAGAGAGGACTGCAATTGCAATACATTGTCGTTTGGACTACTTCTGGTACTGCTTTTGACAGTTTTGCAATAAATAAATGATTTTGATTACACTGGTTATGAGTAGGTTATTGCTATATTGTTACTAAAATTATAATTTTCCTACACATTTTTCCATTACATTTTATATAAATTTATTTTTATATTGTCTGTAAAAGGGTTATGTTTGGGTTTGGCAGTAGGGTTAAGGGATCTAAAATGATTTAAAAAGTGCTAAAAAGGCATTTATACAAATATCTAGACTATAAAGGATTCATCAATTTTTGAAGTTTCTTTATTTGTAAGCATGTAATAATGTTGATGCTTAAATGTTGTCATTATGTCCTTATTTTACATTTCAGCATCTACACAAACATAGAAAATAACACTTGCAGTCATGATGTTAATCTGGTTTAGACTCTTAAACACAAAATTTGGCTAGGATATTCACATTTTATAACTTTCTTAAAAATTCAGGACTCATTCACACCATATGTTATGTAAGCTTTTGTCACTGCCACAATGCCAAAATCAATAATAATAATAAAAAAATTAATAATTTGTGATTAATTACAGCTGTCAATCTCAAACACTGACTGTTTGAATGTAGCCACTGGGTTTTTCAGGACTTCACAATGCAGAGCTAAGGGGATCTAAAGTTCAGGGGAATATTTCTATTAGCTGCGTAAAATATTGCATTGCATAATCCTCATTTAATATAGACAGCGTAACAGTTTGATTGGATTTGTTAGACCACAGAGCTAGCCAGTGTCCCACAGAAATGTATTTTTCATGCATTGTATGGATTATTGACAGCGTCTCATTTTCCTTCTTTGCTTTGCCCAAATAACTCTGCAACACTTGAAGAAATAATAATGTGACTCCTGCTGGTTTAAATGTTGATGAAGGTGCCAGAGGGGAGGGGGAGACATCAGGGAGCGGCAGGGTCAGTCTGAGAGAGAAAGCAGTCTGCTCCAGTACTTGCAATGCTTCTCTGCTGTCTGTCTGCTCACAGTTTGTCTTGCACTCAAAATAGGGCAAAAGATGTGCGCTCCAACACACTTACGCTGTAGTGAGATAAACAAATGTTGATTGTCAAATTGACACTGTGGCAGTGTCAAGTATGGTCGAGCACACAGGAGACAGGGTGTTGATGAGCAGTCACATGGTACACATGCACACAATAGCACAGAAACACAAGAATGCTAATTGTACTAAAATGCTGTCAAAGCCATCCATGTGACAAGGAAACACACAAACAGAAAAAGAAAAAAACAAGTGTTGTTTAAGCAGAAAATCACACAACAGAGTTGTGCCTCTGCACTTATGAGGGGAAAACATGACCATGTATTCATGGTGGAGCTCTGAACAACATGCCAACCTGTCACAGAATGGCAGCTTAGAGGATGCTGTGCTCTTTTTACACAACATAAAACGTCAGAAAGAGAGCGGGATCAAGACTCGAATCAGACACTTTATCTACAAATCTAACTGCCTCTCACAGCCCTGACTGAACTGAAGGTTTTGAAAAGGTCACCGCATGTTTGTTTGTTTAAGTTCTGCTGTGCTTTTCTTTATAATATTGCATGCAAGGTGTAGTTTACCCAAAAATTAAAACTCCCATGTCTCTCCTTTCTAAACCAGAATGATTTTCTTTCTTCTGTGGAACATAAAATGAATCTGAACAGTTACTAAATATGTTTGGTTATCCAGGTTTGGAATAACATTAGAGAGAGTAAATTATGACAGAATTTCGTTTTTGATACGACCAACTCGAATCTGTCTTTTTCCATTTCATATCAGCTCAGAGTGGTTTATTTTAAATAAATAAAAAAATATTCGAAAAGTGGAAATAAAGTGCCCAACACGCATCAATTATTGGAAATAATGTATTCAACAGGCATTAAATAGGCCTTGCATTTATTGGACCAGCTGGCATATTCACAACACGTGCAGCTAATATTGTTATGATATTGATGTGCTCAAAAATGTGGCTCCCTTCCTGGACTTTCAAGGACGTGTACTAATTACCAGGTTAAATGTGGTTAAGAGGTATTTGTAAATGTGGTTAAGAGGTATTTGTTAAGAGGTATAAAAAATGTATATATATATATATATATATATATATATATATATATATATATATATATATATATATATATATATATATATATATATATATATATATATATATATATATATATATATATATATATATTTTAAACCAATATTTACCCCCAAAAAAGTAAATGAGTGTTTTATCAGGTTATTATTATTATTAGACATAATAATACATTTAATTATTTAATTAATTAAATTATTATCACATTTAATTATTATTAGACATAATAATAATATAGTTGGCACGTAGAAGGCCTTGGAAAAGAGAAAAAAATACTGCGGCTGCAGGGGTTACCTCTTAAGAAAACGATATGGACCTTTTTGATTTTTTGCTAATAAAATAATAAACTACTAAAAACAAACGTACATAATTTAATAATCAAAACTCTCAAAATTGCATTTGCTGAATTCTTGTTTTCTGCAGCATTTTAGCAAAATCATCTATTTTGCTGCTCAGGTGTTTCTGCCCCTTTTGTTAACATAACCGCATCATCTGCAGCTCATAATGTGGCGTATTACGTCTTTAGCAAGAGAGAGAAGCAATGTGCACAGAGCAGAAAGGGCCCGTGTTTGGGTCTGGATAAAGAATATTTGATGTAATGCCGAAAGATCATTACCCTAAGCGCTTGTGGTGTGAACTGCTCCATTGTTTTGACAAGCTGTTGACTTCAATCTGTAGACATGGTAAAACTATGTCACTCGGTCTGGATGTTGGTCTGTAGTTTATTATAATGTACTACAATGAAATACGCCTAATGCAAACAGTCTATTCATTTTCATTTTTGGGGGAGCTATCTCTTTAATTATTGCTCTTATCTTCAGCTCCAGATTGTAATTGATCTGTCTTCTCATAATTATATCACATTTAAAATCGGGCAAGCATCCCAAATTTCACTTGCTTATGTTCAGTAAACATAGAACCCCCAGGGTTCTACACGTTACCTGATGACTTCAGACACGACGTAGGACACATGAGAGGAAGATAGAGAGATGAAGATGGACAGAAAATGAATGAGACAAACAAGACACATGAACTTGATGGAATTAGAAATGGCAGATATTTACAAAGATGTGAGGTAGGGTAGAGAGAGGGAAACGATAGAGGCAAAGACTAAGATGGTAAGGAAAGATAAATGTATGTGAACACTGTTTGTTAATTTTTATTTTGTATGTGTTTTTGCTCTCATCAGATACAGCGTATGTGCGTATTTTCATCAGCGATGTGAACGATAACAAGCCGGTGTTCGCGCAGTCTGTATATGAAGTCGACGTGAACGAGGGTGCTGACGTGGGCTCCACCGTCCTCACAGTCAGTGCAAATGATGAAGATGAAGGTAGGTGAAGATGAGGAGGGGCACTGGCTGATGGGTAGAACAATATGCTCTTTTGTAAATGGAAGTGTGTAAGTGAGAGTCTTATTTTAGAATTGAGAATCTGATATCACAACTAGCAAGGTATGATCTTCACCTGGTGGATACATTTTCTGCAAAGTCTGAGGCAGGGCTGGGACACAATTTTAGGCTGGGAAATCTCACTAATCCAGGCCATTATATACACCCAGACCAAATTGTATTAAGGGTGTGTACCTACACTGGTCTTACTGTTCGGTTAGATTGCGATTATCATGTCATTGATTCGGTTTAATTTGATATCACAATGCATTGACGATTCACTTCATCCTCATGTATACAATTTTGTCAGTCAGTTATATGAACTGAACCTGTAATTTTACCTGCTCAAAGAAAACACACTTCTTAATTGTATGAAATAAAACTTAAGTCTGGGAACAGAAAACCACTTTAGGAGGTGGTCTGGGTCTCTTTACAGTCAAAACTAAAATATAAATACACCTGGTTGTTAAAACCACATATGTAAATTTTACTCATCCGAACAATGCTAAAAATATAAACGTATAAGTGCCTTTTATAGGCTATATGTCATGGTATAGCCCGATATGACAGCGCTATGCAGCACCCATCGCCACAGAGTATCTGTTCATTAAGCCAACACACAAAGTACCGCTAATGAAACCGAAAGTAAAGTCGTAGGTGCTCAACATACAATCATCAATTAAAAGTAAAGAACCGGAATGATCAGTGTTGTTGCCACGCTCGCTCATATTGCCGTCAAAAATGCAGCTCATATCTGTTGTTTTGACATGACATGAACTCCATTAAATCTGCAAATAGCCCGGGAACTGGAGATCGGATTTATATCCGTTTTGCGAAGACACATTTATGTGTCCAAGTGTAAACAAAATAGTTTTTGATAAATAAGATAGCTTTAATTTACACACAGTGTGTGTGTTCTCAGGGTCATGCTTACCAGTTTGTTCATAAAAGCCGTAATGTGCCCAGATGTCGGCTTTTAAAGTAGTTGGAGAATTTGTAATTACTCACATTCGTGTCCCTCTGCCATTGTATGCTATTGCGACAAAGCACAGACGCAACAAATGACATTGGAAAAGCGTTAATAAAATTACAATTGGTTATGGTCTATTACTGAACTGATACCAAATCATCCTTGTCTGCATCGCGATGCATCGAAGACTTTCGACCCCTATTTTTATGTATGTATTTATGTATATGTATATATATATATATAAAAGTAATTTAAAAAAAAGGTCTTAGTGGGGGGCCATGCAAAAATAATTAAAGGTTTTCTCTTAAACTGCACATGGATTTGAAACATTTAATTATTTCGCACAGCTACATTTATCAAAATATTACATTGGGCAGTGTGTTGATGGATGTTGTTTTTCATCTTGGAATGGTAAAACAAAATTAATTTATACAAAATATAGTACAAATCTCAATTGCCTGAATATCAATATTAGTGTAATAACTACATCATGAAAATATATATTTTAGAAAGATCATAAAAGTGAATGTTATTGCTTTGATATGATGACTTTTTTTGTCCCCCCGATGTGAATATTTGTATGGTAAATTACTAATGTGTCTTTGCAATAGATTATAATGATGTCCTTTATACATACAGTATTTTGAGGGAAGATAGTAATGGGGTATTACAAAACTGACCAAAACAGTAGCCTATTTGCAGAAGAAATTGACCTGCACTTGAAGCCCTGCCTGAACAGGGCCGGGTTTCCCAATAACGATGTATCATAGCTATAAAGACCGCGTTCTACTTCTACGAGCGAAGTTACGATCACTCGCACCAATTCCACATGCGTTTCCCAAAAATGTACTTAACATGAACGGGCGAGAATGCGCTCCAAGTGCTACTTAAGAGGCGCTGTCCATTTGCGAAGTGCTGAAATATAACCTTATATGGAATCGTTTCCTCTGAACGGTTCACCTAATAATTGTCATTTGATGTAGATTAGCAATCAAACACGTCTATATAAAGCTATATAAAGCAACTACCTACAGGCTGAGGCACTGACAAAATGGCTGAAAAAAAGAGGGAAAAAAAAGATACCTTTCAAAAAGACTAAATCAATATCCTTCTAGAGAAGGTGGAGCGGGAAAATATATTATTTTCAGCAGATTTAAAGGGCATCGCACAAACAAAGAGAAACAAAACTTCTGGGAGGACATTGCTACCAAATTAAAAGTTAAAAGTTAAATTATTAGTTAAAAGATCGGGTAAAGAGGTCTGCAAGAAATGGCAGGATTTTGCAAGCCTGACAAAAAGGAAGAGGGCACTGCAGAGGAATGTCCAATACATGGCTGGTTTTCGTGCACGTCAGCAAGTCATATACATAATTTAATTCAGATGTGTATTTGAAAAAAAAAAAAAAAAAAAAAAAAACTTTATAGTATTATCACAATGCACTTGAATAAAGTTAAAGGTGTAATCTGCCGGTTGTCCTGTAGGTGACCTCATAACTCTCTCTTCTTACGATACACTTAGGCTACGTCTTCACTAATCCGGATACATTTAAAAACGGAGATTTTGTCTAAAAACATTCCCCGTCCACACTATCATTTCCAATCGTTTTTCCAAAAAGTGTTCATCTACACTAAAACATCTGAAAACGCTTACATCCCCGTACTGCGCATGAGCAAATCCAAGACGCTTCGACTTTTACGCTACTCTGTTATATACTCATTTTGCGACTATGTCGAGAAAAGGCAGTGTTTTTTAACAGTATGTACAAACTGACATTAATATTTAACAAGGCTGTCAAAACAGAAAGCATACCAAACAACTGCTGTACAATGTCATTCACCATCTTGACTGAATTGGTCATATGACTGCATCACATGGCTAAAAATGCGTCATCGTATTAAAAAGCCTCCGTTTTCACAGTCCACACTACGAAGCGAAGACGGCGTTTTCAAATGTATCCGCTTTGGGGAGCGTTTTCAAAACAATACGTTTTCATTGACTTAAAACGCTGTCTCAGTGTGGACGGAAGGCCAAAACAGAGAGAAAAATATACGTTTTCAAATGAACGCAGCCCAGGTCAGTAATTTGCCAATCCTCAAGTCACACGCATTGATTACTCAAAATTATTTGAAAGGTGTGGAGCAGACGAATCACTGCCAGTCATGAATAACATTAATGATTTATTATCAAATGCTGAATTTGGAAATGATCTCTATAGTATAATGGTCATGCAATTATATTAAACAATAATAATAAAATAAAAATATAACAAACAAAAAAGGCGAGCCAAATTAGTCATCAGGCCACCAGGAATTCTCACAGTACTCCAGTTCAAATCTGGTATAAGGGGAATGTATAATACAAATGTCTAATTTTCCTTATGATTAATTTATAATGGCCTTTCAGAAAAAAAAGGAAAAAAAAAATTTTGAGGAAAATTAGACATGTAGACATGTATATATATATATACAATGTTTCTGCAGTTGGACTACATTTGTGCATACTAAACCTCTCAATGGGTTTGGCTAGCACACGACAATATTAATGAAACACAGTTTGAACAGGTTCCCGTGAGCTCGAGTTTGTCTCCAGGCTATTACTCTCATATTCTTCTGCTTCATGCAATAACATCTGTACCACTCATGAATGACAGAGACTGTTGGTTCCTCATCAATATACCCTGAGAACATAACAAATGCTGCTCCCAAGATAACCAGCCTCATACGTTGCAATGCAAAAGCCTTGGATAATATTTTTGTTTTATCACACACTCCAGAAACACGCACAAAGAGGATAGTCTACATAACTCATCAGCCAGCCTGCCTCAGTATATAGACGCACTACTGAAGCGCGTAATTCCCTGTGGTCCAGATGAATCCATGTTGCGCTCCTCAATGTGGATTTGATGCAGGAGAGAAGGAAAGAAATTCTTGTATCAGTCATTCATCATAATACAGCCTGGAGTGGCTGGACATGAAGCTTTACCCTGATGAATAGATTTCAACCTTCACTGCAGCTCTGACTTAACCCTCGCAGTCACTGGAGCAGAGCCACAGGAAGCTGGCGAGCCATCATAGTACATCTGCTCTTTCATAAGGAAGTCATGCTTGATTCTGTGTATTAGCAGAAAACGCAAATAAGCCAAATATTCCCTAATGCAATTTTGTAGAGGTACCTAAGGCAACACGAGATGGTGGAGATGAAATGGTGATAAGGCTTCTAATGCATTGTTCCCTATTCATTAACCTCGTACCAGCAGGGATATCCAAACACACTGCGAGAAAATCTGAAATGTTTTTGTACTGTTTGCTTAGCAGGGTTTGTTTACATGAAGTCTCTTTGCATTTATTACCTACTTAATAGAGATGAGCTTTGAGTCCTAAATACAAAATAGCAGAAAAAGGAGTAATAAATAATTTAATAATATATCATGCTCAAATCAGGGGATCCAAATTTGTTTGTTTTTTATTTCTTCCTTTTTAAGATGGTTTTTACATTGTGTTTCATTGTCCCCCATTTGTTCACATGTGAATGAAACCTGCCAGAGTTCAGGTTTAGGGAACTCTGACCTAAAAGTTTGATCATTACAAAGATATTTGAGCAGTAGGTAGTCTAAACATTAAAAAACGTCTGAATTCCAAGAAAATTATACTAGTTCTGGCATAAAACTTGAAATGGTGCAGGCTCATAGGTATTTTGGTAGCTGCTAATTGGTTGTTGTTGCATCGGCGACCAGTGAGCTGCACCTTCAAACTAATTGTACCCGTAATGTTGCTGTTAGCAGTCTGCAGTGAGCTTTGGTCCCTCCACCTTCCCCAGCTCCACTTGTATAGATCTGCTACAGGGGTTCATTTGTGTATTTTACATGTGCAGAAGCATGTCTTGCATGCTCACAGCAGTGTCTGTGAATATATTGGCAGTAGCAAATCTCTGTAATTGCTCTGCAGCAGCGTAGCAGATCTATTCCGCCAAGAACAAATGCATTAGCATTGCCCTATTCATTTCCAATGACAAACTAATACCATACTAATCTCCCAAGAGTTCTCATGACAGAAATGTGTTTCGTATATAAAAAGTGAAACAGGTTTGGAATTATGTTTTTTATTGTTGAGTTTGAGTTCACTTTCAGATTTATTCTGCTTAATCAAACTAAGCCATCATCAATTTAATTAAGAATGAAAATAAATTAAGTCTTGAGTTACATAAAAGAGCGAAATGAGAGCAAGTTGGCAGCATCGACTGAATAAGAAAAAGGTTTGAGCTACGTGAGGCTGGTTTTGTGAGCTGTTAGTCTTGAACACCATTTTTTATTTTAAGTTTGAAACATTGGGTTTTTAAGAAAGAAAGCCCAGCTTGAGCTGAATGGGCCTTTGATTGAATGTCTGGCAGCAGCTATGCAAAAGTACAAAGCAAGGTTTTAGAAATAAGTGAATGTCTTCATCGACCATTGTTAAAAATGGAAAAAAAATAAAATAACAAAAAAACACTTCTGAGATTGTTTCCTCAGTGGTGAGTTTATTTGGTGTATGTTTCCATGGTGGTGGGTTTCCAAGGCTACTCTTGACAATAAACTCTTTAAGCCATTGAAGCAATTTGTGTTGACCTGCAGCAAAAAGCTTGTTATCATATTTGAGGTAATGCATTCCTTATTAACCTTTTTTTTTTTTTTTTAGCCTATTGTTCAGTAGGCTTTACAACAGTGTCAGTATAGATCTTTGCTTTTTTCCCTTTAAGAATTAATTGAGACCAGAGTAAGTTTCTATTTTTCATTGACTGCTCTTATTCTTCAGGTGCCAATGCCAAGTTGCGCTACCAGATTACTTCAGGTAATGTGGGAGGAGTTTTTGACATGGAGCCTGAGGTGGGAACCATCTTCATCGCCCAGCTGCTGGATTATGAACAGAACAAGCTCTACAAGTTGCACGTCTTGGCCTCTGATGGGAAGTGGGAAGATTACGCTACTGTAATAGTTACCATTGTAAATAAGAACGATGAGGCACCTGTGTTTTCTGTGAACGAATACTACGGCAGTGTGACAGAGGAGCTGGATGGTTCTCCTGTATTTGTGCTCCAGGTAGCTTCTCTAGTTTTTTATTTTTTATTATTATTATACATAGCATACTTCATTTTCAGATCATATTTTTGTCATTTCAGAATAGCAAATTTTTTTGGGGGTTCCTCTTAATTAATAATAATTACCACAAAAAAATAAAAACTGCAGAGCTCCTCTAGAATAAAAACAGGTCATGGATGTGTGAATTACTGCATTCTACCATTTATTGAATTTATTGAAAATTGCCCAAACACTCATTTATATTTCCGTGCCAGGTTAATTTGTATTGCATAATTATAATGAAAACATGAATGCATTGAATGCATTTAACATTTGGATGGAGAGATGGATGATAAATAAATAGACAAAACTTATGCTGGAGTTTGCAGAATGAAACTTAAGTATATTCTCTTTGATGTTGTAGGTAACAGCGTCCGACCCAGATAAAGACGCTGACCAGGAGGCATTGAGATATTCCCTTCATGGCCAAGGTGCTGAGAGCGAGTTCATAATTGATGAGGTGACGGGAAAGATTTATGCCCAGCGAACATTAGACCGTGAGACCCGGGCAGTGTGGCGTTTTGTGGTGCTGGCCACAGATGAGGGTGGCGAGGGGCTAACAGGATTCACTGATGTCATTATCAACGTGTGGGACATAAACGACAATGCTCCTATTTTTGCTTGTGCCCCAGACAGTTGCCATGGTGATGTGCCTGAGAACTCCCCACTTGGCACTTCTGTCATGGAGATGACAGCCACTGATCTGGATGATGCGGCTGTCGGACAAAATGCAGTGTTGGCCTATAGGATTGTGGGTAACGCTGCCCTCAATGGCGCTAACAGCGGAGCGGAAGTGTTCAGTATCAATCCCGCTACTGGGACTGTTTCTGTGGCAATGTCTGGCCTGGACAGAGAGCAGACCGACACGTATGTCTTGGTAGTGGAAGCCCGGGATGGCGGCGGTATGATAGGAACAGCCACCGCAACTATACACGTGACAGATGTTAATGACCATGTACCACGTTTCCTGGATCGCTCGTGCTCTGTTCGCATCCCCGAGAGCAGTGAGCCCAACACTGCCATCATTGAGCTGGCCGCAGAGGACGCAGATGCTGGAGAGAATGGGCAGCTGACCTTCAGTGTGGTGGCCGGGGATCCCGAACAGAAATTTTACATGGTCAGTCATCGACAGGAGCAGCGGGGGACCCTTCGTTTAAAAAAGCGTCTGGATTATGAAAGACCAGGCGAGCAACGCTTCAACCTCACTGTCAAAGTGGAGGATATGCAGTACTCCAGTCTGCTTCACTGCACGCTAGAGGTCGAAGACTGCAACGACCATGTGCCGGTCTTCATTCCTCACTTTCTACAGCTTCCTGCTATACGAGAGGATGTCGCTCCAGGAACTAGTGTCGCAAGTGTGGCTGCCAGTGATTTGGACTCGGGGCTGAATCGCGAGATCACTTATAGCATTGCTCCGGAGTCTGATCCGTACCATCTGTTTTCCGTTGACCAGTCAGGGATGGTTACTGTGGCTAGCGAGCTGGACCGAGAAACAACTGCTCACCATCACTTGGTCATACTTGCAACAGACCACGGCACGCCACCTTTGACTGGCACAGCAACTATCCAGATGGCTCTGCTGGATGTCAATGACAATGGACCTGAGTTTGAAGCTGCGTATACACCGGTCGTGTGGGAGAATGTTTTAGGCCCACAGGTTGTGTGGCTCAACCAGAGCTCTACGTTACTGATAGCCATGGACAGAGATTCACAGGAAAATGGCTCACCCTTCTCTTTCTCTGTGCCTCTGGAGTACCGTTACAGCAATGATTTCCACCTCCAGGATAATGGGAATGACACGGCCACCATCTCCGCTTTGAGAGCTTTCGACAGAGAGAGACAGAAAGAGTTTCCACTACCTGTCATCATGACCGACAGCGGCAGGCCACCGAAGACCGTCACCAACACCCTCACTATCACCATTGGCGACGAGAATGACCACGCCCACACAGCTGGACAGAAGAAAGTGTTTATCAACTGTCACAGAGGTAATGTCTTAAACATTATAAATATGTATAGCATATATAAGAGCCGTTGATGTTTCAATTATATTTAAATTTATTTATTTATTTATTTTGCAATCGCTATGGCCTATTTCTCAATACTTAGGTCACTTTTTCCAAAGCTTTTCACACAGTGAGCATAACAGCAGTCTATGTGGACTAAAATATGTATCATTCATCACTACTTTGACACAAAATACATTCAATGACAACTTCTTTCAAATTCTTTCAATGCCAAAACTTTATGTACCTACAGGCCAATTTGTACGTTTACATACTCTTTTTTCAAAATGGTTAAACTTAAGTTCAAAACCTATCATGATACAAAACTGAATAAGACAGCAGTTTGTTACATTTCAACAATAATACCACCTTGAAATGTTATGGATTGTGATATTGACCTTGTGTTCGCCATGTAAATAGCCTCGATGCTAACATGGCTATAAAAAAGGACAAACAAACAAACAAATAAAAAACACATTGAAATGTATTTTGAACAAAAAAGGAAATATTATTATGAGAACAATGAGATGGACGTTCACAGATGTTAGTCTTTTAATTTCATTACCATCTATAAAGGGTACATCGACCATGATGTAACATGCAGTCAAACTAAAAAATATATTATAAAAAAATATAAATATAACACCAGATATAATATTTTACTAGTGGGTAAAAATTCTGGGCCCCCTAAAATAAACATGATGTGGGCCCCCAATGGCACTCATATAATATACGATACGGTAGGCCTATAAGATATGCATGGAGGCCCACATCCACACCTAATAAAGATTTCTTACAAAAAAAAAAAACAGAAAACATTTAGTTTTTATTAGGTTGATTTTAATTATTTTATATTCAAAGTTGTATATAAATATTTTATCAACACAATGGCCTTAAGCAATTAATAACTTATTATTCTTTAAAGTCATCAAGCAATAATGCAAAACAAACTAATAAATAAAAATAAAAGACAATAAATTAATTAATTAATTTTCTTTTTATTAAAAATAGGCCTATTAGCACTATCAGTTTATTAATGTCTTTCCATTCAGTTATATGTCTAACAGCTGAGATAGATATTCAAACAAAAATAAAATAAAACCACTTAAGGTTCTCACTGTATTAATTGTTAAGATAATGTGCTATTGTATTAAAAAAAACTTCCATCAATAGCAATGAGTTGTCTTCATGTTTTCTTGACAGTAGTATTGTTTAAAACGTCACATCATCAGTCAACAATTATGTCATCCTTGTGACACACACACACACACACACACACACACACACACATATATATATGGTGCACGTCATACAAACCAAGTGCATAGCGCAAAAAGACTTAATGCATGTTATTGCTCAGGCGGTGCACACCGTGCTGGTGAACAGAGATTTGAGGCTTTAAGTGCACTGTAAAAAACAAAATCAGGTCTCCAACTGAAAATGTTCTAGTGACTGATCACATCTAAACTTTTTAGTTGGCCAAATGTAAAATCTGTTAAATAAATAGCATCAATTCACAGAAATTTTATTTAGCTAAAATTTAGATGTGATCAGTCACTAGAAGACCTGAATTTTCTTTACAGTGTATCTTTAAAGTTTACCAATGCATTTCTCACTTTCCAAACATCATCAGAATAACCTTGGCAATATTCTAAACAAACAGACACCAAACGTGATGAGAAAAAAAATTAACTGTTGATTCATTTGTTCATTAACAGCTGAATCTGTGTAAGATGTTTCGTTACAATCTTCAATAAGAATACATATTTCTCTGAATATGTATGAAATAGATGTGTGTAGTTTTCATCAGTCTAGAGGTTTCCAAACATTATTATAAATGCATTTGGATGAAACATTGTTGTCTTTCTTTGTTTTACCCACTACTGCTGTGGCAGTCACAGACCAGGACATTAGGGATCAGTTTCTAGATGGGTGAAGGGCAGAAACTGCATGTGGACCAATAAGAAGTCCTGTCCTTCCTGGGCTTGGTACCAGAAGTGTCTGGCTGTTGTCCTAGCATCTTTATCTGATGGTGTTGGACAGTTTGTTTGTGTTAATCCACAACAGTGGACTACCAATATCATGTACACAAATTTGGGACCATTATGGTTTAGACACTTTGACCTGACAATGTTTTGCTTTAGTGTTTTTGCTAATGTAACCTTAAACCACAGGCTGAACAAAATGAAGCATTGCTTGTTTTTTTGTTTTTTTAACCTAAATTATTATCTAATTGTGTACTTAAATGTAATAGCTGGCAGCTGATTGGTTGATTGTAATACATTACATACATTTCCATCAAAGTTATCTGCCATTACAGTCACAGTCCAGGACATTAGGGACTAGTCTCTAGATGGGTGAAGGGCAGAAACTGCATGTGGACCAATGAAAAGTCCTGTCCTTCTTGGGCTTGGTCCCAGAGGTGTCTGGCTGATGTCCTAGCATCTTTATCTAATGGCATTGGATGGTTTGTTTGTGTTAGTCCACCAAGACCCTTTTAAAATGTAGCAAACCTTTGTCCATTGTTACAGGCAGAGAGGGGGCAGTTTCATAAACTGGGCCCTGGAATGTGCTGTCCACTTCAAAATAGTTCATGTATTTAAATGCTTATTTTACCGTAAAAACAATAATACTGTTAAATTATTCCAGTTATCAGTGTCACACGATCCTTCAGAAATCATTCTTATATGCTGGTTTGGTATCTATGTTAAATACAGTTGTACTGCTTACCTGTAGAAACTATGATACATTTCTTTCAGAATTCTTTCATATCAAAAAGACTATCAAAATAATTATTCCTTTCCTCAAAAAAGTAGCAGTAGTATATATTGTAGCTTTTGAGGGCTTTCACACCTGATAACAGCAAATGTGAAATGGCAAACACACCCAGATCCGCACCAAAATAATCTCTCCAAGACCACAAAAATGAAGTGGTCTGGGTCCAATTGCAAACAAACTCTAGGATGGTTCGCTTGAGGTGTGACAGTAATCTGGCCCAATGGACCATTGAATATTATATTATAATATGGTATTATAATTCATAAGAGAAATTCTGTGAGTGAGCACATTAGTTATCACAGTTGAAAACCAAAAGAGCACCTCTTCATCTTAAAATGTTGTGTAATTGCACTTCTCTATGTGATAATGCTGTCCCAATGAAGCCTTGATTGCTGCTCTAGCTGCATGATAACATTCGTATAGTGTTTGTCTGTGTCTTGTTTGACACAGTTTACCAGTTCAACTCTGCACCCCACATTTGAGTCCAAAATTGCATATGTCATAAGTATTCGAAATATGCAGTGGGAGATCCAGAGAGAGCGTTTGAATTTGCAATAGTATTAATACAAATGTAGTATATAATTTAACAGCGGGAATGACAGCTACATTCATATAGTGTTTGCATGTCTTCACAGTTACAAATAAAGCCACAATAAGCTCATAGAGGGAACTTGTCAATCATCTTAATGGATGACGATGAAGAAATCAATAAGGGGACAGTTGTACTTGCATGAACTCATTTTGGCCTTGTGAAAGCAAAGCAATCCAAGAA
Source organism: Pseudorasbora parva (assembly GCF_024679245.1). NCBI lineage: Eukaryota > Metazoa > Chordata > Actinopteri > Cypriniformes > Gobionidae > Pseudorasbora > Pseudorasbora parva. The sequence continues at coordinate 28,881,992 of NC_090172.1, forward strand.
GAAAATGCAATACTGTAAGAAATTAAGTTCCTGTTTTGGAACAAAACAAACAATCTATAGGTGTGAAAATGCTGACTGTTTACATCACTAAAAATTGTGATAATTTAAAAAATAAAAATCTTGTAATAAAAATATATGTAGTACCTATTCAGAAAAATGCTCCAGTCCAGAAATCTGATCCAGTCAGCATTTCACTCAAACTAACAACTACAAAAAGTCACATTTTAAATTAAAGAAAATTATTTTTATTTTTTTGTAAAGCACACTCAAACTTGGCTTTATTTACTTTTTAAAGGAATAGCGTAATTGAGAATGATCTGTTAAGTTTTGACAGCTCATCAACAATTATTCCTTAGATAAACAATTATTCTGCTTATACCATGGTTGCCACTCCTCAGGACATTGCTCAGTTGTTTTATTTCAAGACATTTAGGGACAGATTTACTAACAGCTTGTGCCAGTGCAAACCCTCTTTTGGCATTAAAAAAACTACTGTCAGGTTTTACTAAAGGTTTTACTGCAGTGAAAATTTAGCACTGAAAAGGCAAGGGCAGATTTATTTTTGTTGCTTGCCTTATTCCATATGGAGTTATGATTGGTTTGTGTGATAAATCCTGCCTCTTGTTTTTTAATGATTCAAGAAATTTGGTTTTAATAAATAGAACATTACATAGTATATGTATAGGGATAAATACGGGCAGACGGACGGACGGACAGACAGCTCAAAATGGCTCAAGAAATTAATGGTGGTTCTTATAGAAAGATGTCAGAATACACAGTGCATCGCAGATTGTTGCGTATGGCGCTGCATAGCTGCACACCAGAGTGGGTGCCCATGCTGACCCCTGTCCATGCCGAAAGCACTAACAGTGGGCATGTGAGCATCAGACCTGGACCACGGGGGCAATGGAAGAAGGTGGCCTGGTCTGATGGACCACATTTTCTTTAGCATCATGTGGATGGCCGGGTGTGTGTGGGTCGCTTATCTGGGGAATACATGGCACCAGGATGCACAATGGGAAGAAGGCAAGCTGGCGGAGGTAGTGTAAAGCTTTAGGCAATGTTCTGCTGGGAAACCTTGGGTCCTGCCATCCATGTGGATGTTACTTTGACACGTACACCTACCTAAGCATTGTTGCAGACCGTGTACACCCTTAAATGGAAATGGTCCCTGGTGGTTGTGACCTCTTTCAGCAGGATAATGCATCTTGCCAAAGTAAAAATGGTTCAGGAATGGTTTGAGGAACACAACAACGAGTTTGAGGTGCTGTCTTGGCCTCCAAATCCTCCCCCAGAACTCAATCCATTTGAGCATCTGTGGGTTGTGCAGAACAACAATTTCTATCCATGGATGCCCCACCTCGCAACTTACAGGATCTGCTGCAAACATCTTAGTGCCAGATACCACAGCCCACCTTGCACCACAGCACTCAATGCCTCGACAGGTCAGGGTTGTTTTGGCAGCAAAAGTGGAGCAACACAACATTGTTTATTGTTATGCCTGATACGTGTGTGTGTGTGTGTGTGTGTGTGTGTGTGTGTGTGTGTGTGTGTGTGTGTGTGTGTGTGTTTTGTTTGTCATACCTGTTTCTTGGCAAATGTCTTTGTGGGATTGGTTCATTTGTATTTGTAGGCTGTAAGGACCTTTTTGAAATAACTGAAATAAATTCAAAAGTGATATGGAACTCTAATGCGGTCGACAGACCTGGACCGTTGGAAAATAATTGCACACCTTAAAACACTTATCAATGAAATCAGAATCAAGTGTTCCACAGCCCCACACACAGACACAATCATGCATTTATACATACTGTGCTAATACCTAATGCACATGCAATGTTTTGACAGTCTTTTTTGATGACAGGGAGAATGCCAACCAATGTCCTTGGGAAGGTATACTCACCAGATCCAGATGACTGGGATAACAAAACGTATGCCTTCGAGGGACATGTTCCTAGGTGAGACCTTTATCCCCTATTTCTTCTCTACTCCATTTTGTTTATTTCACCTTTTCTTTTCTGTCCACGTCATTTCATCATCCCATCCACCTTGTTATCATGTTCATGCACATCTCACAGCACCTTTCAATCACACATTTTGTCTGCACCCTTTGTGTTATTTAAAGGGGTCAAAGGATCGCTAAGCACAATGTCTAACCCCTTTTTTCTCACATCCCAGCATCTCTCATCCTCTCTTGCACTACTTTATTGATGTTTTGCACTATTCTGGAGAGGCATATACAATGATAAGATGATCCTGACAGGACCAGCCTTGAGATGTCATGAGCACACAGGCGCCTTAGCTCTCACTTTCTCAGAACCTTCAGCATATGCAACATAATGTGAGAACACTTGTGTCTTTGAGAAATAGAGAAAAGGGAGAGAATGCAGATCAAAACTCCATTACGAAACATACAATCTTAACTTGTAATTTGTTGTGCTTCCATGCTTCTATATAATTTATTTGTGTGTGTGTACATTCAGCAAGTTTAGGTGTAAGTATTTGTGTGAAGTTGGGGTCAGAAGTGGACTTATAAATTGTGCTATTCAATTATACAAAGTTGTTGAGTTCATATTGGTCTATTTTGAGGAGAGTGAAATTTATATATTTCAGTGCAGTTCATCTGTCGTTCACAATTTGTTGCAATATGCTAGAAGAGGAAACCCTCAGAAGGATTCACACTCTGTTTTTCATTCTTTTTCCATTCCATATCCCAGAATTATCTCTCAGCTTTCGCTCTACCCATTTATTGAAATGCATTCACTCTAGCCACAGTTCAAATGACAATGAAAATTGTGTTTGTTGGTCTGTTCATTTTAGACTTTGGCTTTTCCATTTTTTATATATATTGACTGTTTGGTTTTTACAAGGTCTACTATGAAAATATATTAGAGTTATATATTTTGTATTAAAAAAGAGCAGTAATAACTATATATGGCAGATGAAATAAAAGATATCAATATTTGAATCCTGTTGTTTTTCCCCTACCTGCAGTTATTTCATCCTGAACAAGCGGACAGGGTTTCTGATCATAAAGGAGAATGCCCCTCCTGGGAGTTATGACTTTCAGGTTCGAGTTTCAGATGGGGTGTGGCCAGATGCCATCTCTAGCGTGAAGGTGAATGTGAGAGAGCTACGGGACGATGTCATCTACAACTCAGCCTCTCTGAGACTAGCAGGTACAAGTAATATTTACCTAGTAACATCATGTCATAATGCTGCGTGACATTGAAAAGAGATTTCAGATGATCATTAATCAGTGCTAACTTTTACACTTCTTGAAATTCTTCTCCTTTTTTCTCCCCAATTATCTGCAAATTATTTAGCTAGAACCTCACATACACCTCAATTCATCAGCAACAGAACCTGATAGAATGTCTGATAAATGTCTTATTATTTAGAATGTGTGCTCAGCACTGGCACTATACACTAAAGCGAAAGTAAATGCAAAGCTTTATGCAAATTAAGTGACATACAATAGCCTGTCTCCCTATATCAAAGTTATATAATCTGGGTTGAGTAGTTGTGACTCTGTTCTCTGGTTTCACTTTAAATATTAAAGCTACACTGTGTGATATTTCCCCCATCTAGCAGTGTAAAGGTATATGACCATCTAGTGAATATTAGTTTCTGTTCCTCTCAAATTCCGATTTAGTTTTAACTCCTACTGTGGCCGATTTAGTCCAAGATTAACATGGCTTCCAGTTTGACCTCGTCCATGATTGCCATTGAGTGTTAAAACGCGAAAGGCGAAGCTTGAATTTATGGGTATGTCCCTCTTTGGCTAATGTACTTTCAAGATGGAGGGTCAACATGGCGACCGGCATTTGAAATTCGATGTCTTTTCAATGGCATATTATAAACTTATGAGAATACTTTATTACTTAAAAGAAGTAAATATACATTAAAGGGGGGGTGAAATGCTGTTTCATGCATACTGAGCTTTTTACACTGTTAAAGACTTGGATTCCCATCCTAAACATAGACAAAGTTTCAAAAACTAATGTTGGACGTTTGATGGAGTATTTCTGTGTCAAAAATACTCCTTCCGGTTTCTCACAAGTTTCGGAGAGTTTTTTTCGAGTATGGGTCTATTTGACGTTAATAAGAGCGGAAGGTCCTTGTATGGGCCGTACGGGCTCTTCTCCCAGTAGGGTGCGCGCACGCGTGACTAGAGCACGCTGTAAACAGTCTCTCAGCTGCAGATCCAGTCGTCCGTGAACGGCGCCGCGCTCCACTTTATTCCTATGGGTGACGTCGAGCTTCAGCACAGCATTCCGGGAAGCCAGCGCTGCATTTAAACCGATTTGAACGCAGAAATGACGGGAAGCTTGACAACATCGTTTCAGTTGCGTCTCAAAATGGATTTACACGCCACTGCTGTCACAGGACTTTACCAAATCATACCAAAGAAGTGTGTTTCTGACGGAGCGGTCCCAGCGATAAAGCTTCGACGGTGAGTTAACTTAAACTGCTTCAAATGTCTCTGCTATTGGCTACCGTCGCATGAGTAAACATCAGTAAACGACACAATCGCGTGCTTCGTCATTCAAATGCGCTAACGGTTACTCCATTGTTGTTCTCTGTATAACGTTACAGTATTCTGACGTGCAAAACCGTTTTGCTTGCTACTTCTAAGGTCTAGTCGCATACAATAGTCCATAAACCGAATCATGTCCTCATAAACTGCGAGTAAACACACAGAAATGTGGAGAGGCCATTAAATACAGTAACTTACATACCACAGAGACGGACGTCCTGATGTTGCCGTTTCTCCTGTTCAATTTATTTCTCCCTCAGATTTGATTGTGGATCATTATCTGTATTAGCTGAGATAGATGGGTTTCTCCACGCTTGAGGACGTCACCGCTTTGCGCGCTTGTCATTCTTTAGCTCCGCCCACACGATACGCCTCCAGGCGCTCGGTTTTTTCCGGAAAGACTCGGTACAGCCTATATTTCTTTTATAAATATGATAAAACTAAAGACTTTTCGGAGATATGAAGGATGCAATACTACTCTATAGGTACTCAAGATTGACATGAGATTGACTGAAACTGAGTGTTTCACCCCCCCTTTAACGAGCACATATATTTTTGAAAGAACTCATTGTTTTTAGCTAAGAATAAACTAAAAAGTTACACAGTGTAGCTTCAAGAGAACTTTGATTATGGTTGCACGTATTGTTTGCATTTAATTTGCATTTATTTTTGTTATTTTTACTGTTTTTATTTCTGTGTTCAATTTGTGTATTCAGTTAGGTCGTCACACACAGCCTCTATCAGAAGGTCTGGAATCTCATAATTCATGTACAGTAAGGTCTGAAGAGACTCATGTGAAATCATACAGAAAGAAACCAGTCAGTTGAGTTTACAGTGCTTGATTATTGTTGTCTTTCAATTCCTTTGATAATTCATACTTTAAAAGTAGAACTGAAATGACATTCAAGATGATTTATTGAAACATTTCAAAATGCACCTGCAGACAGTTTTTCCAGTCATGAGTTCTCGTGAACCCGATCTCGTGTCTCGTCACACCCCTAGTAGATAGTACTTAGAAGAGTAGAGAACACTAAATAGATAACATTTCCTCCCTACTTAAATCAAGGGTTGTCAAACACAACAAGGCGATATTTATTTTCTTGAATTCAACTTTGACCACTACTTAGTGAACACGTCTTGATTACTCTGCATGAATCTAACCATTTTAATGTATATCTTAGAATGCTTGATAACGGTCAGGTGGTCTTGTGAGACGGGTAGGATATCACTTAATAGTTTCTCTTGTTTGTACAGTCCTCAGGGGTGATTGGTCAATGTTCCCTGACCCTGTGTCAGTCCCTTGTTTCAGTAATTGATCTAAATGATGTTTCCAGATTCCAGAATTACCCACGTTAACGCTATTGGAGTGGGAGACAGGTCCCATTTTTTGACATCACCAATCCAGGTATCTAATTTCTTCCTTTTCTGTAGTCATGAGCAAGAACGGACTCTCCAGCGTGAAATTCTCTGAACTTAGAGTGTTTTTGACGTCGTAACAACTAAGCATCCTGGGACTGACTCACTGTTTTGGCAAGACTAGGTTTTAAAAGATCTAGCCAGATTCTTATTTTGCGATTGAGGAATAGCATCGCAGATGAATCCTTTGTGGTATGTAAACAGGAATCATCAAGTCTCTGTTGATTTTGGAGTTGACTCTTTTGAAGCTTTTAGTGCGTGCTTGAATGTTTGGACAAAACGTTACTAGAGGGGTGATATAGGGCAGAGAATATTTTGCAACCCATTTGCCTTCAGGAAAAATGAAAACACCTAATTACAAAACTGTGGACCATTGTCACTGACAAGGACATTAAAGAGTAAGACCTGAATGGTTTTGCTGGTGGTAGTACTTTCCATAATTGAGACTTCCGGCCATTTGGAGTGCGCATCAACTACAATAAAGTACATATGGCCTTCAAAGGGACCAACAAAATCTACATGTATCCTTACCCACGGATCAGCTGGCCATATCCATGGTGAAGTGATTCAGGATAGAGGACGTTTTGGATACGCTGACAAGACTGGCATGATTTGTACTGAGAATCGATCTGTCCATTAATAATCAGCCACCAGACATAGTTACGGGCCAGATGTTTCATCTTTACCACCCCAGGATGGCCTAAATGCAGATCAGCTTACACCCAGTAGTGGAGCTTGGTTGGTACAATGACATGACTCCCCTACATTAAACATCCATGAACAACTGTGAGCATGTGTCGAAGTGTCACAAAAGGTAGCAAGTCTTAAGTTACCTATTTAGATTTTGGGAACCGTCCAGTAGAAACCATGTCCAGCAAAGGTGACAAAATGGGATCCTTTAGGGTGTCACATCTAATTTCAGCGCTACCTGCGCAGCATACAACTAATCCACTCTGTCCGCTTTTCTTCCGTGTCTATCACTGGTAATTGCAGCAGCGACAGTCCGTCTTCATTGTCATGTAAGGCTGCTTTCTTATACTAAAGGAAAAAGTCATGGGCGGCTAATATCAGAGACCATCATTGCATTCTGGTTGTTGCCATGGATGGAATACTCTTGATGGGACTAAGAATAGTTGTTAGAGGCTATGCGCAGTAAAGAGACCTTCTTCCGTATAAGTACTGATGGAATTTGAATATTCCAAAGATATTACTCAGGGCCTCAGGCTTGGTCTTAGCATAATTTTGTTCGGCTTTACTGAGTGTCCTGGATGCAAGAGCAATCGACTTTTACTCCCCATTGGGGCACAGGTGATATGAACTGGCCATAATAGTTGGTCATCCCAAGAAAAGAACGTAATTGACTCACATTGTTTGTTTAGGTGATTTCATTATGGCTATCTTTTCTGGTGATTTGTATAATCCATCAGGGTCGATGTAGTGACCCAGATACTCCAGTGATTGTCTGAAAAATAAATAAAAAATCACGCTGCAATTTTAGGTCATATTTCTCCAGTCTAGTGAGTATTGGTCTGATGTCTTGAGGTGTTCCACATTATATTGTCCTGTTACCAGTATGTCATCTAGATAGCAGTGTGTGTTTGGAATAAGTGTACGCGGTTATAACAGAATAGTCCTTTTTGAGTGCATATGGTGAGTAATTTTCTCGACTTGTGTTTCACTGGCATCTGCAAGTAAGCGCAAGTCCTACTTGAGCTTACTGAATAATTGACCATCAGCCAAAGATGCTGTGGAATATGTGTGGAATTGGGTAGTGATCCACACTCTCACTGAGCCATCCTTTTTCATAAGTGGTACCACTGGTGTTACCCCTCACTGTATACTTTATTGGTGAAAACACTCCCATCTCTGTTAAACGCGTCAATTCAGCCTCTACTTTTGGTCGAATAGCATAAGGTTTTACTTGTGGCTGGTAGAATTTTGGAGTTTGGTCAGGGTTGAGTGTCATTTTTGCCTCAATTACTTTCATGGTGCCTAGATATTTTCCAAAAACTTGGGAGTGCTGTTTTAATGTCTACATAGTCTAGTGACCCCTTACTTGACTGTTTTTATGTCTTGCCAGTTTAATTTTATATCTCTCAGCTGTTCTCTTCCAGCTAGTGGTGGTGCATCGTTGCTAACAAAATACAGAGGCAAACGTGCCAACTGATTGTTCAACTTCACTGCTACACTGATAACTCCAACTGGCTAGTGTTTCACAGATATATGTTTTTAAGATTATGTCAGTCGGCTCCAGTGGAATGTTCTGCAAGTTACTGTTATATTTTCCTTTTGAAATCAACGATACTGCAGTGCCTGTATCCAATTTCATTTCAGTCATTTCCCCATCCAATTTCTGGAGTTATACAAATGTGTGCCAATTGCTCACTTCTAGTCACCATATACAGTGACATTTCCTTCTCTGTGTCTGTACTGGACTCACCACTTTGTTTTTCTCCCTTTACTACATCGATAACTTGGCCTAAAATTACTCTTCTGCTTTCGTTCTCTCTCAAAGTTCTGTTTATTTCTACATACTCGTCTGATGTGGCTTTTCTTTTTCTTTCTTTCTCATTAATGGAAGGCTTGGTCCTTGTACCAGCAGACCTCATCCGTGTGGTTAATTTTTCCACATCTCTTACATTTGTGATGCTGTCCTACACTGTCAGAAAAAAAGGTACATTTCTGTCACTGGGGCTGTACCCTAAGGTACAAAACCGAAAAGGTACTAATATGTACCTTTAAGGTTCTACTATGTACCTTTAAGGTACTAATTTGCACCCGTAAATTACTGATATGTACCTTTTAAGGTACTAATATGTATCTTTTAGGGGTGAGTAAGGTACAAACATGTACCTTTTTCACTTTTGTACCTTAGGGTACCGCTCCAGTGACAGAACTGTACCTTTTTTCCTGAGAGTGTAAGCGAGGAAACGTGCATTGCATGTGTTTTAAGGGAACTGCTGAGCTGCTGTGCTTCGCGGGCGACAGTTTCTGCGGCAACAGCTATCTCCACTTATGCGCAGCCTCTGTGAGAAGTCATTTTGTATCCCCTTGTTGTTTATTCCAAAAAAACAAATCTGTCTTGTAGGGCATCTTGCAAATGTGCACCGAAGTCACAATGTTCAGATTCACAAGTTCACACTTAAATATAATTATATAGAGAGTAAATTTAAATGCGTATTTGGCGTGCTGTCTGGGTGGAGGGATTCCAGAGTACTCCCCTTTTTTGTCTTTTCACACTCAAAGCAGCTCAGAACCAGTGAAAGGGCTTCTTAAGTAGCGCCAAAACATTGCTGATCTAGAAGTAAGAACCGCTTGTGTCAGGGACCAGTGGGTTACCGTGACCAACAAGACCGTGAAGCATTTTAGCTTTGAAAGTTCTGTTTTGTTTAGAAAGAAAGTCTGTGTGAACTTGAATCATTAGCTACATGACAGAAATCACTGATCACAGATCAGGCAATTTCCAGAGAAAATAAAATTAGCCCACTGGTTCTTCTGAGGCTCAGATGAAGGAACTGAAAAGACTTCTGCTTTCATTTTTACATCCAAACACTGAGAAATGATCAATGCCATGATCTCTCAAGGACAAAAAAATATAGCACTAGCATGGGCATCCCAAATTCTCTGGGCGAAGGAAAAGGAGGTTACTGTCCCTGTATGACATCATAACAGGAAAATTCAAGATCGGCTCATCTGAGGTCTCATTTTCTCAAAGGCAGTGAATGACAGCCAGAACTCGGTTTACACCGATCTAAATTTCTAGCCACTTGGGGACAATATTCAGGCTAGGGGAACTCATATTAATGTTGAAAAACCTCCTAAAATAAAAATTGCATGCCATGGGACCTTTAAAATAATATTTATCATTAAAAAAAACACATTAATTAATATTTTAGTCCCTTAATTACTGTCCTAATGCAGTCCCTTGCAAAGTATGCTGGTAACTACAGAGCCCTTGCCCAGTTAGTTCATGTAGTTTTAACACAAATTAATTAAGTAAACTTAATTTTTAATATATTAGGTTGATCGAGCACAATTAAATTACATTGTGACAAAATGTTAAGTGGTTACGTTAGCTCATTTTAATTAATTAAACTGAACAAAAGGGCAAAAATAAGCATTTGTTAACTAGCTTTTTAAAATAAACACTTTTTAAAAAGTAAGATTAATGTTTGCAAATCTCTTGATTTACATAGAACGATGCATACTGAATTGTTATTTGTCTTTATGCACTTATTTACATATTGTGTTGTGAATTTTGGTATTGTATTTTCTGCATCTGTTGAACCACATTCAGTAGCCTTCATACTGTAAAGGCACAGAAGCTTATTTACGCTTTGGTAATCATGCAGTCAAAAAAAATAAAAATAAAAATAAAAAAAAGAGTTCATGACAACTGCACCTCTGATGCAGCATTTCACTTGTGCATAGTTAAAGCTTGGAACCTAAGCTTAACTGATGCACTGTACCACTATTATGTTGCATTTTAGACATGCAAATGGAGCAAATACTATTACAATTTGGTTCATTTTAAAGGCTCCTAAACTAATTTGATTCGTAATGAATGGCACTCGGTATATAGCACTGTCAAGATGTACGCCAAGTCTGTGTCCAGTGTTTATTTCATTCAAAGACATTAAAATAGTTTGATGGCCTGGGTCTGGATTCAGGATCTGTGTTGACTGTATGCCATGTTGTGGCAGTAAAACTTGTGGGCATATTGAATTTGGTGACATTACGACAGCCAGCGTTTTAATAAAAACAAGACTGAGCTGAAATGAAATGGACTATATCTGAGGATTTTGTAGTTTTAAGACTATTAAAGTCAGGGAAAAGGCCTTGTGGGATACGGAGAGACAGAATGTAAAATGTAAGCCAATAGCAAACTCATAAGCCTATAAAGAGATTTATCTTTGATTTCAGCACTGCAACTGCATTTATCGCAGGCATGGAAAAACAAGCTGTTGCTCATTGTGACTTCACAAATACCTTTACAAATGCCTTATAACTACAGTGTGTATGTAACTGCCTATCTTATCTGTAATCTCTTACAATCTCTAATTGAAGCAGGATTATGAGTGGCATTAAAAAACAATCTGGGTTTGTTTTATAGTATTTTCATAGTTTTATCACTTAATCTACTGTGGACTGTGCAATTAGATATGTGTCCTATATATCTGTAAAGTCTTTAAACTAAATAAAAGTTGCAATTTCCTTTTAACCCTCCAGAGGTATAGTGATGCCAAAAAGTTGGAATTAAAATGGAATTAAAATATATCTTATAATTCCCAGATCAACTGTATATAATATCATTTTACATAAATATGAATGTTACCATGCACATTTGGCATCTTTTACAGTAATGATAAAAAAGAAACCAAAGCAGTGCTGTATCACATTGGTGATTCAGTGCCTTATCGGATTTTCAGTTGCATCACTCCAATTATTGGTTTATCTGGAAATGTTCATTGTAAAATAATTGTAATTACGCATAAAAAAAGACAAATAAGCCAGACTTTAAAGGACAGTATTGAGGTGAGAATTATAATGAAGCTGTTGTATGCCCGTAGAGCTCTGTCTCAACAGACAGTGTATTCTGGGCTAACTGAAAGTTTGCCTTTTGTACTATTTACTGCCTCCTTGACATTTTAAATCCCATTTCAGATCCAAATGTTGAAGGCAATGGAGAGTCATGAGGCCTATTTAATGCTGCTGCTTTGAGAGTATAGCTTGCTCTGTGAATCTCAAAAAGATTGTAAAGTGAAATATGAGAGAAAACAAGTTTTTTAGACATGCTAGTTCATGGAGATAACCAAGCACATTCCTATAACCTCTGCTCTGCCTATACACAAACAGGACACACACACACGCACACACACACACACACACACGCAAACACACACACATTTAAACATAAACTCCCACATTCAACAGGACACACAACATGAAAACCTGAGTTTGAACTTTTGAGGTTTCTGACTGCTTAGGCAGTGTGGACTTATCTTTAAATCTCTTCAACCACTACCAGTGTCTGGCATGCACCTGGATGATGTGATGGCAGCAGTATTGTGCCAGAACGCCCACCACACAACAGCTGATTGGTGGAGAGAAGACAGAGTTATGAAGCCAATCAGTATGGGGATGATTAGAAGGCCATGATCATGGACAGAGTCCAACTGGAAAATTTGGCCAGGATGCCGGAGTTAAACCCCTACTATTTTACGAGGGACATTTTTAATGACCACAGAGAGTCAGGACTTCAGTTTAACATCTTGCAGAAAATTATAGTGGTGCGTTATGACCCACTCAGACCACAGGGTGAGCACCCCCTGCTTGCCTCACTAACATAAGTACAAAGACATTGACCAATACACTGTTCCCCAAGTTGATGCTTTAGGGAACGCCTTCAGTGTGACTGCGTCTAAAGCATGTGTGCAACTAGTCGCCTACTTGTTGCCTCACCTTGTGACTTGTGAAGCTATAAAGGGAAGCCGGTAAAACAACAGCATCAACATTCAAATCCTCTTGTGATCTCAGGGATAATTGCTATCTCTGAGGAAGGAATATCCCTGGGCACCTAAATTTGGGAGCAAATATCCTTTTGAGGCAGGGACTGAGGCCTTGGGAATGGAGGCTCCACCCTGAGACAGTGGAGTTAATTTGGAAGTTTGGAGTGGTGGATGTAGACCTATTCGCTATGGCTGTCCTGTAGTTCTTCGGGGGCTGGATGCATGGTACAGATGTGGCAGAGGCTACGTTTGTGTAATTTTATACCGATCATTCTGCCCCCTGGAGTTCTAGAAAGTTCTAGAATTCTTTTTATTTTTGGGAATCTTTCAGACATCCTATTTGGTCTTCCGTAGGAGATTTCAGTCAAGATGGAGCTTCTATCGCTGGCAGGGGTAACAATATACCACCCCGGCTAGAGATGTGGAATCTTTGGTTAAGGCTTCATGAGGGGGACCAGTTCCTAAATGCAGGTCTCTCTGTCGAGGTGGTAGATACCATTGTCAATTCTAGAGCTCACTCCCATGAGAAAACTATACACCTTAAAGTGGAGAGTATTCACTTTATGATGGTGTTTCTATTAGTGATTACATCACTTAAGAGAGTAGGAGATCTGCAGTCCCTGTCAGTTGCCTTCTCTTGCTTAGAGTTTACCCTTTAGGGTGTAGGTTTTTCTCCACCCGACGGCGGGTTATATACCCACTAATGTGGCTCGGTCAACAGGTCTTCAGGCCTTTCATCCTCCTCCTCATGTGTCAAAGGAACAGGAGAAGCTATACAGGGAGTGCAGAATTATTAGGCAAGTTGTATTTTTGAGGATTAATTTTTATTATTGAACAACCACCATGTTCTCAATGAACACAACAAACTCATTAATATCAAAGCTGAATATTTTTGGAAGTTTTAGTTTTTAGATTTAGCTATTTTAGGGGGATATCTGTGTGTGCATGTGACTATTACTGTGCATAGTTATTAGGCAACTTAACAAAAAACAAATTTATACCCATTTCAATTATTTATTTTTACCAGTGAAACCAATATGGTTTATTTTTACCAGTAAAACCAATCTCAACATTCACAAATATACATTTCTGGCATTCAAAAACCAAACAAAAACAAATCAGTGACCAATATAGCCACCTTTCTTTGCAAGGACACTCAAAAGCCTGCCATCCATGGATTCTGTCAGTGTTTTGATCTGTTCACCATCAACATTGCGTGCAGCAGCAACCACAGCCTCCCAGACACTGTTCAGAGAGGTGTACTGTTTTCCCTCCTTGTAAATCGCACATTTGATGATGGACCACAGGTTCTCAATGGGGTTCAGATCAGGTGAACAAGGAGGCCATATCATTAGATTTTCTTATTTTATACCCTTTCTTGCCAGCCACGCTGTGGAGTGTGACGGAGCATTGTCCTGCATGAAAATCATGTTTTTCTTTAAGGATGCAGACTTCTTCCTGTACCACTGCTTGAAGAAGGTTTCTTCCAGAAACTGGCAGTAGGACTGGGAGTTGAGCTTGACTCCATCCTCTACCCGAAAAGGCCCCACAAGCTCATCTTTGATGATACCAGCCCAAACCAGTACTCCACCTCCACCTTGCTGGCGTCTGAGTCGGACTGGAGCTCTCTGCCCTTTACCAATCCAGCCACGGGCCCATCCATCTGGCCCATCAAGACTCACTCTCATTTTATCAGTCCATAAAACCTTAGAAAAATCAGTCTTGAGATATTTCTTGGCCCAGTCTCGACGTTTCAGCTTGTGTGTCTTGTTAAGTGGTGGCCGACTTTCTGCCTTTCTTACCTTGGCCATGTCTCTGAGTATTGCACACCTTGTGCTTTTGGGCACTCCAGTGATGTTGCAGCTCTGAAATATGGCCAAACTGGTGGCAAGTGGCATCTTGGCAGCTGCACGCTTGACTTTTCTCAGTTCACGGGCAGTAATTTTGCGCCTTGGTTTTTCCACACGCTTCTTGCGACCCTGTTGACTATTTTGAATGAAACACTTGATTGTTCGATGATCACGCTTCAGAAGCTTGGCTATTTTAAGACTGCTGCATCCCTCTGCAATATATCTCACTATTTTTGACTTTTCTGAGCCTGTCAAGTCCTTCTTTTGACCCATTTTGCCAAAGGAAAGGAAGTTGCCTAATAATTATGCACACATGATATAGGGTGTTGATGTCATTAGACCACACCCCTTCTCATTACAGAGATGCACATCACCTAATATGCTTAATTGGTAGTAGGTTTCCCAGCCTATACAGCTTGGAGTAAGACAACATGCATAACGAGGATGATGTGGTCAAAATACTAATTTGCCTAATAATTTTGCACTCCCTGTATTTACTTTGCCCTGTCAGAGCTCTCAAGTTCTACATTTGGAAGACCTCTCGTTGGAGGAAATCTGACCAACAACTGGGATGCTTCAGGTCCCCTGCCTAGCCTCAAAACAAACAATCAGCAGGTAGATTGTGGAAACTATTTCTATGGCTTATGAGGTGTGTGGTCTGCCTTCTCCTCTTCAAGTCATGGAGCATTCCACTCAGCGGTGCTTCTTCCAAAGTGTTGTTTTTCGGGGGCCATGACTTCAGGATTTTTTATGTGTGGTCATCCCCACACACATTTATACGTTTTTCAGCCTGGACACTGGTCACTTCAGGGTCTCAAGCTCTTTTATCCTGATTTTTGCTGGGACAGCTTCACAACAGCACAGCATTTGTCAGCATGGCAAAGTGGGTATTTCATTCCCTATCATTTTTTACAGCACAAGTTGCCTTGAAATGGAATGTCTCAGGTTATGCATGTAACCATGGTTCCCTGAGAGGGGCAGGAGTTCTGCCTTACGTAGGTACATGTTTCAAGGTGATGCAACACCAATCAAGACTGGACTAGAAACACATGTGCTTCAGATACATTTACACTGAAGGCATAAACTGAGATGGGTTTTTTTTCAATAATGGAAGAATTTGTGAAAGTATGGTATTTGGGGTAAAAAAAACACAAAAAACACCCTTGCTTTGAAGGCTAAAGGCACAATAATTAACATGATAATAAATAACTGGCTGGATTTTTCATTTGTTGATATGACATGGTTAGATTCAGATAGTAAATATCATATTATCAAATTGGTTATTAACCTTAGAGATAATCACCATATTTATAATGAAATTATTGTATTTGAAAATATGATATTAATCATAGCAAGATATTAATCATATGATTATCAATCATAGCAAGCAGTCATATTTAATGAAGTATGTTAATTGATTTTTTTTTCTAATCAAAATAAACCAAAAAATACAAACTTTTATTTTAAAAAAAGTGATTGTTTTGAAAAAGGATTATCTTGTTTTTGAAAAAGGATTATCTTAGACATTATAAAAGTAAAGTATCTGTATCAATAATGTGTGTGTGTGTTTGTTTGTGTGTTTGTGTTTGTGTGTTTGTGTGTTTGTGTGTGTGTGTGTGTGTGTGTGTGTGTGTGTGTGTGTGTGTGTGTGTGTGTGTGTGTGTGTGTGTGTGTGTGTGTGTGTGTGTGTGTGTGTGTGTGTGTGTGTGTGTTTAACATCCAGAAAAGTGGTAAGCATATCCATTGCCTATTGCTCATGGAAGGAGAGTAGGTTTGATCTGGGCTTGGATCAAAGCCAGGTGTGAGGCTGTTCCCAGCTGTCATGATGAGTCTCCTTTTCACACACAACTCCTGATGGGAGCAGACAGCCACCCTTCCTGCACCCCCCAAAGCTAATCAGTTTCCTTCCTTGCCCCCACCTAAAACTCCATGATTGACACTCTTCAAGCACTAATGATTATTTTCGTGGATTTTCAGGTCTATGTGTGCAGTGAACTCAACGACCGCCATCAGGATACAATGTAGGGCTGCAAGAGTAAAGACATACCACAACTTATGCTATAGACTTTAGTCCAATTAGACACCATGTCATTTGACCAAGTTATGCATTTCAACAATGTATTGTCATAACGACTAACAATGTAGTCATTTAAACAATGTATTCATTTGAGGCAGAAATAATGATCTGAAGTAGTGAATATATGTTAACAAAGTATTAGGATATATAGAGCAATTTAATTTGGTGCATGTTGATTCAGACTAGGGATGGAACAAAATGAATATTTCATATCACGATTATAGTGACCCAAATTTTCATGATTATCAATATCATCATGGTTTAGTTCAAAAGAGGTGAATGTGTTCACAAAAAAACAGATGCACACACTTAAAACATTTCAACACATTTTATATTTGAAACTCAACAAACAACAAATAAAACAAGCAGCTCTACGCTCTTTATTAAGCAAGATTCTATTCTGTGGGATTTCTTTATAATGGCCGTCATCGATAGGAACATATTATAACACAGCGCACATCCACGTATCACAACGGACGTGCTCTCTCCTTTCATTCAAAGGCAACTCGTGTCTTGCGTCTCTGTTTTTAATTGTATTGAAAATAAAATCAGAGGACTTTACTATTAATATTACTATTATTAGTTGTATAACTTCTTGTTATCATCTTGTCTGGACGATGATTGTTTTGTACACTGTACAAAATGGATTTATAAAAAGGTCAGATTTAAGACATTAATCTCAATTCAATATGTCCCCATAATTATTTATGTGGTAAAGAATATCTGTGTAATAGTGTACAATGAATATACATAATTATACCTTAATAATCTTGTCTGAACTAGTTACTTAATATTTGGCTCAAAGCCACCTGCTGCAAACTATGTTTTTTTTTGTGGCAGCTTCACGTTAATTTCAAGTAACGTTAAGTGAGATAAAATATTAAAACTCAAAACTTTGTGTCCAATTATTTCCCAGACGCAGTTTTGTTATTGAGGTCAAAGTCAACTTGCCTTGCATTCACAGTGGGTTGTCACGAAGACAGCTCTGCAGATTTGAATAGTTTGCCCCTATAGCAGCAACTTTATTTTTGCATGTTCTCCATACTCGATTAAATATTGTAAAAGCTCAAATATGACCACACCTCAGATTTGGTCCATTTAGAAGGCTGACAAATCTCCCGGCACTGTCACTGCCTTCTGCCATTTCTTCTCATTCAAAAAACAATGTTGTGCGCCATGCGTGCACAGTAACGTTAGCGTACCGTGGGTTTTCAAAGTTTTCAAGAAGGGCCTTCACTAACATACATTTGTGCAAATATAAAATACAATAATGGACTGTATGCACTACTGTTATGAACCAAAGTGCTTGTTTGGTATATATATGGCAGCTGAGTTCACTATACAAGCAAAAACTAAACAAAATGTCAGCTTCAACAGAAGGCTAGCTACACTACTAGTGCTGGCCACGAAGCTGTGATGTGTTTAGATGATGACATATGGAAAATACAGCTCAGATTCACAAAAAAATGCCGCATTCGTTCTGGAAATATAATTGTAATGAACTGAAATAGACAGCAATTGAATTTAGCCACATTCAGACACACATAAAGTTCATTTTATTTAATTATGAAAAATATATATTTTTTGGTAATCGGTAATCGTTCCATCCCTAATTCAGACACAGAGTCAAGTCTCTGACAGCAAGGTCGAATTCATCTTTTTATGTCACTGTTGTCATTAAAACTAGAAAAATCGCCCCCAATTTTCTCAAACATGCCCCTCTGCCTTTGAGTTGTGAAGTGTCAGTGAGAGTTATGACACCCTGCCACTCTCCAGCACTGGCCCCAAGGGACAGTGACTCAGCCTGGGGACAGACTGAGCTCAGGATCTCTCTCAGTTGGTCTAACATACCCCCTGGGGCCACTGTTCAACCACCCTCACAGTCCCAAACTGTAGGCTAAGCATCCCAATTAGAATAGTCCATTGGGTGTTCAAAGGAAAGAACACCTCCAGCACAGGAAAATCGATGGTCAGATGGTTGCTGAAGTATCACAATTTGCCTACAATGCTCAGAGGCCATAGCCAGCTTCATCTTTATGTGCCGGGAAGCGTGACTGTAAAGGGCAGCTCCCATTACTATGGTGACAAAGACTCGCCTCGTGCAGTAGTTTGAGCTCTCGCCCCAGACTTTTTGACATAGCATGTCAGATGGAGTTTGTGCGAACAGCTACTGACAAGCACTAACCTCACTTAATGACGAGAAGATGTGTTGACGAGGGAAAAGCGTGACCATGTATTTTTCATGAGCTCTGCACCTCAGTTTTGAGCTGTATTAAAATGGTGCTGTTTTTTTCTCTCTCTTGTAGTCTTGTTCAAATTTATACAGTTCTGTTATCCTCATGTGTTGTGCATTTGTATGTTTGTGTCTCTGACAGACATCTCCGCCTCAGAGTTCATGGAACGTCGTGGCAATCTGAAGAGCAGGTACGAGCTGCTGGGCGACTTCCTGTCAGACATGCTGTCAGTGGGGGCAGATGACGTCAACATTTTCAGTCTGGTGGAGGTGCGGGACAAGACCCTGGATGTGAGGTTCTCTGTTTACAGCGCACCGTTCCTAAGGACTGAGCGAGTGCACGGATATCTTGCAGCTCATAAACAAAAAGTAAGGCTTGTCGAAAGCACATTGATATGGATATAGTCATATTTGACCTTGTAATTAACCTAAGAATCACTCTAAATGCATGCACACTTCAATGTGGAATAACTGCAAGCTTAACACAAATTACATTTTACATGATTTCACTTTTCATTTGATATGCTTTCACTTATTCATAACAAAATGAGGCCTGATGAATTAACCCAATTTTGTTTGTACTTTTTCAATCAAGCCTAAAGACTTGCCTCTGACACTCTCTGTGGCTCTCGTTTCATTTATACGACACATAAGTCTATTCCCTTCTTAGAAAAGTCAAATGGCTAAAAGTAAAGGAGCTATGATGTGGATTAAAAATATTCAACAGATCAGAAATATTCTACATCAGTCTCCAACGGCAAAATAATTGATCAGAACCAGTTACAAGGTGTAAAGAGGCTTGGGAATGCCTGGGAAATGGTGATCTGAGATGGTAAAAGTACTATTGATGGAGGCTAGAGGTTATTAATGATTCGAATTTTAATCCTCTGGAAAAAACTACTCAAAACGTTCCCTTTATTCTCTTTCTCGTTCGCTTCCCTCCCATTTGCTTCCAACTCGTTCCATTACTCAGAGCTAAAAGTAGTGGGAGACGAAAGTGAAAATTTAGGGAGTTAATTACAAATGAACTCACTGATATGGAAAGTAAGTTACGGGTCTCCACCCATAGTAATTGGAGAGATTCCGAGACAAGGAATGGAAAATTGCCATGGTTAAGGTACGTGCATTGTCAGGGGTTTCAGGGAGATACACAGACAGTGCATGTTCATGCACAGAACTATTGCCTCTGAGTCTGATGTAATTGTGTTTTTCTATTTTCGGCTAGTATGGCGGCTGCATTCGCTGCATGTCGGAAGTGTCAAGTAGGGTGTGTGATGTTGGCTTACAAGAGAGCTGGAAGAAACGAGCGAGAGCAGCAGGAGAGAGACAGAGAGGAGAGTTCACGTCTGTAACTTTTAAATGATTCTTAATGCACTGCCATGATCTCCAGTACTCCGCTCTCTTCCCCTTGCTTTCCACCTCACTCCCCTGCTGCCACAACACACACTTTGAAGAGCTCAGGATTCCCTTGTGGCCATGCTAGGATGGGGGAAGCGGATTTTCGGAGCACACTGCTCATCTCCCAGGGGTGTGCCCTACTAACTCGCCCACTAACACCCCTTCTGCAATACACACAACTGAAGTGACGCCCTGTGAAGTGTCAGATGCTTCACAAAAACACACACTGTTGCGTCAAGCTCGGAAACCAGAAAGAAATATCCCTGTGGTGATAGTGAGTCCTGATGAAAGACTAGGAGTCAGTGATAAACCGGGAGAAAAGAAGCATTGGAAGAAGAAAAAGTTTTCTGGGAAGCTTGTTATTTGTTGTGAAATTAGAGGGTGAATCGGTTCAAATGCAAAGCTTGCATTTAGGTCTTTAGCAGACTAAAATAAAACACCTTTGCAGAAAAAAAACATTCTCATAAGATTAACCCCTCAGAATAAACATACACATCACGTTCTAGAAATAGAGCACCTATAGTGAGCAGGTCAAAATGCAGAAGGAACCAGTGAAGATGAACAAAGAATAATTAGAGCCTTTCTCTACATTTAATCAGATACCAGTGAATATCCTGCTCTATTTGAGTTTGCATTATAAAGGAGTGGAAATACAATTATTTTAAAGCTTTCAGCTGGATCTTCGCTGTCAGAGCCATTTCACACTGGCCTTTCTCTAAAACACATCTCATCACTTCAGCTTTTGCAGAAATCTTTGTAATTACATATCAAACACGAAGGCAGTGCGTTTTGCCTCTGCCCTTTTGTTTCGACTTTATTCAGGCAATTGTTGACTCGCGCACACCCACACTATTTCTTTTTCTTTCTTTTTTTCTCTTTTTTTCTCAGAATAATTTTGAAATTACTACTTGGTTTGTTGCAACTTTAAGTGCTATGTGGCACAGCACCTCCCATTGATCCCCATCCCTGTCCTTTTATGTGAATGTTTGTTCCTTCAGGTTTCCTTTGGAAAGAAAACCTCTAGTTTTTCTTTTTGAAAGAAAAGCTCAGTCATGTGCAAGTGTATCATGTGGATCGGTTCCACACCTCAGCATGGCTTTTGCTCGCTCACCAAAACCCCTTTGGCGGTTGTTGAACTCTTCGCAAATCAAATGTTTAAAATGTGTACACTGTTTTGAATCATACGACAGAAACATGAACAGGCCACCAGTCCAATAGAAGGTTGCCAGTGAGCGAGGAGCACAAAACGAACACTAGTTTGTGTGTGTGTGTGTGTGTGTGTGTGTGTGTGTGTGTGTGTGTGTGTGTGTGTGTGTGTGTGTAGATCCTGATTCGTATATCTCTTGGGTGTCCTCCTGTGCTATCAATGAGCCTCTGTGGAACAGTTTCCCTCAGGGAATTCTGGGTATTGTAGTTTCAGTCCCAACGGGCACCTCAGAGGGCCTCTGAGAAATGAGCTGACAGTACCATCGAGCAGGAGACGGAAGAAATTCTGCTGTCTCCTCCAAGGAATAGGAAAAGAGAGAGAGAGAATAAACGGTGAGCGAGAAAGAAAAATGAGAGCGTCCAGAAGAAGGATTAGATGAGGGAGTGGGTGTATCTTCTCTACTGTGTAGGCTCCTGTTACCTGAGCCTAACTGGCTCATTTAATGGTTTTATTAGTTGTCTGTGCATGCAAAATTAAATGTGAGACCTTAGTGTTGCAGTGTTTAACGTCCAAGGTAACACATGCAAATCACCTCCTCAAGCAGGCATAAACGTGGGAGTCAGACCTGAATGCTCCTGTTGAGGATCCACATTGTTTGTGCATGTGTGTGTCTGTAAAGACCCAGGACCATGAGAAGAAAAGGAGAGAGAGTCAAGTGTGTGTGGGTGAATGTTTAACACAAGGCATTTCGTTTAACGCTCTGCGGCTTCAAATGTGTATGTGTGTGTGTGTGTGTGTGTGTCTTGAAAACAACTGCTGGATCTGATCCACAGGGACTCTGCAGTGCAGTTAAGTGCATGAGTATATCTGCAGTCAGTCAGGCACACACTTGAGATACACATGGACACTCGAATCATTAAAGGTCAGTTAAGGAAATTAAATGAGAGATCCCACTGATTATGATAATATGTTTAAAACTAAGCATATTTGGATTTACATTCAGTGGCCCAGAATCATGGAACAGTTATTAAAAATACCCCCCATAAGTTTAACGTACTATGCTTCCACAATTGAATGACTTTATGGAACTTGTAAAAGACCTCTAGTGCTTGGAAATTGTCTCTGTTGTATTTGAGCTGCACTTACAGCGCCCTCCACTAAGATTAGCAATCTTGGTAAATATGAGCAAAGGCGGCTGTGAAAATAAATCTACATTGATTCTCCTTTTGATTTTTCATTTTAAAAATTCACTAAATTATAATCTTTCATTGAAGTAAAACTATTGAAGGGTTAGGGAGTAGAAATATGAGGAAGCACAAAGACCAAATTCCCTTAACCATCAATCACAATGAGTAAAACCAAAGAATATTGCTCTGATGTGCAGCAAAATATTGTGGCTGTAAGAAAATAATGAAAGTATTGAAAATTCACATTCCCACCACCAGGGCAATAATTAAGAAGTTCCAATCAACTAAAGATGTTACAAATCAGCCTGAAAGGTACATGGGTGTCGTCCTAATGTACGATGAGGGGGAGAGTTTAAGTCAGCAAATCTTATAATGAGCTGTGGTTGGGTCTTTAATCAGGACAATGATGCAAAACAAACATCAAAACATCACAAAATGACCTTAACCCTATGAGTGTGGTGAACTGAAGAGAAGTAGCACCAACATGAAGCTGGGAATTTGGATCTAGAGAGATTCCGTATGGAAGAATGGTTTCTGATCTTTTGTCAGGTGTTCTCCAAACGTATCAGGCATTATAGAACAAGACTCCCAAGATAACAAGAGCTGGGAAAAAAGGATGTTGCTATAATTGGGTGCCAATAATTGTGGCCACCATGAGCTAGAGAAAAACATTTATTCATTAATGAGATTTTCCTCACAC
The DNA here is from genome assembly GCF_024679245.1 of Pseudorasbora parva. NCBI lineage: Eukaryota > Metazoa > Chordata > Actinopteri > Cypriniformes > Gobionidae > Pseudorasbora > Pseudorasbora parva. The sequence goes on from NC_090172.1 coordinate 28,905,049, forward strand.
GTTCAATTGTTTTATTTCAATTTTTAAAAAAAAAATCTGAAAGATCAAAAGGATAAACAACACAGATTTATTTTCTTAGCTGCCTTTGCTTATATTTACCAAGGGTGCCACTATCCTCTGGTTTGAAAATTGTATATACTGATGCAGCGCAGGTTAGATATTGGATGCTTTTGTTCTGATTAAATGAAGTTTAATAACTTACAAAACTTAGTAATGCATGTCCACACTACATGTAAACACCGTCTCAGAGTGACCAACTCTCTTCAGGATTGCACTGCCCCATCTTTTCGAATGCCACCCTGCATCTGTGCTCCTGATTGGAACAGGATATGAAAGGAGTGGCACAGTTCGAGACTGTGATGAGGTGTATCTGAAGTTAATGGTGCCATTAAATGCCGAATGCACCTCTCAATATACCCGTCTTGTCCCACATGTATACACAAAGATTGTGCAAATAGATAGGGAGGGCTATGAGTGCCAACTTGTGCAGTCACAATATTAGATTTTCACTACATGATTATTGTGGTCAACAGAATTGGCCATAATGATATTGGCGCAATATCTCCTGAATAGAAATTTGGGGAGACATTTTTAACAATGCTATTAGTGAAAGTGATCTTTAACTGTTTATGTTGTGGATTCTCCCTTTTCCCCAGAAGCAGAAAGACAGTTTTTTTAACCAATTGTACAAAAGTATACAAAAACAGGTTATCAGATCAGCTCTATCTGAAGTCTCTCACTTTTGCCTGTCACCTCCACTGACATGATTTTCTGTGGCAGTAATAGCTACACAAATTGCATCTTTTTGGGCGTTTTTATGACTGGTGGTAACAAGTGTTAAGGTGCAATACTGCCACCTATTCTTTTGAGTGTCAACCATTACTGCCACTGGATTATTTACAATATTATTGTACGTGTTGTATTAATATTGTAGTTAAATAATTTTAAAATAAATTAGCTCAGAGGAAACATTAATAATAAATCCTAACTTGTTATGATTAATTATGAATATTTGGATCAGTTCATCAGATTAACTTCATATAGCTAAATTCATTTTACTGATTTATCAAGAAATCAGTTCATCCAGCGAACACTCATTGTTGATAATTTATGAACTCTAAAAAAAGGGTATTTTTCATGACCACAGAAAAATAATTTCTTAGCATGTACAGTGCTTAGAGCATGTAACAAGATAAGAATTTGTTTAAGTGACATTAATCTGAAGGCAGAGAGTCAGAACTGTAAAGATCTATCGTAGAGATACGTACGAGAGATCGCTTACACCAGATTGTGTACATTGATCTCACTTCATTTTCATTTTTGGGTGAACAATCCCTTGAAGAGGATTTACTGCTTATCCTTCACCTATGTTTAGTTAAAAATTGTTAAAAGCATGTGTAGTTATAGCTGAAGCAGTCCATGGTTCTGAAAATGGTTGTGATGATTCCTTAGTCAATGGTGTTGAAGTTACAATCTATTTCTTCTGCGTTGAATGAATAAATGATGACAAACTTGCATGGTTAGTCTGACTATGTTGTTGGGAGAGAGTTTTCTCTCGCTCACCTGGGTAAGCACATGTTTGGTTGTGGACTGAGGCCTATTGGCCCTGGCCAGAGAGGCCACGCAGAGCAAACAGAAGATGGAAGGGAGTGGAAGATAGGGAGGAACTTGTGTGAGCCTGGTTCTATTTCTTTGGGGGTTGTGCATACACATTGGCACCTTGTTTTGTGGATGGTGGGGGTTTTAAAGAAGAAATTGTTTTTCTATATATAATAAATAATTATGTCTGATTTGTCTCAGTCATTACAATATATATATATATATATATATATATATATATATATATATATATATATATATATATATATATATATATATATATATATATATATATATATATATATATATATATATATATATATATATATATATATATATTGTTTATTTGAATGAGTTATTGTTAATACCAATATATTGCACCAGCTTGCGTCCCAGAAAGAAAGGACTAGCACCTAGACTGGCATCTCCTCGGAATGTCTGCAGGACACTCATCACTGCACCTTCAGTTATTGCACATATCCTCCTTGTACACTTTATTTCTACTTTTTAATATTTTATGTTCATGTTTATTAAAAATAAAAATCCTTTCTGCAGCCTAATGCTGCCCCTACTGTTTTTGCCTCACCCACCATAACACATTGTGACTTGTGCCTGTCCAACCCTGTTATGTGCAATGCACCGTATCTCTGTGCACCCGCAGAGTTTCCTCTCAGATCACACATAAAATCAACATAAACAGCATCATCAATCACCCACAGCCCTCTGCCACAGCGGCTGTGCAGAAAATACCTCTCCATGAGCTACTATCCAAGTCAGAAAAGTGTCCCAGTTAATCTTGTAGCAGTTGAGCATTTTGAGATATTTTGTCTGTATCCCTTGATATCTCTTGTTTCTTCACCCATCCATTTCCCCTTAAGTGTGTCAGGCCACATGGGTTAGTGGAGGACAGGTCAATCACTTTGTGACTGCTCAGTCCACCACAGAGTAAACTGCTCCACTTCAGAAGCTGGATTTGAATAAACGGTGTGGAAGTTGAGAGGCAGTCCTGTGGACATGGGAGTTTCTGCATAACGTTTATGTGCTTGTGGAAAAGCACAGGCCCTGAGAGGCTCTTTGAACAATGTTTACACAATATGTACAAGTGGATTTGTGGTATTTTTGGTTAACTATATTACACTTGTTTTGTTATTTATATGCTAATTTGAAGGTAGCTCAGCTGAAAAGACTGGCACAGGTAGACACATTAGTGTAAGTAGCGTTAACACTTAGCAGCCTAAATAGGTTAGCCAGCAAGACTTCACAAGCAAGACCTTGCTGGTCTACTGCCCAGTATGATAATTCAGTTCAAGCTCATTCGAAAGTCACAACGAGCCATTTATAAGCAAAATTGTAGTTTTATTTATTATTTTTTAGCAATAGTTTCCGATGTCTCAGTTGTTAAATCTCATTAAGCTGTTAAGTCTCATTATTTGGTCCCACTTTATATTCTATAGTCTATAACTATTAGGAACTAACGTTTATTGTATACAGTCCACTTATTATGTACATTTTTTAATATATATATATATATATATATATATATATATATATATATATATATATGTATATATTGTACTACTATTGGAATCTAATGACTAGTGTTGTAGTCAAGATCACCTAAATCGAGACCACATCGAGATCAAGTGTGTGCCAAAACCAAGACAAGACCAAGACCAGACCAGCACTCCTTAAAATCATCTAAAAGAACCATATCTACATCCTGAGAAATGACTTATATTTAGTAAATAAATGTAATTAGAATTGTAAGACACTATAGCACTGATACCAATAAAACCACTGAAAATAAAATTAATGGCACAGAAGTTGCATCTGAATTGGTACAATTACACCTTAATAAATAATGTTAAGATTAACATTAAAACATTAACATAATTTAACATTCACAGAATCAATTATTCAACAGATGTGTTCAATGCAACTGATTCATTTAATAATGAAATGTTGTCGAATTATAAATTTAGGGCATTTTTTAGACAATGCTGCATTGCTTTTGAACCCAAAAGCACAGTAACAAAAGAAATCACATTGCAAAGAAGTTATTGATTGCATTTTAAGCAGTAAGTTTTACATCAAATCACATCAATTATGTTAAATCAGACAATGCACCAGCAGAGTACAATGCGGTCGAGACCCTGCTAAGCATCAAGCTAGACCAAGACAAGACCAAGACCTTCAAAAAAATGGTCTTAAGACCGGTCCCAAGACCAAGCCCAAGACCAAGACCGGTCTCGAATTACTACAATACTACTAATTACAGCTGTAATTCATTATAGTTGGGGCATGTTGTAACATGTGAGGGGCACGTTTTAACATGACCATATGCCAGCTTAAACTGTTAACTGATCTAATCAAAAACGAATATATGTTGTCAATAAAATACAATTATTAGTTATTTAATGGAAAAGTGCATTTCTTGAGATAATAATTTCTGAATATTCAGGTTCTTCCTTTCAGTCTTTATTCATCCATTTCTCATGGTTTATCAACAGAAGTAAATGAAAGTTAATTATGCCAATTGCACCGGTAACTGAATGGAATAGCATAGTTCTAATAGCGAGGCACGATATGTTTAATGCAGTGCTAAAACATTTCCCATCTGCGTGACTGGGATTTAAACCTGGTTAGCGTCTTCTAAGAGTTAAAATGTTTCTCATTTTAAATAAACACCAAAAACAGAATAAAAATTACCATGGTAAATTGCTATGGTTAAATAAAGTGATCCATGCTAGCATGTGTTGAAGTATTTAAAACAGTAGTTTCAAGCATGGAAAGACATCAATGAAACATCTTGCTTACAAACTGACTTCATGTTATAATGTCTCAGCTGCAGTTTTGAGTAGAATCATTGTTTAAATCAGTACATAAAACACAAAAAATGTTCAAAATGACTCAGAAATATGGAGCTGGTCACATATGTGCTATTCTTTCTATTTTTTTTTTGTGTGCATAATGTCAGTTTTTTTTTTTCAATTGAATGACTTACTTTCTTGCTCTCTCTTTCCATCCAGCTCCAATCTTTTCTTCAAGTCAACGTGACCCAGGTTCATGTAGATGAGTGTGTGGATGCTGACTGTCGGGGAGGAGGGGGCTGCACCAGCCATCTGAGCGTGACTGACAAGCCAGCGGTGGTCGACTCGGGCAGCATGGCTCTAGTGTCAGTGACCGTGGAAGCCACAGCTGTCTGCAGCTGCTCAGCACGTGAACATCTCCACCAGAGCTGCTCCGTCTATCCCAGAAACCCCTGCCACAACGGAGGAGTCTGCGTGGACACGCAGAGCGGATACAGGTGAGAAAGTACAGGCTTTCCTTTGAGAGCCCCAAGCGTACTCAAATTACTTGGTAACACTTTACAATAAGGTTTCATTATTTAACATTACTAAATGTATTAACTAACATGAACTAACCATGAGCAGTACATGTGCTACTGTATTAGTTCATCTTTGTTAACGTTAGTTAATAAAAACACAGCTGTTCACTGTTTGCTCATGTCAGTTCAAAGTGTATTAACTCACGTTAGCAAGATTTTAATAATGTATAAGTAAATGCTTAAATTAACATGAACAAAGATAAATAAATGCTTTATAAGTGCAGATCATTATTAGTTCATGATAACTATAGTTAACTAATGAACCTTATTGTAAAGTGTTACCAATTACTTTTTAACTTCACATATGGAGAAGAAGTGATCTGAAGAACATAACAGCAGTGACATGTTTACAACAGGCTTCCATTAGCAGTTTGTAATCTGCAGCAGGTTCTTGCGCATATGCAATATCTTTGAGGAAACGACCAAACACAATGTCTAAACATTACATTAGGTTGTGAATTGCATGATGAAACTGTCTGAAATTGACAATGCACTTAGATGCCTCGTCTTCATCTCACATTCATGTGCCTCTTTAAGAGTGCAAAAAGGAGACATGATTAAGTGAACTTCTACATGGATCCAATATACTATTTGTAAGTATAATATTGAGCTTTTTCACAAATATGAAGCTTAGAGAACCTTTCTTTTCTGTGTTATTCAATTATCTAGTCCTGGCATGGATATTGATTTTCTTCCCTAAATATAACAGTACTGAGTGTCTGAGATTGGACGGGTTTGCAGAAGCAAAGCGCTTGTGATAATTGTTAGGTGGGGATTTTTTTCTCTCTCAGAATACACAGAAACCTGGCAGCCATGAGTTAATAACAAAAGCTCTAATGCAAGTTTTTTCAGCCGTGGCTGTAATTGAACAAGGCAGGCGATTCGAGTCTCATGTTGAAAATTTTGAACACAACTTTCTGTGTTTTAGATTCTGTTTTCAAGCATGAATTTGTGTATCTGCCTACACTGGGACATGTAGTTCTAATTAGAGGTGATGTAAACTATATGTAAAGCTGGACAGCTTTTTCATCATTTCTAATTAAAACATGATGTCAAATCTTCTAATCATGCTAGTTCCTATAGCTAATATGATCTTTCAAATGCATGTGCAAGTTTGATTAGAATAGATGGATTGAGTTGTCTGAGATAATTACATCTTCACATGGTGATTGGAACAAGAAAAATGTATCTTAGGTATCAGCGAATACATAATGAGTACAAATCTTCGCATCATTCAAACTAATTGTATAAGGCTATGAAGAATGTCAGGACCTTATTAGAGCAAAATTGAATTTGTATTATATTCGTTATGTACATTAAAAAATGTTTTACACAAGTGAAATTACCATGTTGGCAAAAGCTACTTACACTAACTCCACTCGCCATTGTCTAACGGAGCTCCTCTTCCTCTTGTTAACAGGAACAGTGGTGTGGAGGGTAAGTGTGTTAGCTTTTGATGCGACTGATTCTAGATTTATTCTGCCTTTTACCATCGTATATCAGCTAGGATAGGTGTTTCTTTTAAATAAAAAATTAAGAAAATATTCAAAAAGTGCAACTAAAGTGCCTTAGGGGTATTTAATAGTGGGAATAAAGGGTTTTATGGACAGGGACAAATAATGTCTTAATATTCATTTATGATTGTAGTGAATATAATAAATTAAATATGTATTATATTATATTATATTCTGATTTATAATATACTACAATACATTAAGGCGCAAATGGTATCTGCTACTATTTGCACTAAGTAAAAGTAGCATCTAACAAATATTCACTGCTATACTTAGTGTATATTAGGGGGTGTCCCAAACTAAGGATTTACACATTCAAATCAGAATTGTCAAATCTTTCTATAGTCGACTGATAGTCTAATCATCTATGTGTGTGTGAATGGGTTGGAAGGGGCACGACACTAGTCAGCATGAGGGGAAAACTATTTTTATTTTCCTTTATACACTACACACTACACACAGCAGCAACTTTTAATAAAGCGATTGAAACTGCCTGCCAAGTGATAGACGAACTGACAATGGCTTTCTTATTTAGGTTTAAATAAAAGGTAATGTGGTGGATAAACATTCGTAAAACGTTTTCTCATAACATTTTAAAGCCACGATCGAAATACAGAACATCACACAAATATATAAAAGAACATTTTAATAAATAGACCAAAAAAAGCCTGCCCTTAGAGGAAAAGAACACTTCGAGTGTGTTTATATGCACGTTCTTAAGCCGATTATGCCTAAAGGTGGTTGCACACTGGACGCGAAGCTCAGCGCCGCATCTCTGGTATCTCACACCGGATGCGCACATATGCACAAGCTCAATTTTGAATCGAATTCTGACAGAAGAGTTAGTCGATGGGTGTAACGGTGAAATCAGTATATTATATAAATATAATATAAATTTAATATAAAACCTTGAAATGGAGCTTTGTGTCGCGGCAGGATTTTGAAGAACTTCCTGAGTCGCCGTGGACAGGCCCCGATTGCCGCCACCGGTGTGCCTACACTCATTGAAAACAATGTGTTTGAATTTTAAACATGCAGCACGTCACGCCACGCCTCATCTTTAAAGTATTGAGCACCACCATATTGCCAAAATGGTATGGTCTTTGTTTCATAACACCCACAAAGATTCGACTATGAGATCGGTGGTCGAACCCGGCTCTGCATATCGATGCATCGAATCTTCGACTATTCGGGGTCACCCCTAGTGCTTAAATAGCATCTATCGCTATTTAAACTTTATTCCCCCATTTAGAATATTTTCTTCATTTGTATTTACACAGTGCAAATAGCCACTACCCTTTTTTATTTTAGTTAAGAGTCTGTGTTTTAAACATCAAAAGTATCCGCTGTATTTTATTTCAAAAAAAATATTTTACTTTAAGTTATTACTTTATTGAAAATATTGACCAGAGCTGTTCTGATAGATTTATCCACTCTTCTGAAACACATTTACATTTCTTTTCCCTAAAGGTAATATAGACTTGGAAATTACACAGACAGGCATTGAGAAAATAGTGGGAACGTTTTTTGTATGAATAACTATCTATCTATTATCTATCTATTATCAGCCCTGACTATAATACGAGTTGACAATATCATAAGACTGTGTAACAGTTAGCTAGGGTTAGCTACTAGATGCTTAGCAGTGATTTATAAAGCTCAGTCTTTTAGTATGTATGGGTTGATTTAGAGGCAAATCAAGAGAGCAGCTGCCATGTGGAAGCTCCTAATGATATCTGAGATGTGCTTGCAGATGTGAGTTGTGTTCTAATCGCTGCTTGTGATATGGAGGATTTTTTCCCTTCAGCAGGGAAATTAAAAATGCAGAGCAATGAACATATCATAAATACTGGTTTGACATCTTCCAAAGGGGGCATTTAAAAAATGAAATTGCACATTTGCCCATTGTATAATTTATATGTTGACCATTTACCTCACTCATGCTCACACATATCGAGACCACACTACAACCTCCCATCACACACACTCTCAATGTACAAACCTATTTCCACACCTGTATTAATTCATTTTATTTTTTTACATGGAGGCGTTATCTGAGACATCACGGAAAGATCTGCTTTAATACCACTGTGAGATTGTGCATGCAATGCATGCTCATGCAGCGGCTTAACATCCCATTCTGATATACAGTATGTCTTTTCTACGCCTTATTTTATCACCTTGAAAAATATGGAAAAATTAATTTAGCTCTCAGTGGTTTAATTAAAAGAAGAAAGTAAAGCTTAGGATTTGTGAGCGGTCAGACCTAGTGAGCATGTAATGTGGTGAGCTGGTGTTGTGGGCCATAGCTCTTTCATGCCTCAAGCCCTCCTCTAATCCTAATAATGTCCGCAGGCAACAACTTCAGTGTTGCGTCTGTGTTACGTCAACCTTCCGGTTTTCTTCAGCCTTCAAGCATATATATGTGCCTTTTTTATATGTCAAATATGAGCATTAATATGAAAAATGTTTATTTGTACTGTGTGCACTCATAAGGAACGGTTTATCAAACATAGACATTTGTATGAAAAATAGGGATTTGTATGCATTGATATGACATGGTCTATATGATTATCTTGCTTTGCCAGAATGAAATTGCTTTTGGGTCCCTTACTCACACTGCTTGGTTATTTCTGTGTCAAGAGAGACTTAGACAGTCCTGCAGCAAGAGTGCTTTAAATATCAATGTTTTCTCACACAAATGCTGTAATTCACATGAATCAAACATCCAATCATCCTGGAGTGTTTTGCTCCTAAGGTACTTTCTCTATTAACAGAATTTTGTGAGTCACTTTCATTCAGTCCATGTACGTACCATGTCTGTGCTTCATTAGAATTAAATAGATAAAGTAGACTTACAAATCTTTTGCAAATATGTATCCGCGGGAAAGAGGTTAAAGTGTCAAATATATTCACTCATAAATTATAAACCCATGTTAGGATATAATGAATTTCCCCAGCTGGTAAATCAAAACAAAAAAAATCCTATTTCTGCAGCTACTGTTAGCAAAAGCCATGAGATAAAAATATGTAATTCGTAAATTAAAGCTAGATTTGCAGGTGAAAAATAAATCCTGCAAAATACTATATTTATCACAAGAGCTTTATTATGTGCATGATAAAATATACGAGTCAATTTAAAAATAAACACCCTCAATCATATTTTGTTTAATTAAGCAGCATGCTTTTAGGTGATCGTCACCATTCAACAAATAATGACCGCTCCCCAGTTAGGGGACCCAATTTTGTGTCATTCTCTGTGTTTGTATGCCTGATGAAGGTCATCAGACTGAACCGTTGCTAATAAAACGTTTTTGATTTTTGCAAGTATTTATAGTGTGCAGGACTTCCTTTTGTTTGTTTATTGAGATTCTCTGTGTTTGTGAAATCATACATTAGTCATACATTGGCGGCAGTGGCTCAGTGGTTCATGTAGGTTGTCTACAAACCGGAAGGTTGGTGGTTCAATCCCCGGTTCTAGCTGACCAAGTGTTGAGGTGTCTATGAGCAAGACACCTAACCCCAGCTGCTCCCGACGAGCTGAATAGAGCCTTACATGGCTGACACCGCCGTCGGTGTAAGAATGAGTGTATGAATGGGTGAATGTGAGGCAATATGTAAAGTGCTTTGGATGGCCATAGGGTCTGTTGAAAACGCTATATAAATGCAGTCCATTTACCATACATTTAGTTTTATGGACTTGAAAATTGAACTTTTGCTCAAATGATTTGTGTTACTGCCTCA